>NC_044554.1:57050675-57355675 GCF_007565055.1 Rhinopithecus roxellana | reverse complement strand
CTAATATTATCTGAATTCTGGCACAGAGAGGTGGAGGCAAGAGTGTTCCAGACATGGGAAGGGCCTCTGTCATCCCAGAAGTGAGGGAGAGCATAGTTGAGCTTCGTTGCTATGGTGGGAGAGACAGAGGATCTAGGAAGGCATGGGGAGGAATCTGAACCTTTGACCTGGGGCAATGGGAAGCCATTGAGAGTTTCCAGCAGAAGAGTGAGGAACACGTATGGTGTAGGGGCAGGGCCACGACATAGAGACTGTTGGGAGGGTTTGCTGCAGTCCAGTGGAGGAACTAGATGCTTCAGGAGCAGGAGGCTAGGCTCTGTACGATGAATGGGTATATTAGGGTTCTCTGCAGAAACAGAACCAAGATACATATTTATAGAGAGATGTATTATGAGGAATTGACTCAGTTGATTATGGAGGCTGAGAAATCCTACAATCTGCCATCATCTGGAGACCCAGGAAAGCTGGTGATGTAATTCCATTCTAAGTCCAAAGACCTGAGAACCAGAGGATCTGATGGTATAAATCCTAATCCAAGGACAGGAGAAGATGAGATGAGAGGTCTCAGTTCAAGCAGGCAGGCAGGAAGCAAAAGGGGCTTATTACTCCTTCCTGTTCCTTTTGGTCTCTTTCAGGCTCTCAATGGATGAATGATGAGCTCCCACACTGGGGAGGGCAGTCTTCTTTATTGAGTCCACCTATCCAAATGCTAATCTCATCTAGAAATATGCCTACAGACAACCCTAGAAACAATGTTTAATATGAGCACCCAGTGGCACAATCAAGTTGACATCTAAAATTAACCATCCCAGAAGGGTTGTTGAAGTTGTGACTTGGGGTTGGTAGAAGTGATGAGTTTGGGTTGGAAATATTGAACTTGAGGGGCCTGTGGGACATCCCAGTGGCTACTTGCATCTGGAGAATTATGAGAAAATAGATAGTAATTGATGAATCACAGGAGTAGCTGAGGTCACGTTGTTAGATGATGTGGCATTGGAAGAGGCATTAGGCTGGAACTCTCTGAAGAGCAGAGAGTCAGGGATGGGCCAAGGAAGAAGAGGAAAGAAACTGGAAAAGAGAGCCCAAGAGGTGGGGTCTGCTAGGAGAACACAGGGTCAGAGGAGCCAATGGGAGTGAGTGGCAAATGCTGGAGAGAATTAACACAATAACTTTAAAGTATCCACTAGACTTAGCAACAAAGAGATATTTGATTTCCACTTTTGGGAATTCATTTTTTTTTTTTTTTCAGTGAACAAATACTTCCTGAACATCTGCTCATCCATGCCAGACATTGCCGTTGGCCTGAAGCTGACATCCTACTAGGGGAGACAGACAGCAAACAAGTAAACCAATCACTGAATAAGGTTATTCTAGGCAGTGATAAGAGCAATTACAAAAATAGAACAGGGCGATGTGACTGTAGGTGATTGTTAGTGGGTGAGGATGACAGAGGAGGCCTCTCTGAGGAGATGACATCTGATCCAAGTCTTGAATATCAGAAAAACACATTTGCCATAAAGAACTGGGAGACAAGAATGTTACAGGTAGAGGAAATAGCTTGTGCAAAGGTCCTACCTCAGTGGTTCTCAATCAGGGGCAATTTTGTTCTCCTGTCTAGTGACATTTGGCAATGTCTAGTAACATTTTCTGTTGTCACAACCAGGGACGTGCTACTGGCATCTGGTGGATACAGACCAGGAATGCTGCTAAATATCCTACAGTGCACTGGACAGCCCCCTATGATGAAGAATTATTGGACCCAAAATGTCATTAGTGCCAAGGGCGAGAGACCCTGCACTAAATTAGGAACACGCTTGGCCCATTTAAGGAATAGAAAAGAGGTCAGTGTCTGAGAATCAGTAAGCAAGGAACTGGATGGTGGAACCTGTGTCAGAGAGGCAGGTCCCAGATGACAGAGGCCTTCTAGGACTGAGTAAGGGCTTTTTACATTTTACTTCCTGAAGTACTATATAAAGGCATTAGAGAGTTTTAAGCAGGGAAATGACTTGATCTGATGTACATTCTAAAATGATACTCTGGTTGCTGTCTGGAAGCTGGATTGTATTGGGCAAGAGTAGGAACTGGGAGGTGATGGCAGTCATCAGGCGAGAATGGCAATGGCATAGAGTAGATAGTGGGAGAAGAATGGGATGTAAGCGGACAATGAAGTAGAGCTGATGGGATTTTTCTAATGGATTGGTTTGAAGGTTGAGGGAAAGTGAGGAATCAAACATTATTTCTAAGGTTTTGGTTTGAGCAAAAGTATGGGAGAAGGTGCAGTTCACTGTGATGAGAAGACTGGGCAAGGTCTGGGCTTTAGAAAAGATATAAAGAGTTTGAAATGCATATTAGGGGCATCGTTAAGGTAATGGATGAAGGTTTAGTTATGATCATGTTTATCACAGTGCTGTTTGAAGTAGTTGTAAACAACCTAATTATCCAATAATAGAGGGTTAATTAAATAAATTTGGAACCAGTATAAAGTAATATCATAGAAATCTATTTATTAACATGGAAATATGATCACAATGCATTATGTGAAAAAGATTATAAAATAGTATGCAGAGTATGAGCTGTTGGATTCTTATTTCACTTTTTCTACCAAAATATATACTCCATGAAGTAACAATTTATTTTTATTTTTATTTTTGAGATGGAGTCTTACCGTGTTGCCCAGGCTGGAGTGCAGTGGTGTGATCTCGGCTTACTATAACCTTTGTCTCCTGGGTTCAAGTGATTCTCCTGCCTCAGCCTCCCAAGTAGCTGGAATTACAGGCACCCACCACCACGCCCAGCTAGTTTTTGTATTTTTAGTAGAGATAGGGTTTCACCATGTTGGCCAGGCTGGTCTCAAACTCCTGACCTCAGGTGATCCACCTGCCTCTGCCTCCCAAAGTGCTGAGATTACAGGCGTGAACCACCATGTCTGGCTTTTTGTTTTGTTTTATTTTTCTGGCCCTGAAGTAACAATTTGATGTAGAAGTGAAATTATAAAAATACTAGAAGAAAATGTGTGAAGTTTTTGCAACCATGATGTGGTAATGCCTTGCATAGCAAGGTATTAAAAGCAGACACCACAAGGAATAGATAGATACACTTGACTATGTGAAAACTTGAACCTCTTGTTGGGTGAAACCCATAGATTGAAGAAGACAAAAGAAAACTGGGAAAAATTATTTGTGATCAGCATTATAGAGTTAATATTGCTATTAACTCCAAGAAAATTTTGTAAATTGAGAGACAACTGAAATAAGTTTATTTTTTAACTATCAGATTGGCAAAGATTAAAAGATTAAAAGATTGATAAGATCTGTTGCTGCAGAAGGTGAGGAAGAGTAAATTGGCACGGTCTTCTTAGAGTATAATTTGGTACCATCGAAATTTAAACATGCTTATTCTTTTACTAAGCGAGACTACTTTTGACTGTTTAGCCTACATTAAATAACTGTTCAAAGACATAGGTACAAGATGTGCAAAACTGCATTGTTGGTAATGATAAAAACTCCAGAATAACACAAATATTATGCCACAGGAGTTACCTAAATAAATTGTAGGTCCTAACATGTGATAAAAGAATATGCAACTCTTTAAAGAATGATGTCAATCTGTATGTCCTGATTTGCAAAATCATTTATGATGTTAAGAAAATCAAGTTGCAGAACAGTCTGTATAATAGGACCTCATTTTGTAAAAACCACTAAATAAAATCATATATTGGTAGATATGGTTATATGTGCTTAGAAAAAGCTCTGAAAGGCTTCTAAAAATTATTCAGTGTTATCTTCTCCAGGAGGTAGGATTGTGGGCGATTTTCATTTCCCATTTTTTTACCCTTTTGTATTGTTTAGCTTTTGTTTCAAACATAGTGACATTTCTAAATATGCTTGGTAATGCTAATTATGCTGGTAATATAAATTATACAAAACATAGTGGCATTTTGGCAAAGGTGGAATTAACATAATTATGAATGTAAAAGATGAGTGTAAAATTCTAGGCAGATGTCAAAGTTGTCTGCCTAGAATTTTCACCATTGTCCCTTCGTATCTTAATATCACAATACATGCAATTAGATGACAAATGAATAGTGTCTTATTATTTGATAAAGAATTAAGTAAATATTACATCCTTTAGTTCCACTGTTTCCTGACACATAAATGGATGCACCAAGTTGTCACAGAACCCCTTCCTTAATGGGAGACAATCTTTTATAAATCTTTGGATAACACAGAAGCAGCAGAAAACACAAGATACTGTTGATTTATGTAAGATATGCAAAGATAAAACAAAGCACAAAAATACTGAGTAAAGAAAAGACAGCAGCTGTGGACTATAACATTCTACAAGCTCACTATGCCAAAAAAAAAAAAAAAATGGTAGTACTGGATAAGGAATACACCTGTGTAAATAAACCATCTGAATCTCCTGTAATCCTGTATTGTTTTTTAGTGAGATACCTGTTTAAACCCACTAAATACCTATGAAAATATGCATAAAATTTATATATGTATATATTTTCAGTAGTACATATATGTGTATATATGAATTCAAATTCATTCAAATTTGCATTCTGCAATAATGAAGAATTCTCACACGTTGATGTGTGTGGTGTGTGTGTATTCTCTGTGCATCTCTTTCTCTTGCTATCTACACATACAGATATACGCAGAAGGTTATCCAGGTCTGCATCAACCTGCTAACCATGGTTGACATGCTGTGGATGAGTTTAAGAATTTTATTTTTTTAATGTTCATTTTAGCTGCCTGAACTTTTTTTTTTTTTTTTTTTTTTTTTTTGAGACGGAGTCTCGCTCTGTCGCCCAGGCTGGAGTGCAGTGGCCGGATCTCAGCTCACTGCAAGCTCTGCCTCCCGGGTTTATGCCAATCTCCTGCCTCAGCCTCCCGAGTAGCTGGGACTACAGGCGCCCGCCACCTCGCCCGGCTAGTTTTTTTGTATTTTTTAGTAGAGACGGGGTTTCACTGTGTTAGCCAGGATGGTCTTGATCTCCTGACCTCGTGTTGCGCCCGTCTCGGCCTCCCAAAGTGCTGGAATTACAGGCTTGAGCCACCGTGCCCGGCCTGCCTGAACTTTTTAAAAATTTTCTGTGATAAGCATATTTGTTTTCATCACATGAAAACAAACCCAATTATATATGTATATTAAAAAAAGAAGAAAGTACATAGATGTCAGTAACCTTTTCCGGAGATGTCAGGGGTGGGAGTGAGGTGGCTGTGGCTTAACCATAAATGGACGATGATCAAGTAGTGGCAGGGAGCATGGAAAATTCCTTTAATAGTCTTGCATGAGGGTGAGGAAAAGGATCAGACAAAGCTAGAAGTGGACGTAGAGGCCAGCAATGGAGGGCTTACTCTATGTGTAAGTGGAACCCTGGAACTCCAGCACTCCTGGTGGGTTTTCTGCAAAGCAGTCTTACTTTTTGTCTTCCATTGTCCCTTAAATCTGCTCAAGACACTGTCATTTCTCTGGCTCCTTTCATGTTAAAAAAAAAGTTTGGAATCACATTAGGTCACAATTGCAGCTAATTAACTCTAATTCTAAATTAATTAACTCTAATTAATTTTAAATTAATTAAGTCTACTCCAAGATAATAATCAATTAGAACTTGGTTTAACATTACCTCTTCTCTCCTCTCCGCAGCGGGCCCCTGGCTGTGATGCTGGGGCTCTCAGGGTCCTCCTCTCTCTCTCAACCTCACCTTTCTTCTCAGTCCGGGCTTGCTAACTGTGCTTCTCCCACCAGGGTCAGACCGGGACGAGGGATGCAAGTGAAGCTGGCTCTGTAGCAAGACGGCTTTGCCTTCTCTGGGCCAGCAGATGCTTATAGCCAACTATCTCTGTACGTTTCATGGGTTCCTTGAAGATTTGCCTAGTGAGCCCTTCAAACTGCACCTTCCTAGCTGGCCTGTCACCCTTGATCCTCCCTCAGTGCTGCCCTCAAGCTCTACCCACCAGAATCACCCAGAGCCCCTGACTGCCGGGGTCCCCTCTTTCAGGTAGCCTCTCCCTGATGAAGATTCTTACATTTGTTCCCTGGGAGTGAGAGAACTTCTTAGACTCTCTCCTCTACCCTGCGGCCATAGGCTGCTCTGACCTTGTCAGGCATGGTCAAGATCCCAGTCCCTCCAGCCTCCCAACTGCAGGGGGCACATATTAATCTTGCCAAGCTTTCTCACCAGCTTGAGGTGAGGGCAGACATCCCTTTCATCCTTCCGTCCTTTGGGGATAAGACACACAGCATGCTAATGGCTCTGCTCGAAAATCCACTCTCGGTCCCCCTCTTTGGACCCTTTTTGTCCTCCACGTGAATGAGATAATTAAAAAGTCATAATACTGGTTCTTGGTTGTGCTGTTCTGAAATTTCACACCTGGTCTAGCAGGTGTGAAAACACTCATTGCAATGTAGCAGGTATTATGTCATGGTGCCTTGGTCTCAGCTTCTTACTTAACATTCTGTTATATGCAAATGGTGATGAGCCAGCACCAATAAAGAGGGGGAAGCTGAAGATGCAGGAGACACAGGCTGATGAAGTTGAGGTCTGAAAATTGGTGAAGGAATTGGCCTAGCAGGAAAGAGGGGCCTCTATTCCACTGGGGCAGAAGGGATGGTAGAAAGCAATTTTTAGATTAGAGGAGGCAGGCAAAAAATTGATAGAGCTTCAATCTGAGGATTTCTATTTTCTCCCTGAAATAAGAGGTCAGAGGTTTCCTGAAGCACAGTGAAGAGGAAAAATCTTGATTGAATTGTTCTGAATCATTGGTATGATGAAATTCTGATGAAATTTTCAGCCCAGCTGAAGGTTGTAATACCCACTCCAATGGTGTAGGCTGCTGAAAGTGCTGATGAGTTCCCTCTGCATCAGGAGAAGTCTAGGTTAATGCTTCCTGGGCTGCCGGGAGAGAAAAGATGAGATGTACATAGACCAAAGAAAGAAGGGTGTTACATGACAAAGGAAGATCAGAAAAGCCCAAAGATAGCCAGACTCCCTGGGTTAGAGTGGAAAATTTTTATCTTTGCAAATAGACTCAAACTTCAGGTTTTAATGTCCTGAGACTTAAAAGCCCTAACTACACACGAAGCAGCACCCAGCTGAATCCCACAGCTGAAAAGAGGAAGATAATATGAAAGAGAAGTCCTAATGTGGTTCTTCAATTACTGACAGGTTTCAGGGACTGGTGACAGGGAAGAATGAAGTTCTTTGGGTTTATTCATTTTCAGAAGCCACAATCTCAGAACCTCTGGTTTGTTCAGACCTGGTTAGACTCTCTCAATTTTGTTTCAGAGGAGTACATTGATATGCACAATTGAGAATGAAATTTTTCTGTGTCACAAACCTCTATACCTATTGAATGGCAAGGGCAACTGGGACTCTGTTTAGTTGGTATCATGTATGAGCAAATGCTCCTTTAGCTAGAGAGATAAAATTATAAGAATGGAAACTAATATTTTGACAGCAATACAAGGCCAGGGGGAGAGGGAAGAGAAATAGAAAGTGAAACATAAGAAATTCTCTCAAGGCCAGGTGTGGTGGCCCACATCTGTAATCCCAGCATTTTGGGAGGCTGAGGCAGGTAGATCATTTGAGGAGTTCAAGACCAGCCTGACCAACATGGTAAAACCCTGTCTTTACTAAAAATACAAAAAAAAAAAAAAAAAAAAAAAAAAAATTAGCCTAGTGTGGTGCCGCATGCCTATAATCCCAGCTACTCAGGAGGCTGAGGTAGGAGAACTGCTTGAGCCTGGGAGGCGGAGGTTGCAGTGAGCCGAGATCGCACCACTGCACTCCAGTCTGGGCAACGGAGTGAGACCCTATCTCAAAACAACAACAACAACAACAACAAAAAAAACCCCAAAACCAAATTCTCTCAAAACTAAACTGCTCTTCACAATCGAGGGAAATTAGCAGAAATTTATGAGCTACAGTTGTAAGCAGGGAACCCTTCTTAGCATTCGCTAAGATAAATCATGTGGGTGAACTTGAATAAACCTAAGTGACAGGCCAGTCTGATTGTTACTGAGTCGTGGGTTTTCCTCTTAACGTGCATAGAAGCCAATACTATGGCACAGGCTTTTGAGAAAAGAAAAAGCTTTATTGCAAGGCCAACTGGCAAGGAAATTGGAGGCAACACTCAAAATCATCTCCCCAAGTCGGGGCCTGAGAGCAGGTTTTATACACAGGGAATAACAATCAGAGACACAGGAAAATGCAACGAGGCACGATCTGATTGGGCCATGCAAAGAGGTGGTGAGGTGTCCTTGCCTTTTAAGTCTGTAATGCAACAAAACAGGGCACCCCTCTCTTCTTAATTTGATCCTTCTTCTTCAATCTGAGTACTTAGGTTCCATATGTGGTTGATATTTTCACTCTGGATACCTACAGGGTCACGAATTGGGTGGGCTTGGTTGATCTCGGCGGGCTCAGGTTATGTGATGTGCAAGCTGGAGGTCCACTGCAACTGAAAGCAACTCATCATTTTGTTACATTTTGTGACTGATAGAGCTCAATTCCATTGAACTGATTCTGTTATTACATGATTAATGTTGGCTCTTAAAATGAGCACTTCTGCTGAGGATGGTCACCTTATGTTGTCCCCTGGATCTTTCAGTGATTTTCATGGAGTTATGTTGTATTATTTATTGGACCACTGAGAAGTCATTTTGAATACTTGGGAGAATGAGAAGTAATTTCTTTCTTTTTTTTTTTTTTTTTGAGATGGAGTCTGCTCTGTCGCCCAGGCTGGAATGCAGTGGTGTGATCTCAGCTCACTGCAAGCTCCGCCTCCCGGATTCATGCCATTCTGCCTCAGCCTCCTGAGTAGCTGGGACTACAGGGGTCCGCCACCACACCTGGCTAAATTTTTTTTTTTGTGTGTATTTTTAGTAGGGGTGGGGTTTCACTGTGGTCTCAATCTCCTGACCTCGTGATCTGCCCACCTTGGCCTCGCCAACTGCTGGGATTACAGGCGTGAGTCATCGTGCCTGGCCATGAAAAGTAATTTCTAAAGTGGAACTTGGGTTTTACTTCAGAACTCCCAGTACTAGTCTTGTCACATTGGAAAGATGGGTGGGGTGGGGCCCTGGCATTGTGATATTGAATGTATGTATATGATCTGAACATAATGATATTGAATGTATATATGATCTGAACATAATGATATTGAATGTATGTATATGATCTGAACATAATGATATTGAATGTATGTATATGATCTGAACACAATTTTCTTTAAAGGGATCAAAATCTTCCATCTGAAAAAAGTGAAATGTGGTCTAGTGACTTTTTTCAAAGAGTCAGTATCAGAGCAAAATCTTGAAGACAGTTGGGAATAAAGGAAACAAAACAGATTTCCTCAATAAGATTCAAGGCTTTTAAACTGCAGTCTATTTAAAATGTCCCGTGCTAATTATTGCCCAGATTTGTTCAGCTGAGAAGCTTCTGAAGTTGGCTTGCTTGAGTGTGAGGTACTCCATTTTAATGTTGCAAAACCTCCTAAGTAACCACAAAGGCAACTGTTTATCTCAATCTTCACTTAAAACACCTGCTTACTGATACTTGATTATGTGTTTTGAGGCTTGTGATTGAGAGCCTAACACCTGGCTAATTAGACTGATGTTTGATCATGTTTTGAAAAGCAATTTTACTACAAGCAGTTCTATGCTGCAGTGCATTAACTGGATTGAATGCCCCAAACTCTTATTGTTATTTTAAAAAAATAACCATTACAAAATAATAGCTTGTTTTCATTAAGGGGGAAATGAACTTAAAAATTCTTACACTATTATGTAAGAGTATGATGCAACCCATTGTTCATTAAGACAGTAGGTTTCAAAGTGTGGTACAAGGAAAACCTGCATGGAATTCTTACGATAGATTATCTTGAATTAGAATCTGTGGTGGTGGGGCCCATGATTGACATTATGAGCTAATTCCCTATGTTGAGAAATGCTACTTTAAGGGAAGACAACTTTCACCTGGATCCTGAAATAGACCAGGTAGCTTTCTGGGTAGAAACTTACAGCTCAGATCTGTGAAATCAGTCTGCACTGAGAGTCGGGAGGGTTTCTGTCTTTTCTTCAGAGACCACGGTGCAGGTATGTGAGATCTTGTGTCTTGGCTGGCTGGGTAGTGAATCCCTCTCCAAAAGCCTAGGAGGTGAGTGAATTAGGTACCCAAGGTGGTGACAGGTACCCCCTTTCCCCCTCTTCATTTTACAAATGGAAAAATTGAGGCCCAGACAATGGAAAGGATGGATTGAAGGTAGCGGAATGTGGAGTTGAGGCCAGATCCCTGGTCTCATTGTCCTCACTTACTGCTCTTGAGCCACGTCACCAAAGGGAGCACTCTTTAGAAGGTGGGGCCCCAGCATGTCTTCTTTGGGTCTCTCCGGGGCCGCTCTCTGCTCTTTTCCCCTGTGCTGTGCCCAGGAGGCCGGCCTGTTGGAGCCACAGCGAAGAGCTCCCTGCCCTCTGGCGTCTGGGTGGATTTGGCCAGTGGGAAGCACCACTGCGCACCCAAGGGTACCGCATGGATTTGGTGACAGGAATAGAATGACAAACTCTAATAGCCAGGTTCTCCAGAGAAGCAGAGCCAAGAGGATATGCATATATGAGGAAACTTATTGTGAGGAATTGGCTTGATTATGGAGGCTATGAATTCCTACATCTGCCACCTGCAAGCTGGAGACCCAGGACGGCCAGTGGTATAATGCAGTCTAAGACCTTAGGCCTGAGAGCCGAGGGAGCAGATGGTGTGCATCCCAGTGCAAGGGCAGGAGAAGGATGTCCCAGCTCAGGCAGGCAGGCAGGAAGCAAAAGGGGCAAATTTCTCTTTCCTCTGCCTTTTGTCCTATTTGGGCCCTTAACAGGGCTGGATGACTCCCACCCACCGTGGGGAAGGCCCATCTGCTTTATTGAGTTCACACATTCAAACAGTAATCTCATCCCGAAGCCCCCTCACAGACACACCTAGAAATAATTTTAATCTGGGTGTTGTTGGCCCAGCGAAGCTGACACATAAAATTAACCATCATAAGTCCACCCCTTGTCACCTTGGCATCCATCATATCTCCTTAAACCACACTTAATATCCAAATAAAGACTATATCAAAGGTCATCATTCCATCTGACACAATACACACCCATCCCGTGTACAACTGAAAATGCACTAACCCCTTCCCCAGAAGAGGCAGAAAGTCCTCGTGTGATGTTTGCTCCCCTCCCTATATCCTGTAACTTAGAGTCTTGTGTCACTTAACAATGGAGACGCATTCTGAGAGATGTGTGAGGTGACTTCATCATGTATGAACGTCATAGAGGGTACTTACACAAACCTAGATGCCATAGTCTGCTACACACCTAGGCTCTGGGATAGCCTACTGCTCCTAGGCTACCAACCTGTACATCAGGCTATTGTATTGAATGCTGCAGGCAACTGTAACCCAGTGAAAAGTATTTGTGTATCTAAATATTTCTAAATATAGAAACAGTACAGTAAAAATGTGGTATAAAAGATTTAAAAATGGTGCACCTATGTAGGGCACTTCCCAAGAAGGAAGCTTGCAGGGCAGGAAGTTGCTCTAGGTGAGTCATTGAGTAAGTGGTCAGGGAATATGAAGCTCTAGAACATTACTGTATAATACCATAATTTTATAAATACTGTATGCTTCAGCTACACTAGAATTTAGAAAAACATTTTTTTCTTCAATAATGAATTAACCTTAACTTACTGTAATCTTTTTACTTTATAAACTTTTAAATTAAAAAAAATCTTTTGGACTCTTTAACACTTAGCTTAAAATATGCTTTGTACAGTTGTACAAAAATATTTTCTTTTTTATTTAGAGACAGGGTCTCGCTTTGTCTCCCAGGCTGGAGTACAGTGGCACAGTTGTATACCACTATAGTCTCAAACTCCTGGGCTCATGCAATCCTCCTGCCTCAGCCTTCTAAGTAGCTAGGACGCAGGTGTGTATTACCATGCTCAGATAATTTAAAAACATTTTTAGAGACAAGGTCTCGCTGTGTTGCCCAGGCAGATTTTTTCTTTTTTTCTTTTTTCTCTTTTTTTTTTTTGAGACGGAGTCTCGCTCTGTCACCCAGGCTGGAGTGCAGTGGCCGGATCTCAGCTCACTGCAAGCTCCGCCTCCCGGGTTCACGCCATTCTCCTGCCTCAGCCTCCCGAGTAGCTGGGACTACAGGCGCCCACCACCTCGCCCAGCTAGTTTTTTGTATTTTTTTAGTAGAGATGGGGTTTCACCGTGTTAGCCAGGATGGTCTCGATCTCCTGACCTCGTGATCCGCCCGTCTCGGCCTCCCAAAGTGCTGGGATTACAGGCTTGAGCCACTGCGCCCAGACAGATTTTTTTTCTTTACATCGTTATTCAATAAGCTTTTTTTTTTTTTTTTTGCATTACAATTTTTTTTTTTTAACTTTTACAACTTTTTTTGTTAAAAACTAAGACACAAATACACACACTAGCCTAGGCCTACACAAGGTCAGGATCAATATCACTGTCTTCCACCTTCACATCTTGTTCCACTGGAAGGTCTTCAGGGTCAGTAACATGCGTGGAGCTGTCGTCTCCTCTGATGATAATGCCTCCTGAAGGACCTGCCTGAGGCTGTTTAATAGTTAACTTTTT
Source organism: Rhinopithecus roxellana (assembly GCF_007565055.1). Lineage (NCBI taxonomy): Eukaryota > Metazoa > Chordata > Mammalia > Primates > Cercopithecidae > Rhinopithecus > Rhinopithecus roxellana. The sequence continues at coordinate 57,343,019 of NC_044554.1, read as the reverse complement.
AAAAAAATGTAAATAGAAGGAGTATACTCTAAAATAAAGATTAAAAATATAGTATAATAAATACATAAACCACTAACACAGTTGTGTAGTGTTATTATATATTGTACATAATTATATGTGCTGTATGTTTTGTTTTTTAATTTTATTTATTTTTCCATAAATTATTGGGGTACAGGTGGTATTTGGTTACATGAGTAAGTTCTTTAGTAGTGGTTTCTGAGATTTTGGTGCACCCATCACCCGAGCAGTATACACTGCACCACAGTTGCAGTCTTTTATCCCTCGCCCCCTCCCATTCTTCCCTGCAAGTCCCCACAGTCTATCGTATCATTCTTATGCCTTTGTGTCCTCATAGCTTAGCTCCCACATATCAGTGAGAACATATGATGTTTGGTTTTCCATTCCTGAGTTACTTCACTTAGAATAATAGTCTCCTGTCTCATACAGGTCACTGTAAATGTTGTTAATTCTTTCCTTTTTATGACTGTGTAGTATTCCATTGTGCATATATATACCACAGTTTCTTTATCCACTCATTGATTGATGGGCATTTGGGTTGGTTCCATGATTTTGCAATTGTAAATCATGCTGCTATAAACATGCGTGTACAAGTATCTCTTTCAGATAATGACTTCTTTTCCTCTGGGTAGATACCCAGTAGTGGGATTGCTGGATCAAATGGTAGTTCTATTTTTAGTTCTTTACACTGTTTCCCATAGTGGCTGTACTAGTTTACATTCCTACCAGCAGTGCAGAAGTGTTCCCTGATTGCCGCATCCCTGCCAACATCTACTGTTTTTGGTTTGTTTGATTATGGCCATTCTTGCGGGAGTGAGGTAGTATCGTGTTGTGGTTTTGGTTTGCATTTCCCTGATCATGAGCAACGTTGAGCGTTTTTTCATGTTTGTGGGTCATTTGTATGAGAATTGTCTATTCATGTCTCTAGCCTACTTTTTTGATGGGATTGCTTGTTTTTTTCTTACTGATTTCAGTTTGTTGTGGATTCCGGATATTAGTCCTTTGTCAGATGTATAGATTGTGAAGATTTTCTCCCACTCTGTGGTGGGTTGTCTGTTTACTGTGCTGACTGTTCCTTTACTAAAGAGCTCTTTAGTTTAATTGGGTCCCAGTTGTTTATCTTTGTTTTTATTTTTATACAATTGGCAGCACAGTAGGCTGTTTATACCAGTATCACCACAAACTCGTGAATAATGCATTGCACTTTGCTGTTAGAACAGCTACAGTGTCACTAGGCAATAAGAAATTTTTAGTTTCATTATAATCTTATGAGACTACCATCATATATGAGGTCCGTCATTGACTGAAATGTTATGTGGTGCATGACTACTATGATCTAAAATTAATAATACTTAAATACTATGATATAAAGTCAATATATTTGATGTTATATGGTAAGGGAATAAGAGGAAAAAAGAGATACACAAACACAAATGGATTCACAGCAACATGCGGAGGAAATGCATGACAATTACAGGCCTCAATCTGTAACTTGTCATGTAGTCATAGCTGGTATTTATAACTACTTTCTTCCTCTGCCCACTCTATATTCCCTTTGTGTTTGGCAAGCACTTCAGCTGGCTGTGGTTCTTTACCTAGTGGAGTGACCCCAATCCTCATTCCTGAAGGGTCTGGCCATTTGCAGTCCTGCCTGGATTGGGATTTCCATCGACCTAATCACAGGGCATGATAATACTAAGAGATGCCCTAAGGGGTCTCCTGTATTCCAGCCACACTCTTCCTTACCTCAGTTGTGGAGCAGTAGTCCAATTTCCCCTTGATAGTCAGGAGCAATCACCCCTGGCAGCACTGTAACTCCTATAACTCCCTTTTTTGCCTGTTGATTCAGAGGCATGAGGAGCCCAAAGTGTCTGGGCAGCAGTCTTAACTTCCAGTTCAGTGCAATCATTGTGTGTCTCCTGGTAGAAGAATTCCTCCCTCTGGAAATAAGATCTCTGGGCCAGCAGAGCATAAAATCATGGAAATAGAAGGCAAAACTTTTGCCAGTGAGTCACTAGGAATGATATTTAGTAGTGCCACTCCAATTTCTACCTCTTGATTTATGGACCCATGAATCCTGGTGTAAGAGATGGGAAAAACCAAAGGCGTTTGCTACTCTCACACTCAACATAGAACACTTCTATGACCAGATGTGTGGTTTTTTCCCACACAATGCAATTCTTCAACTCTCTGGATACCAGTTGGGTGTCCTATAATTCAATAAATTCTGACTCTGCCTACATGTAGTTAGAGTCAGATCCCACAGGTTAAGAGCTCAGTCCTACAAGCCTGTACCCCCTTTAGATGTCAATTACAAGGAGTAGGTTGTCACATATCACCTATGCTTGTGACTAACGAACTATAAGTTGGGGTTTTCACCACCCCTTTCTTGGGTTTGCTTAATTTGCTAGGAAGGCTCTTAGAAGTTAGGGAAACATGTTTACCAGTTTATTATATTAATAAAGAATTTGTAAAAGGATACAGATGAAAGCCAGATGAACAGATACATAGCCTGAGGTCTGGAAGGGTCCTGAGCTCCTGAAGGGCCAGGGCTTCTGTCTCTGTAGATTTGGGGTGCACACCCATACGGATGTGGTAGGCAACCCGGAAGCTCTCAGAACTCCATAGTTTAGGGGTTTTTATGGGGCTCTATCATGTAGGCATGATCAATTATTAACATCATTTCCAGCCCCTCTTCCTTCTCTGGAGAACAGGGGGATGAGGCTGAAAGTTCCAAGTTTCTAATCATGGCTTGGTCTTCCTGGGAAGCAGCCCCCATCCAAAAGCCCCACCAAGAGTCACCTCATTTGAACCAGAGATGCTCCAGTTACTCCTATTGATCCATATTCCTGATGCACAGCTCCTAAATACCGCCTATACCTCAACCTGGAGGTATTAAGGAGCTCTGTGTCAGGAATGGGGATCGAAGATCGAATATAAAACATCCTCCTAGCATCCCTAGCTGCAAGGTTTTAGGAGATCTATGTGTATATTTCTTTTTCTTTTTCTTTGCTTTTCTTTCTCTTTGAGACAGGGTCTTGCTCTGTCATCCAGGCTAGAGTACAGTGGTGTGATCGTGGCTCATTGAAGCCTTGATCTCCTGAGCTCAAGCCATCCTCCCGCTTCAGCCTCCAAAGTAGCTGGGACTACAGGCACATGCCACCATGCCTGGCTAATTTTTTTATTCTTGTGTAGAGATGGGGTCTCACCATGTTGCCCAGGCTGACCTCAAACTCCTGAACTGAAGTGATCCTCCTCCCTTGGCCTCCAAAATTGCTGGAATTACAGGCATGAGCCACTGTGCCTGGCCTGTATTTCTTCTTATTTCACATCTGGCTTTAGAAGAAACAGCACCATGTATTACATTTGATGCTGATTCACCAAGCATCCCCTTGCCTGCACTGAAGGGTTTCCCAGGACATGAGAGTTTCTGTGCTAAAACTAGGACAGTTCCATGCAAACTAGAGTGAAGGAGCTCTTTTAAAATTTGACTAGAGATAAATCAAAAGTGGCTCAGGATTTCGATTAACAACTGTGGCTTTGTATAGACCACTTTACTTCTCCCATTGGTCTCTAATAACCAAGTGTAGTTGTTGTTCTTTTAAAAATACTTTTTATTTTATATTTTAAAAAAAGGGTTAATATGTGATACAAAGTTAAAATGTCTTAAAGGGGTATGTCGGTCAGAAAGTCTTTCTTCAGTCTTGGCCTCCACTAGTTTTTTTTCTTTGGACGGAAACTGTAACCAGTTTCTCTGAATGTCTTTTCAAAGATATTTTATGCATGTTTAAGTATATAAATTTATTATTTAAAATATACACATGGTTGCATACTATACACAGTGTTCTTCTCCTTGCTTTTTTCTCTTAACAGTGTGTCTTTGAGGTTGTTCAACAATAGGTAATAAAGACCTGCCATTTTTCTTAGTGGTTTAATAGTATTCATTTGCCAGATTTATTGTCATTTATAAATTTGGAAAGCACCTACTAACAGACTTAGAGTTTGCCTCTAATTCAGTGTTATTATTAACACGAACTATGCTGTAATGAATCTTTGAGCAGCTGAGTCAAAGGGAATGTGCATTTAAATCTGTGAGATTTAATGTCAAATTGCCACCCTTAGAGGCTGTGACAATTTACACTCCTACTGGCTGTATAGAAAAGCACCTGATTCCCCACAGCCTCAGTGGACATACACCGTCTTATTCAGCCAAGGTCAAGACTCGGTCAAGCAAATCCTTGTTTTTGCTAGTAAATCGGATCTTCTCCCGTTTTACTTCCTCACTGGTCTCTACCAAGGCAAAACGAATCCTCTAGCCAAAGCCATTTCCTGCCTTTAGGCTGCCTTTGCTGAGTCAGCTCATTAGCCTTAATTGTCTTCAAAATGATCCTCAGCTGTGTCATTCTTTCAAGACCTGCAGAGTTATGGGAAATGCTGTCAAAGCCAGGGGTGTGTCTGTAGGGATAGAGTGAGGTCTGCGCAACCAGTAGCCAGAGTTGACAACTGGAGAATAAATCAGCATTTTGGGGGGTCTGAAAATAGGTCAGTCCACTCACAGTGAGGAGTTGGAGAGTTTCATGCCAGGGACACACTATAATTTAGACTTCGTGCTTTTTAATATCCATAGTGATAGTACTTGGGAGTGCACAGGATATCTTTATTTTTGTTGTTAATTTAAGTTCTGGGGTACATGTGCAGAATGTGCAGTTTAGTTACATAGTTATACACAGGGAGTGCACAGGATATCTTTGTGGGGCAGTGAGATTGCCTGATCCAAATCTCCACCATCCATACCTCCCACCTCCAAATGCTTTGTTTACATGGAGAAGGAGATGTGACTCTCTTTCTCTCTCCTGGTCTCCTCCATCCACCGGTGTGCTGGAGTCAGCTCACACAACATGTGAGAGATGATAAGTTTTCAGGAATTTTCCAAGCTGTTTGTTAAATATAGCCATTATAAAAGTTAGATAAATTTACAATTAAATATATTTATTACAAAGGTCATAGATACTCAAAACACATTCCTAATTATTTCCCTACATTTTATTTCTGCTTTAGAGCATTTTTACATCTCTTGTGTCTATATGGTGGAAATGCTATACAGTGTTGTGCTACGGTGTACCTCTTCTCAACTATGTGGTTGGTGACTTCATTCTGGTGGCTTGAAATTGACCATGGTAGGAGTACATGCACCTCAGAATTGGCAAATACTATAAATCAGTGCTTGATTTATTGTTTTGTTGACCATCTAGACTTAAGCAAGTAAAGGGGAAAATGTGAATTATTCAGATTAAACTTAAAAATCTGTTATGACCAGTGCTGAAGCTGAAAGAAAATTCAATTCAGTGAACATAATTTATACAAGAGTGTGGTTATCACTGTAACTGGATCCTTGGGGTGTTGCTTTGCCAGCCAGAAACCTCTGTTGCTGGTGGCACCTTTGCCCAAGTTTTGCTCTGGCCTGATGGGCATGTAACACCCACTCAGCCTGGCAGGCTGTGCTCAGCTCATGCTACTGGCTTGGATCCTGCACCTGCCAAGGGTGAGCCAGGCAGGAGCACTGAGGGGTGTGTGAGTGAGCATGGCATCTAGCCACTGCACACAGCCAGACATGCCAGCTGCAGTGTGGCAGGCAGCTCCAGGTACTGGCACGGGCCCCAGCTCCCTGGAAGGCTGCAGCTAGACTAGGCATACTTTAAGCAACTTCCATAGCTGACACCAGGGAATGTGGTGGCACCTGGAAGCTTGGAGATGATAGGAACCACAGAGCCCTAAAAAGGGTGTCACAGTCCTGGCTCAGGGATCTCCTAGGTCTGGGCTCCCTGAAGGGCTGCAGCTCTTCTTTCCTTTTCTCTTCTCTCCTACTTGTCGCCTACAAAGTGGTGAGCAAAGGGCATGTTTCAGCCCTGTCTGTGTTACAGCTCTTTTAGCTCTGCCATTAGATGGGTTCTGAGTTCTTGTCCTGTGTCCAGGAAGAATGAGGTACACAGAAAAGTGGAGGGTGAGCAAGATGAAGAGGAGATTTATTGAACAATAGAACAGCTCAGAGGAGACCCACAGTGGGTAGCTCCTCTCCCTATCCAGGGTGTCCCAGTGAGTGTTCAGCTCTCAGCAGAGAGGATAGCTCCTCTCTGCAGGTGGTTTTCCATCATCTCTCTGTCCTCTCCTTGAGTCTGGCTGAGTCTGAGATTTTTATGGGCCTCAGAGGGAAGGAAGTGCATGCTGATTGCTTCATGGGTGGCCATAGGTGGGCCCTGGGAAAAGCACCACAAGTTCCCCTGTTGTTTGTGGGACTGGCAGCCCAGCCCCCAGACTTCAGGCCCTCCTTGGCTTGAAAGTGGGTCTTCACCAGGGACCCACCCCCTTCCGCCCAGGAGCCTGTCTGCCTCCTGCCACTGTTCATGGCATCCAGGCTGTTCATGCCAAGGGGCACCTGCAGGCCAGAGCCCGGCTGTCCTCAGCTCCCCCTCAGCCTCCCTCCTATGCTTATTGGTGCCTAAAGTCCAGAGGGGTCTTCAGCAGCGGGGGGGCGGTGTGTCAGTGCTGCCCTGAGCATGTGCACACCCAGCTGGGCTGCTACAGCACCTGGGCTTGGCCCCTACTTTGCTTTGAGATTGGAGTGGGCACTGGCAGTGGAGAGAAGCCAGGGAGTGGGAGCAGGAACCTTTGAGCCTGTGGGGGGCAGGAGGACCTTCCTAGGTCCCCAAGAGTACAGAGATGCCTGGGTCTGCAGTCATGGCAGGGTGGCTACAGCTGCACCTGGGGAGCTCCTGCCTTGCCAACTTGGAAGGGGTGAGGCTCCCACTTTTCCCTGGCTCCTGCCAGCTCATGGAGCATGCAGCCCTGGCTATACCTCCTTGCAGCCTGGGTTGGGGGTTCCAGGTCTTTGCTGGGCCTGGACCAGCGTCCAGGTCAGAGGTGATAGTGCTGTGAGTTCTTCCTGTGTCCCTGGTGCTCAGGGGTGGCCTGGGGCTCCCCTTTGCCTGGCTTGTGGCCCTGCCTGCCCCAGAGGGGCACCTCTGGGAGTGGATCTCAGGCCCGGGACCTGGTCATTGGGAGCATCAGGCTCAGTGGTCACCTCAATGAGGGGCAGATCCTGCGGACATGGCTTCAGGTGGACCCATGCAGAACCTCTTCCCGAGGTGCAGGGACTTGGCACTGTCAGTGGGGTGGGTGTGGTGGCCATGTCACTGGCCAGGTCCTCAAAGCAGGCACCTCTCCCACTTTCCACCCTGGGTCCCTGAAGTGTGGCCCCAGCTCCACATTTCAGGTCTGGTCCCATGCTCCATGTGCAAGCACGGCACTGCCCTGGGCCCAACTCTGCCTTGGGGCTCCTCTCTGCCAGCTCCTCTGTGCCTGATTGACTGCTTTCCCACTGGTGGGTGGCTCAGCCTGGCCCCATGGCAGCGGCTCCCAGGCGCAGGTTCCCAGGGTGGTGGGTTCAGGGAGACTCCCAGGGACAGGCTCTGGGGACTGCCCACCTTGCCATCTGCACCTGAGGACCCATGGCCTGCTCCTGTACCCCACTGCAGCTGGCATCATTGCAATGGCTGCTTCAGACAGACTGCCACTGCCATCATCAGTACCTCTCATCAGATATAAAGAGTTAACCGTGAGATGCATCTCCATTTGTCAAATCATGGTTAAATTGCAGCCATTGTTTAGTAAAAGATACATGGCTTCAGCAAAAATCAATGAAAGCATTCTGGGAGAATCAATTGATTCTATGGGATCTCCAGTAAAGATTATCATGTATTTTATTATTATTTGTAAACTGTGTCATACATCCCTTCTATTAGTAAATTTATAATCTTACAAAAAGATGTGCATACCCTCACTTTTTTTTCCCTTTGAGAGCTGGTTAAGTTTTTAAAAAAAATTTTTTTATATAGACGGGGTCTCCCTATGTTTCCCAGGCTGTTCTTGAACTCCTGGGTTCAAGGAATCTGCCTGCCTCAGCCTCCCAAAGTGCTGGAATTCCGGGCATGAGTCACCACATCCAGCTTGGTTGTTAAGTGTTGATGAGCACACTACTGTCTCCAGTTTCAGAATTCTGTGACTATGTATTGATTTAATGCTATTTTCTCAAAATAAATGATGCAATTTTCATTAGTCCACACCTTATGCAGTGAGGTTGAGAGGTGGTGAAGAGGGCAAGTTTGCCTAACCACTGTGTGTCACTTTGACTGTGACTAGCACTGAGGAGCTGGCTAGCTTGGGACCAGGCCTTTTCTTCTGAAACTTCCTTCTGTTCAATGGCTGGAAGTTTTTAGCATTTTTCTAATTCAGGAGTTGGAAGCCCTTCTAAATTAGCAAGCCAAGTTCTCATTTATTCACTAAGGTAGCATGTACCAGGGGTCCATTTTAACTTGTAAAAGTTATCCAGGTTATGGCCATATAGTCACCATATAGAATATTTTATAAGTCACCATATAGAATTATTTTATTAAGATAAAGGCCATTGAAACATAAAACCAAATTATGCGATTTTTTTTTTTTTTTTTTTGAAACAGGGTTTTGCTCTATCAGCCAGGCTGGAGTGCAGTGGCATTATCCTGGCTCACTGCAACCTCCACCTCCCAGGCTCAAGAGATCCTCCCATCTCAGCCTCCCAAGTAGCTGGTATTCCAGGCGTGCACTACCACATCTGGTTAATTTTTATATTTTTCTGTAGAGACAGGATTTCACTATTTTCTTCAGGCTGGTCTCAAACTCCTGAGCTCAAATTATCCACCCACCTCAGCCTGCCAAAATTCTGGGGTTAGAGGCACTAGCCACAGCACCTGGCAATGTGATTTTTTTTTAACTTCTGACATGGACTTGATATTTTTATTTTACTCCTCCCCTGCAGGGAGATTCACAGCTTGCCATATGTGATTCCAGCCGTAGAGCACATTCCTTGTAACAATGCCCCAAGCCACTGCTCCAGAGCCCAGAAAACCTGTGTTGGTACCTAAAGGCCAGGGTGTCCTAGAGATATATGTCAGGGGTCAGGAATGTGGGTTTGTGATGCTTTTTTGACTTGGTGTGTCACCCAGAATTCTTCTAGGCAAACGACAGATACTACCTCTGCTTATGTAAATAGTAAGGAGATTTACTGAGTGGAGAGTAACTAGATCAAGGAAACCCTAGGAAGGTATCTTAGCTTAGGCTGTTGTAACAAAATATCATAGACTGGGTAGCTTAAACAACAGATATTTATTTCTCAAAATTCTGGAGGCTGGGAAGTCCAAGATCCAGGTGCTGTCAGATTTGGTCCTTGGTGAGGGCTCTCTTCCTGGTCTGTAGAGAGCTGCCTTGTCACTGTGTGCTCGTATGGCCTTTCCTTAGTGTGTGCTTGTGGAGAGGAGAGAAGAGGGGAGGAGAGAGGAAGATAGAGAGACTCTCCATCTTCTTTTTCTCATAAGGCACTAATCCCATCATGAGGGCCTGTATTAGTCTGTTTTCATGCTGCTGATAAAGACATACCTGAGACTGGGTAATTTATAAAGAAAAAGTAGTTTAATGGATTTGCAGGTCCACGTAGCTGGGAAGGCCTCACAATCAAGGTGGAAGGTGAAAGACATGTCTTATATGGTAGCAGGCAAGACATAGAAAGAGAACCAAGCGAAAGGGGTTTCTTCTTATAAATCCATCAGATCTCGTGAGATTTATTCACTACCATGGGAACAGAATGGGGGGAACCACCCTCCTGATTCAATTATCTCCCACTGGGTCCCTCCCACAACATGTGGGAATTATGGGAGCTACAATTTAAGATGAGATTTGGGTGGGGACACAGCGAAACCACATCAGGGCCCCACCTGCATGCCCTAATCTATTACCTTTCAAAGGCCCCACCTCCAAATACCATCATATGAGGGATTAGGGCTCCAACATATGAATTTGGGGGGAACACAAACATTCAGTCCATAACAGAAGGCCATAGAACCCAGGTTTGGAAATCAGGCATGAACAAGAAACTAGGCATCAGCTAGGACTACAACCCAAATCACATTTCAAAAAAAACCCAGCCTGGTGAGGCCCCTACAATTGCTGTTGCCACTGCTGGACACTGGACACCTCTGTGTGTACCACCTCTGCTGTTGGCCCAGGGCATGGGATGTCCCCACCTCTAGACATTCAAAGCTGCTGTTGTGATGCCCTAGGGATGCTCTGCCTCTTTTCTTTGTGTGTGAAGGCCTGAAGGACTTTCCTAAGGCCTGATTGTCCAGGATGCATGAGTATCACCTTTTGCCTGGGCATAGCTGCAAGGGAGGCTGGGGAAAAGACTATTTGGCTTTTTTCAGGATCTCTAGTGGGAAGAGATCTGCTTTCTACTTAGGAGCACAAGGAAATGTGCACCAATGGGATTCAATTGCTAAGTGACCACAAAAGAAATAATGTCCATGACATTTGGTCACATGTACTACAGATTTATATGCTCTCATGTGCCACAGCTCCCTGCCACATGGGAACTTTCTGGTTGTCTTTAGCTCCATGGGACCACTACTCACTGGGCCTTCATCCTATTCTCTATTCAAGATGCTCTCAAACCCCCTTCTCTTCTGTGGGGGTGAGTCTGGAAAAGATGCTGGTTCGACCTTGTTCCTGTTGTATGCCCCCAGCCTAGGGCTCCCCCAAGGCATGCTGGATCATGGTGTTTCTCCTGCCATGTAGCTCAGATCTCTCCTTACTCAGCAAGAAAAAGGGTTTAAGAAACAGGGCTGGGTCCTTACATCTTTGTGCTTCCTGTGGCGTCTCCACCACCGTAGCGTAAGTCCAGTGCTAAGACCGTATGTATCATAAGCAGGCAAGCTTTCTTTTTTTTTTCTTTTTTTTATTTCTCATTTTTTATTTTTTTTCTTATTATACTTTAAGTTCTAGGGTACATGTGCATAACGTGCAGGTTTGTTACATATGTATACTTGTGCCATGTTGGTGTGCTGCACCCATCAACTCATCAGCACCCATCAATTCATCATTTATATCAGTTATAACTCCCAATGCAATCCCTCCCCCCTCCCCCCTCCCCATGATAGGCCCCAGTGTGTGATGTTCCCCTTCCCAAGTCCAAGTGATGTCATTGTTCAGTTCCCACCTATGAGTGAGAACATACGATGTTTGGTTTTCTGTTCTTGTGATAGTTTGCTAAGAATGATGGTTTCCAGCTGCATCCATGTCCCTACAAAGGACGCAAACTCATCCTTTTTTATGGCTGCATAGTATTCCATGGTGTATATGTGCCACATTTTCTTAATTCAGTCTGTCACAGATGGACATTTGGGTTGATTCTAAGTCTTTGCTATTGTGAATAGTGCTGCAATAAACATACGTGTGCATGTGTCTTTGTAGTAGAATAATTTATAATCCTTTGGGTATATACCCAGTAGTGGGATGGCTGGGTCATATGGTACATCTAGTTCTAGATCCTTGAGGAATTGCCATACTGTTTTCCATAATGGTTGAACTAGTTTACAATCCCACCAACAGTGTAAAAGTGTTCCTATTTCTCCACATCCTCTCCAACATCTGTTGTTTCCTGACTTTTTAATGATTGCCGTTCTAACTGGTGTGAGATGGTATCTCATTGTGGTTTTGATTTGCATTTCTCTGAAGGCGAGTGATGATGAGCATTTTTTCATGTGTCTGTTGGCTGTATGAATGTCTTCTTTTGAGAAATGTCTGTTCATATCCTTTGCTCACTTTTTGATGGGGTTGTTTGTTTTTTTCTTGTATATTTGTTTGAGTTCTTTGTAGATTCTGGATATTAGCCCTTTGTCAGATGAGTAGATTGCAAGAATTTTCTCCCATTCTGTAGGTTGCCTGTTCACTCTGATGGTAGTTTCTTTTGCTGTGCAGAAGCTCTTTAGTTTAATTAGATCCCATTTGTCAATTTTGGCTTTTGCTGCCATTGCTTTTGGTGTTTTAGACATGAAGTCCTTGCCCATGCCTATATCCTGAATGGTACTACCTAGATTTTCTTCTAGGGTTTTTATGGTATTAGGTCTAACATTTAAGTCTCTAATCCACCTTGAATTAATCTTCGTATAAGGAGTAAGGAAAGGATCCAGTTTCAGCTTTCTACTTATGGCTAGCCAATTTTCCCAGCACCATTGATTAAATAGGGAATCCTTTCCCCATTTCTTGTTTCTCTCAGGTTTGTCAAAGATCAGATGGCTGTAGATGTGTGGTATTATTTCTGAGGACTCTGTTCTATTCCATTGGTCTATATCTCTGTTTTGGTACCAGTACCATGCTGTTTTGGTTACTGTAGCCTTGTAGTATAGTTTGAAGTCAGGTAGTGTGATGCCTCCAGCTTTGTCCTTTTGACTTAGGATTGTCTTGGCAATGCGGGCTCTTTTTTGGTTCCATATGAACTTTAAAGCAGTTTTTTCCAATTCTGTGAAGAAAGTCATTGGTAGCTTGATGGGGATGGCATTGAATCTATAAATAACCTTGGGCAGTGTGGCCATTTTCACGATATTGATTCTTCCTATCCATGAGCATGGTATGTTCTTCCATTTGTTTGTGTCCTCTTTGATTTCACTGAGCAGTGGTTTGTAGTTCTCCTTGAAGAGGTCCTTGACATCCCTTGTAAGTTGGATTCCTAGGTATTTTATTCTCTTTGAAGCAATTGTGAATGGAAGTTCATTCATGATTTGGCTCTCTGTTTGTCTGTTACTGGTGTATAAGAATGCTTGTGATTTTTGCACATTAATTTTGTATCCTGAGACTTTGCTGAAGTTGCTTATCAGCTTAAGGAGATTTTGGGCTGAGACAATGGGGTTTTCTAAATATACAATCATGTCATCTGCAAACAGGGACAATTTGACTTCTTCTTTTCCTAACTGAATACCCTTGATTTCTTTCTCTTGCCTGATTGCCCTAGCCAGAACTTCCAACACTATGTTGAATAGGAGTGGTGAGAGAGGGCATCCCTGTCTTGTGCCAGTTTTCAAAGGGAATTTTTCCAGTTTTTGCCCATTCAGTATGATATTAGCGGTAGGTTTGTCATAAATAGCTCTTATTATTTTGAGGTAGGTTCCATCAATACCGAATTTATTGAGCATTTTTAGCATGAAGGGCTGTTGAATTTTGTCAAAAGCCTTTTCTGCATCTATTGAGATAATCACGTGGTTCTTGTCTTTGGTTCTGTTTATATGCTGGATTACGTTTATTGATTTGTGAATGTTGAACCAGCCTTGCATCCCAGGGATGAAGCCCACTTGATCATGGTGGATAAGCTTTTTGATGTGCTGCTGACTCCGGTTTGCCAGTATTTTATTGAGGATTTTTGCATCGATGTTCATCAGGGATATTGGTGTAAAATTCTCTTTTTTTGTTGTGTCTCTGCCAGGCTTTGGTATCAGGATGATGTTGGCCTCATAAAATGAGTTAGGGAGGATTCCCTCTTTTTCAATTGATTGGAATAGTTTCAGAAGGAATGGTAGCAGCTCCTCCTTGTACCTCTGGTAGAATTCAGCTGTGAATCCATCTGGTCCTGGACTTTTTTTGGTGCATAGGCTATTAATTGTTGCCTCAATTTCAGAGCCTGCTATTGGTCTATTCAGGGATTCAACTTCTTCCTGGTTTAGTCTTGGGAGAGTGTAAGTGTCCAGAAAATTATCCATTTCTTCTAGATTTTCTAGTTGATTTGCGTAGAGGTGTTTATAGTATCCTCTGATGGTAGTTTGTATTTCTTGGGGTCCGTGGTGATATCCCCTTTATCACTTTTTATTGTGTCTATTTGATTCTTCTCTCTTTTCTTCTTTATTAGTCTTGCTAGCGGTCTGTCAATTTCGTTGATCTTTTCAAAAAACCAACTCCTGGATTCATTGATTTTTTGGAGGGTTTTTTGTGTCTCTATCTCCTTCAGTTCTGCTCTTAGTTATTTCTTGCCTTCTGCTAGCTGTTGAATGTGTTTGCTTTTGCCTCTCTAGTTCTTTTAATTGTGATGTTAGAGTGTCAATTTTAGATCTTTCCTGCTTTCTCTTGTGGGCATTTAGTGCTATAAATTTCCCTCTACACACTGCTTTAAATGTGTCCCAGAGATTCTGGTATGTTGTATCTTTGTTCTCATTGGTTTCAAAGAACATCTTTATTTCTGCTTTCGTTTCGTTATGTACCCAGTAGTCATTCAGGAGCAGGTTGTTCAGTTTCCATGTAGTTGAGCGGTTTTGATTGAGTTTCTTAGTCCTGAGTTCTAGTTTGATTGCACTGTGGTGTGAGAGACAGTTTGTTATAATTTCTGTTCTTTTACATTTGCTGAGGAGTGCTTTACTTCCAATTATGTGGTCAATTTTGGAATAAGTGTGATGTGGTGCTGAGAAGAATGTATATTCTGTTGATTTGGGGTGGAGAGTTCTATAGATGTCTATTAGGTCTGCTTGGTGCAGAGATGAGTTCAATTCCTGGATATACTTGTTAACTTTCTGTCTCATTGATCTGTCTAATGTTGACAGTGGAGTGTCGAAGTCTCCCATTATTTTATTGTATGGGAGTCTAAGTCTCTTTGTAAGTCCCTAAGGACTTGCTTTATGAATCTGGGTGCTCCTGTATTGGGTGCATATATATTTAGGAGAGTTAGCTCTTCCTGTTGAATTGATCCCTTTACCATTATGTAATGGCCTTCTTTGTCTCTTTTGATCTTTGATGGTTTAAAGTCTGTTTTATCAGAGACTAGGATTGCAACCCCTGCTTTTTTTGGTTCTCCATTTGCTTGGTAGATCTTCCTCCATCCCTTTATTTTGAGCCTATGTATGTCTCTGCATGTGAGATGGGTCTCCTGAATACAGCAGACTGATGGGTCTTGACTCTTTATCCAGTTTGCCAGTCTGTGTCTTTTAATTGGAGCATTTAGTCCATTTACATTTAAGGTTAATATTGTTATGTGTGAACTTGATCCTGCCATTATGATATTAACTGGTTAACTGGTTACTTTGCTCGTTAGTTGATGCAGTTTCTTCCTAGCCTCGATGGTCTTTACATTTTGGCATGTTTTTGCAATGGCTGGTAGCGGTTGTTCCTTTCCATGTTTAGGGTTTCCTTCAGGGTCTCTTGTAAGGCAGGCCTGGTGGTGACAAAATCTCTAAGCATTTGCTTATCTGTAAAGGATTTTATTTCTCCTTCACTTATGAAACTTAGTTTGGCTGGATATGAAATTCTGGGTTTAAAATTCTTTTCTTTAAGAACGTTGAATATTGGCCCCCACTCTCTTCTGGCTTGTAGAGTTTCTGCTGAGAGATCTGCTGTTAGTCTGATGGGCTTCCCTTTGTGGGTAACCCGACCTTTCTCTCTGGCTGCCCTTAAGATTTTTTCCTTCATTTCAACTTTGGTGAATCTGGCAATTATGTGTCTTGGAGTTGCTCTTCTGGAGGAGTATCTTTGTGGCGTTCTCTGTATTTCCTGAATTTGAATGTTGGCCTGCCCTACTAGGTTGGGGAAGTTCTCCTGGATGATATCCTGAAGAGTGTTTTCCAACTTGGTTCCATTTTCCCGCTCACTTTCAGGCACCCCAATCAGAAGTAGATTTGGCCTTTTTACATAATCCCATACTTCTTGCAGGCTTTGTTCATTTCTTTTTCTTCTTTTTTCTTTTGGTTTCTCTTCTCACTTCATTTCATTCTTTTGATCCTCAATCGCTGATAGGCTTTCTTCCAGTTGATCGAGTCGGTTACTGAAGCTTGTGCATTTGTCACGTATTTCTCATGTCATGGTTTTCATCTCTGTCATTTCGTTTATGACCTTCTCTGCATTAATTAGTCTAGCTGTCAATTCTTCCACTCTTTTTTCAAGATTTTTAGTTTTTTTGTGCTGGGTACGTAATTCCTCCTTTAGCTCTGAGAAGTTTGATGGACAGAAGCCTTCTTCTCTCATCTCGTCAAAGTCATTCTCTGACCAGCTTTGATCCGTTGCTGGCAATGGGCTGCGCTCCTTTGCAGGGGGAGATGTGCTCTTATTTTTTGAATTTCCAGCTTTTCTGCCCTGCTTTTTCCCCATCTTTGTGTTTTTATCTGTCTCTGGTCTTTGATGATGGTGACGTACTGATGGGGTTTTGGTATAGGTGTCCTTCCTGTTTGATAGTTTTCCTTCTGTCAGGTCCCTCAGCTGTAGGTCTGTTGGAGATTGCTTGAGGTCCACTCCCGACCCTGTTTGCCTGGGTATCAGCAGCAGAGGTTGCAGAAGATAGAATATTGCTGAACAGCGAGTGTACCTGTCTGATTCTTACTTTGGAAGCTTCCTCTCAGGGGTGTACTCCACCCTGTGAGGTGTGGGGTGTCAGACTGCCCCTAGTGGGGGATGTCTCCCAGTTAGGCTACTCAGGGGTCAGGGACCCACTTGAGCAGGCAGTCTGTCCCTTCTCAGATCTCAACCTCCATGTTGGGAGATCCACTGCTCTCTTCAAAGCTGTCAGACAGAGTCGTTTGTGTCTGCAGAGGTTCTACTGCCTTTTTGTTGTTGTTTTTTTTTAGCTGTGCCCTGTCCCCAGAGGTGGAGTCTACAGAGACAGGCAGGTTTCCTTGAGCTGCTGTGAGCTCCACCCAGTTCGAGCTTCCCAGCGGCTTTGTTTACCTACTTAAGCCTCAGCAATGGTGGGCACCCCTCCCCCAGCCTCGCTGCTGCCTTGCGGTTAGATTGCAGACTGCTGTGTTAGCAATGAGGGAGGCTCTGTGGGCGTGGGACCCTCCCGGCCAGGTGTGGGATATATTCTCCTGGTGTGCCCGTTTGCTTAAAGTGCAGTATTGGGGTGGGAGTTACCCGATTTTCCAGGTGTTGTGTGTCTCAGTTCCCCTGGCTAGGAAAAGGGATTCCCTTCCCCCTTGCACTTCCCAGGTGAGGCAGTGCCTCACCCTGCTTCAGCTCTCGCTGGTCGGGCTGCAGCAGCTGACCAGCACCGATTGTCCGGCACTCCCTAGTGAGATGACCCCAGTACCTCAGTTGAAAATGCAGAAATCACCGGTCTTCTGTGTCGCTGGCACTGGGAGTTGGAGACTGGAGCTGTTCCTATTCGGCCATCTTGCTCCGCCCCCAACAGGCAAGCTTTCTTCTTTGTGTTTCATGCAGAAAAGTGCCTCATAATGACTTTTGGTTAGAAAGTGTCAAAATAAAACATCATATTTGTTTGGTGCTATAGTTTTCAAACATTTCTGCAATAATTAGCTCATTTTACTGTCATAACCATCCCCTAGTTATTATTTCCGTCGTGGAGATCAGGCTGGTGAGACTTAAAGGGCCCAAGGTTGCACAGTTGCTAACAGGCAGGGCTGGACTTGGCCCCAGTTTTTCTTACATCTCACTTGATGCTCCACGGATGGTAACACAGTGCTGGGAGGCTTCTAATGGCAATATCATGTGCAGCTATAGAGAGGCCAGTCACTCAAGTCCCAGTGTCCTTGCTTGACAGTGGTACCTTCCATCCTTCCATGGAGTTTGCAGGGCTTTGAAGGCCCCTCTGTGCTAGTTGGCACCCTGTCCAGAGCTCTGTGGGCCAGCACGTATGAGCCAGATTCCCCCTTCAGGTGGAGGGAAGCTCTCAGCCAGAGCAGTGTCCTGGGTCTCCCCAGCCCCCTCCTTGCCTGCAGGGCTCACTCACTCAGCTCAGGAGGCTCTTCCTCTCCTGCTGGTTAATGGAAACTCTCAGAGGCAGGCCAGAGCAGCTGGTGAAGTGGCCACAGTCCTCTAAGAGGAGCCCAATGGGTGGAATTCACGACAACTCCAGCCCTGAGGTTTGGAAGACAAATGACTTCTGTTTCAGACAAATGGGAGTGTCAAGTTATGCCGGCCTGATGAGATTACAGCTCAGGGGATCATAAGGAATCAATTCCTCCAGCAGAGGGGGAAAGAAAAACCAAAAAAAAAAAAAAAAAAAAAAAAAAAAAAAAAAAACCAGCTGGCCCGGGAGCTCTCAGGGCCTCCTGCTGAAGGTAATGTGGGGGTCACAGGCTGAAAGGGTCCAGGTGAGGATGGGATTAGAGCAAGAGGGAGCTGGCATATAAAACAAGCCTAGAAAATAGGAAGCCACGAGCCCAGGGAACGTCAGGAAGGTTTGCAAGGAGAAGCATGACTTTGACTATCCAGCGATGCCAGCTTCTGGGTCTCTCCCCTCTGTAGAGACACAACAGGAGAGATAAGAGTCGAAAAGAAATGTAAATGAGGTGGGGCTGTCAAAGGAGAGAACATGGAAAGAGAGGAACACAAGGAGATGGGGGAGAGCGAGACACTTGCCTCAGGCCCAGAATGTAATGGGGCACCCACAATCTTGGAAATCAGGATAAATAACACTTTAAAGCACTATTTATAAAACCTAAAATTAATGCAAAATAATCTATGATGAGCAAAATGCCCAACATTTTAAAGAAAGACAGCATCAGTAACAGTGATGAATTGAGCCATATTGGAACCTGAGGCAACAAGAAAAATCAATAATATTGATCCTGTCTTTCTTCAAAATGTTGGCATTTTGTTATCATGATTGTTTTGCATTCATTTGGACTTTTAAAAAATATTGAATTAGAGTATCAGTCATCTTGATGGCTGAGTTTTTTGGTGCCCTCTTAAATTTTGTGTCTGAGGCAAAACCCTTGCCTCAGCCTAGTCCCAGCCCTGATGCAGAATAGTCCTTTATACCCTGTGGCTCATCCTGGCCACAGTGCAGAATGGAGCTGCAAAACACTTTTCCAGAACCACAGGAAGACCCCTCGGCAGGTCTTTGATTTAGTGTTTGTCCTTATTTGGGGTTGTTTTTCCATTTGTTAGACCAGCTGACACAGAGTCCCCTGAGTGCAGTGTGACACTGGCACAGATCTGTGAAGGAACGGCTGGCATTGGCGTTTGATCTGTGACAAAGAGATACCATCCCAATCAATGGGATGCTAATTGTTCTGAGCAGGAATTGCACCTGTCGGCACTCTTGATCCTAAATCTCATTAGCAGTACTTAATTCTACCCAGTCCCCTTCGTTTTCTTAGCAAATGAGTGTCTTTTCCATAAAGCAAACTGTCTTAGTTTATTTATGCCACTATAACAGAATACCCAAGACTGGGTAATTTAAAATGAGCAGAAATTTATTGGCTCATCGTTCTGGAGGCTGGGAAGCCCAAGATCAAAGGGCCAGCATCTGCCAAGGACCTTCTTGCTGCCTCATCCCATGGAGGAAGGCAGATGGCAGAAAGGCTAAGAGGACAAGAGCGAGAGATAAAAAGGGGACTGAAGTATTTTTCTTTTTTTTTTTTTTTTGAGACAGAGTTTCGCTCTTGTCACCTAGGCTGGAGTGCGGTGACGTGATCTCAGCTCACTGCAATCTTCACTTCCTGGATTCAAGCGATTCTCCTGCCTCAGCCTCCTGAGTAGCTGGGATTACAGGTACCCACCACCGTGTCCAGCTAATTTTTTGTAGTTTTAGTAGAGACAGGGTTTTGCCATGTTGGCCAGACTGGTCTTGAACTACTGACCCCAGGTGATATGCCCGCCTTGGCCTCCCAAAGTCCTGGGATTACAGGCGTGAGCCACTGTGCCCGGCCTGGACTCACCTTTTTATAATGAATGCACTCCCACAATAATAGCATTAATTCCTTTATGAGGGTGGAGGCTTCATGGCCTAATCACCTCTCATTAGGGCCCACCTCCCCACACTGTTGCATTGGGGATTAGGCATTGCATACTTCTTGGAGGACTCAGTCAAACCATAGCACAAACTTACAAGATCTTGGTAACTGTCTCCGGTCCTTATTTTTTTTGTTTTGTTTTGTTGTTATCATCAGTAAGAAGAAAAGTGGCCCCAGCCTTGGAGTAAAATGTGAACTGCATTCTGATACAATAACTTTGGACAGCTTGAGCACATTCTGGAATTGCAGAAATGAGCTCATCTGAGAAACAAAGCAGTTCTTCTCTATTTGTTGATCAAGAGAGGAAAGTGAAAGTGCCACCGATGCCCATGGTGATCACCAAGCACCCTCTGAGCTCAGAAGGTACCTTTGAGGACAGACATCTTTGGGAGGCCCCAGACAGGTGCTCACCATTCACTTCTTGGGAGTTCTCCTGACAGAGCAAATCACTCATTTGTTTTTTAGATAAAATGTGGGATTCCCAGGTTGTAATTTTCCATTCCCATTTTGGAAAGTCTCTTATCCTTGCAGTGAAGCTCTGTGCTCCAAGGTTGGCAAATAGTCTCCTTTGTTCTTATGCTGGTCCTAGGCCATAGCAGCTTTCTGTTTGTTCCTCATCTCACCCCAGAGACTTTCTGTTCTCTTTTCACTTGGTTGGAAACTGGCTAGGAACTAAAAGTGGAGCACAGTATGACATTTTACCATTGACTTGAGGATGGGTGAACCACTTCGCTTTTTGTTTCAGTTTTTTCAATGGCTCAATATTAACATCCGACTTCCCACTACCTTTTGTTTCTATTAAGAAGAATGCCTTGGCCGGGTACAGTGGCTCATGCCTGTAATCCCAGCACTTTGGGAGGCTGAGGAGGGCGGATCATGAGGTCAGGAGACAGAGACCATCCTGGCTAACACGGTGAAACCCCGTCTCCACTAAAAATACAAAAAATTAGCCGGACGTGGTGGCAGGTGCCTGTAGTCCCAGCTACTCGGGAGGCTGAGGCAGGAGAATGGTATGAACCTGGCAGGCGGAGCTTGCAGTGAGCTGAGATCGCCCCACTGCACTCCAGTCTGGGTGACACTACTTTTATATATATATAAAAGGTACAGTGGTTCACACCTGTAATCCCAATGCTTTATGAAGCTGAGGTGGGAGGATCATTTGAGGCTAAAAGTTTGAGACGAGCCTGAGCAATGTAGTGAGACCCTGTCTCAAAAAAAGGAGAGAGAGAGGGTGGGGGAGGGAGAGAGGGGGGAGGGAAGGGAGGGAGGGAGAAAGGAAGGAAGGAAGGAAAAAAAGGGAAACAAAGAAACAGGAGATATACCTAACGTAAGTGACGGGTTAATGGGTGCAGCACACCAACATGGCACATGTATACAAAGAAATAAATAGCAAGAAAAAGATCATAAAAGTAATACACGTTCATTGAAAAAAAAGACAAACAGAAAAGTGTGAAAGTAAATGAGCATCATTCGTTACTCCATCATGATATGCACACCCACATACACCCACACACATTATATTACAAAAATGAGATCATACTGGTAATAAATACCTCTTGGGTGCCTGCACAATAATTGTCTTATTTTGGGAACATCTCAATAATCAAAGTTGGATGGGTCTTCAGAATCAAGTTTATGTTGTTTGATGAGCCAAGAGTAATTGGTTTTGGTAGACATTTGATCCAGTCTAGACGAATCTAGATCAATTTTCCCCCAAAAATTGGAAATTTTTTTTGTGCTATGGTTACTGAAGCTATTCTGGTTTCTTCCCTTTCCTCATTCTTAGTTATTTCATTTGTTCTTCAATGTTAATTCCAAGAAATAGCATAGTATCTTCCTAGTAAATCCATCTACCTTGCCTTGACTTTTTCATCTTCCTTCCTTTATCTTTCTGTTTATGCTAGCTAGAATCAATTCTTCTTGCTTACAACCTGAAGAAGCTTAATACATACAATATCATATTTATTGCTTCATAGCCTTCTCCCACTTAATAATACATTCCCATGTCCATAGATGCAGAGACTCAGATTCATGCCCAATGGCTGTGTAGCATTCCACCGTATGGATGTACCACATTTATATAACTGGAAGAAAACAATTTTCAGCTCTTAATTCTGAAACCATTGTCTAGAAATTAAAACTACTTTTTTTGAAATTTATGGACAACCTTGCAGCAAATATTATTGTATATGCATCTCTTTGTGCTTGTTTTATTATTTCTTATGACAAATTCTAAAAGTGAAATTAATAGATCAAGGAGTTTGTATATTTAAAAATTGTATGTTTATTACCAGATTGTCTTCCAGAAAAATTGCACCAATTTATACTACCAATAATAGAGTGTGAGCAACCAACCTAGATATTATGGATCTTTCTGTTTATTGGCAATATGATGGAAGAGAACTAAAAAAAGGCAATATATTTTTCGTTTTGTCTATGATATACTTCTGAAGAAGTTTCAAGAAGAACATACAGCTATGATGAAGGCAAAACTCACCCCAAATCCACTGGCCATTTGAGCCAACTTCCCCTCACATATTTTTCTATGCATATATAGATAGAACATGTAATTTTAGGTAAATAAGAGTTTTTAAAGAAACAATACATTAGGCACATTAGAAACACCCAGCGTAGATAATCACTCCCACCTCCTCCCTCCTGTTAGAGGTAGCCACTATCTTCAATGTGGTGTTTATTATTTTAATGCATGTTTCTATACCATTATAATAGATGCGTAACCATGAATAACATATACTTTTTTACCTATTTTAAAATTATATGCTGTATCATATGGTGACTTGCTTCTTTTAAACTCAATATTACATTTTTAAGATCTATCAGTGTTGATAGATGAAGCTCTAGTTTATTCATTTTAACTGCTGTAGATTTTGTTGTTTTGACCTACTCTGTTTTAAAATACACATTTTCTATTATCTGTTGATAAATAGGAATTCTTTATATATTCTGGTTATTTGTGATGTAAGTATCTTCTTTCAGTGTACAGCTTATCAAATCACTGCACTTTGTCATTAATTTAATGCCTTTTAATCTTAATTGTTTATTTTGTGTCTCTTGTTTATCTCTAAATTCTAAAGACACAATATGATATTTTCTTCTGAAAGTTTTGAAGTTTTGTTTTTCACAGTTAGATTTTTAACTCAGCTGAAGTTGATTTTTGTGAACAGGATAAGGCATAATTTGGACAACTAACTGTCTCAACTCCTATTGGTTAGTGACTCTTCTCCTTGTGGATTGGTATAGCCATGACTATCATATATCAAGGTCTGTGTCTGCACTTAACCTATTTCGCTCTATCGGTCTATGTTTCTTTCTCTGTGTTAATGCCATACTGTCTTAATTGCTATAATTTTCTTTTTTTTTTTTTTTTTTTTTTTTTTTTTTTTTTTTTTTTTTTTGAGACGGAGTCTTGCTCTGTCACCCAGGCTGGAGTGCAGTGGCCGGATCTCAGCTCACTGCAAGCTCCGCCTCCCGGGTTCCCGCCATTCTCCTGCCTCAGCCTCCCGAGTAGCTGGGACTACAGGCGCCACCACCTCGCCTGGCTAGTTTTTTGTATTTTTTAGTAGAGACGGGGTTTCACCGTGTTAGCCAGGATGGTCTCGATCTCCTAACCTCATGATCCGCCCGTCTCGGCCTCCCAAAGTGCTGGGATTACAGGCTTGAGCCACCGCGCCCGGCCAATTGCTATAATTTTCTAAATCTCTTATTTGATAAGATAAATCTTCCCAACTCTGTTCTTCAAACAATCTTAACTCTCCTGGCTCTTTGTATTTTCTTATAAATTTGAGGATCGATTTGTCAAATTTGGTTAAAAAACCTATTGTGATTTTGACTGAATTGTATTGGTTTGAATTGACATCTTTAAGATATTGAGTCTTCACATCAATGAACATGCTATATAACGCTGTTTAATTAGGAGTTTCATGTTTGCTAACAATACATCATAATCTTTCTCCCATTACGTTTTACACATGTTTTGTTAGATTTCTCCTTCCCCCATCCCTTGAGAATCTTACCATTTTTAGGGCCGTTGTGTATGGAATCCTTTTTTGGTTGAATATTTTCTAATTTGTTATTTGTGTATCTACTGAAAGGCTATTGATTTTTCT
Source organism: Rhinopithecus roxellana (assembly GCF_007565055.1). NCBI lineage: Eukaryota > Metazoa > Chordata > Mammalia > Primates > Cercopithecidae > Rhinopithecus > Rhinopithecus roxellana. Next base: position 57,319,288 of record NC_044554.1, on the reverse strand, counting down.
GTGTTGCTCTTGCATCCAACATCTTACTGAATTTTTTATTAGAGTATATATAGATTATTTTTTATATTCTATGTGGATAATCCTAACATCTGCAAACAAAGATGGTTTTCTCTCTGCTTTCAGTTCTTACTCCTCTTGTTTCTCTTAAGAACACTTTTTAAGAATGCTGTATTACATTAGCTAGAGCCTACAGAAAATATTAAATGACAGAAATAATAATGGGATTATTGTGCTATTCCTGACTTTAATGGAAATGTTTCTAATATTTTACAACTAAGTATGATGTTTGCTGTAGGCTTTTTGTTGTGGTTTGAATTGTGCTCCCCCAAAAGATGTGTTAAAGTCCTAACTCTGGATACCTGTGAATGTGTCTTTATTTGGAAATATGGTCTTTGCAGATGTAATCAAGTTAAGATTAGGCCATACTGGGTTAGGGTGGGTTCTGATCCAATGACGGGTGTCCTTATAAGAGAGAGATTTGGACACAGGCACACACACAAAGGAAGAACGCCACATAACTATGGAGGCAAAGCTTGGAGTGATGCATCTACAAGCCAAGGAACCCCAAGAAGTGCTGGCAACCACCAGAAGGGAGGGAGGGGTGAGGAAGACTGCTTCCCTAGAGACCCCAGAGAAATCTGGTTCTTCTGACACCTTGATTCAAACTTCTAGCTTTCAGAATTGTGAGACAATAAATTTCTGTTGTTTTAGGCCACCCAGTTTGTGGTAATTTGGCACAGTTGCCCTAAGAAATGAATACACTTTTGCTATGTACTTGATATTAAGGATATTTTCTTTTATTCCTAATTTGTAAAGGGACTTTATTTTTTCATAAATGTGTGTTAAATGCTATGCTTTTTTTTTTTATCATATTGTTTTTTCATTAATCAGTGTTAAGTATATTTTATTATATAACTTCATTTTCTGATATTGAAATATTCTTTTATTACTAGGATAAACTGATGAATTTGGTAGTCTTTCGTTATTTTATGTTGACATTTATAAACTTCATTTTATTTATATTTTTTGTGCCAATATTTATAAATGAGTATGGCCTTTACTTTCTCACAATGTTTTGGATCAAAACAATATAATAGATTTTTGTCTTTTTCTAGTCATTGATACAACTTGTGTAAGACAGACATTATTTTCTTCAAGGTGGGTAAACTTGCCTGTAAAACCACATGGGCCTGGGGTCTTTTTTTTTCTTTCAGGAATTGAGGGTGATGGGGAAACTTTTGGTTACTAATGCAATTTATTTAATAATTATTGATTTTTGTCAGGATTTATCTTTATTCTCTCTTCTATTTTGTCTAAGATGAGGTTTTGCTTTGTTGCTCAGGCTGGAGTGTAGCAATATGGTTATAGCTCACTGCAGCTTCCAACTCCTGGGCTCAAGCAATTCTCTTGCCTTAGCCTTCGATGTAGGTGGGACTATAAATGTGTGCCACCACTCCTGGCTAAGATTTATGTTTATTTAAAAAATTATTTTGAGACAGGGTCTTGCTCTGTTGCCCAGGCTGGAGTGCAGTGGCTGCCATCACAGCTCACTGCTGCCTTGACCTCCCAGGCTCAAGCAATCCTCCCACCTCAGCCTCCCAAGTAACTGGGACTCCAGGCATGCACCACCGTGCCTGGCTAATTTTTCATTATTTGTAGAGATGGAGTCTCCCTATGTTGCCCAGGCTGGTCTCAAACTCCTGGGTTCAAGGGATCATCCTGCCTTGGCCTCATGAAGTGCTGGGATTACAGGTGTGAGTCACTGAGTCTGGCCTATCTTTATTCTTGAGTCAATTTTGTTATGCTTTTTTCTTTAGAAAATTATTTTATCCTACCCTTCAAATTTATTTGTATTAAAATTTATATATCTTATGATTTAAAAAATCTATACTCTAGCATTAGTTTTGTGTGCTTTTTTCTCTATTTTTGTTATTTTTCCCTATTTTTATTATTTATTTTTTAAAAACAGAATTTTTTAAAAAATTATTTTTGATAGAGATTTTTCTTATTTTAAAGAACCAGTTTTTAGATTGTTTATCTTCTCAGTTGTCTCTTTGTTTTCTATTTTAATATTCTCTGTTACTTTCTTCTCTCATTCTTTTACTTGCTCTTTGAGTTAATTTTTAATTTTCAGTCTTTTTCTTATTTGTTTCAATCTTGATGAATGTACTTAAAGTTCTAAATTGCTCTCTAGGTACAACCTACACTGCACTCAGAAATTTTCTATTTTAATATTCTCTGTTCTTATTTACTTTCTTCTCTCATTCTTTTACTAGCCCTTTGAGTTAATTTTTAATTTTCAATCTTTTTCTTATTTGCTTTGATCTTGCTGAATGTACTTAGAGTTCTAAATTGTTCTCTAAGTACAACCTACACTGCATTCAGAAATTTTAATATACAATATTTTCATTGCAGTTTATATAAAAGATTTTATGATTTCATTGTTATGTCTTCAACATATGCATGATTTAAGAGTGCATTTTAAATTTTCAAACATAGGAGCTGTTGTTTGTTAAAACTATCTTGGGCCTTAAAAGAAGTCTTAGCATATTTAAAAGGATTGAGATCATATAGAACATGCTCTCCAATCCAGCATAAATTAAGCAAAAAACAAAAACAAAACAGAAAAAATGACTCAAAATCTCTTATATTTGGAGATCAAAAATACTCTCACAAATAACTCATGTAGCAAAGAAAATGACAATGAAAACTAAAAATATGTCTTGAACTGGATCATAATGAAAATATGACAGATCAAAACTTGTAGGATGCAGTTTAAGGACTTAAAGATAAATTATCACACGAAAATGCACATATTCTAAAATAAGGGTGAAAATCAATACTCTACCTAATCACCCTTCTCAAGATGATTGGAAGCAGCAGTGGCAGCAACAAATAAGAATCTTCATTAAGGTACCTACAGGGTCGTCTTCAATGAGGGTTTGTGTTTATTTCGGCTCGCTTTGCTTTCACATCTAGAGTTTTATGATTTTGCTCCTGCCTTCATCTGACATCTCAGACTCTTAGTCCAGATTCAAGTCTTAGGATGGTATTTTGGGGTTCCTACTCCATGGAAATATTGGGAATGATACAAACCAGTGGCCTAATTCCTGATCATGAGGTTCTAGTTGCATCTCAGACAGCAGATTGGTAGCTTTGTTTCTTAGCGTCTTTTCATGAGTCTGGAACCCAAGTCCTCTTCTTACCCCTGATTCCAAAGGTGAAGCAGAGGCCATTTTTTTTCTGTTATAGGCTAAATGTTTGTGCCCCTCCAAAATTCATACGTTGAAGCCGTAACCCCTAGTATGGTTATATTTGTAGTTAAGATTAATTGAGGTCATAATGGTGGGGCCCTTATAAAAAGAGACAGCAGAGAGCTTGTGTTCTCTTTTTCAACCCTGGCATGAGTGCAGAGAAAAGGCCATGTGATGACATGGTAAAGAAGGTGGCTGTGTGCAAGCCAGAAGAAGAGCCCTTACCAGACACTGACCCCTGCCAGACTTGATCTGGAACTTCCAGTTTTTACAGATGTGGGGAGATACATGTGTAAGCCACCCATCTGGTATTTTGTTACAGCAGCCCAAGAAGATTGAGACACCTTCCTTTGAGAGACGGAGCCATTTGCCACCCCTTCTGCTTTTGGGCTTTGTAGCCTATATCTTCTGTCCTCAGCCCTGATCACTTTGCATTTCAACAGCTCCACAAGATGTTTATCTTATTTTTGAATCTATGACTTCTAGTTTTTTTCTTCCTGCATAGTTTGTCTATTGTCAGTAAGCTAGGGGGTATATCATAGTGTGAGCATACTGTTTGAGATCCTTAGTGTTTTCCAGTAAAGAAGAATCACAAGGAGACAGAGGTGCCATTAAACTTACCCTAGAAATCTGTGTCAAAGGCCTGACCAAATTGCCTTTTTTTTTCCTTGTAGGGATAAGTGTTTAGAATCAACTGGTTACTGCTTCATAGTCACTAATTCGCCTGAGGCTTCTCTATTGACCTGTACTTTCCAGACTGTCCTTGGGGAGGGCTGTCAGCCATGTTTTCACTGGGGGATGAAACATCCAGTAGTCTACTGATCCTAGCGTCTCTCCAAACTTAGCTCACTCTGGCTCTTTGTGCTTTTCCACCCATGTGACCTACACCTCCAGGCTTCACCTGGCCAAGCAAACATGGCTAAGTGGCATCTTTTCTATGCACAGAAATGAGATGTAAGTTGGGCAACAAACCCAGTGATATATTTGTTTGCAAACGTGTTAAAAGATGCTCCTAGACATGATATAGAACTCTTGGTTTTCTCTTGCTGCTCCCTCTATGGTGGCTGTTTAGCTTGGAGAGGCAAACTGTTATTTGCAGGCTGTAAAACATTGGTGATATGGAGCCTTTTCCTAACGTTGCCTCTTTGTATTTCTCATTGCTATAGGATTATATAGTTGCATCTGTGGGTTTCAGCATGTGGCGTTAAAGTTTAACAAACCAAGAAGCAAATGGAACAAATGGCTACAGATGCATTTCTCATGGCTTTAAGGGGTCTGTGTAGTAAGGTTGAAATATGATGGGCTTTGAGGTGGTTCAAATCTCATTCATCTACCCATTAGCTGTGTGACCTTGGGCAAGGTCTGTGGGCTTAACTTTTGTGAGCTCACTTATGCAAAGAGCATTACAATGCATATTCACAAGGTTAGTGTGAGAGTTAAATACATGGAGAGCACCCAGCCTGTGCCTGGAAGTGCTCAGAATATATTTGTTTCCTTCCTTCCTTTCTCTGATTATTCCGCTAGTTGCCAGACTGTAGCAAAGTCACCCCACCTCACTGCACCTTGTCTTTCTAGTTTTCCATGAAAAACATGCAAAATCAGTGGTTTGGTGACTCAGATGTTCTTCTAACTCTGTAATGCTGGGAGTCTGCAATGCAACAGCTGCTGTTCAGGCTACTTAGGCAGTTTTTCTGGTTTGTCCATCCTCCCCACCATGCCCACCCCTGCCATGATTAATTTCTTGGCTAAGGAGTCATGCAGCTGTTTATGACTAGATTGATTAGGGGAAAAGTAAAGATCATTTTAAAAAGGCTTAAAGGGACAATAGAGTGGCTTAGAACCTGCCAGAAGAGGGGGTGAAATTTGAAGCTGCTGAACACATCAATGGGAACAATCCCTTTTCCATCCAAGAAGACCACTGCGTGACTGCATTTCTGCTCTTACAGAATTCATTGCAAGGAAAAGTGTAAATAGTGGATTTGCTGGCTCAGGCAATTTTAAACCCTGGAAAAACTATAGAAAAGTTGAACTCTTTCCTTGACACCATCCCACCTCCTCTTTTTGTGTCGTTTCTTTCCTTCCCTTCATTCTGTCCTGTGTGGTATCCCATAGGCCTGACTTCCCCAGTTCTCACAAAATCTACCTCTTCTTCCCACAGATCGAGTACTGTCTTGGTGCCTGATTGTCAGATGGCTGACAGGGGAAAATAGATTTGAGAAATCCATTCTTATAGGATTCTCTCTATAAGGTTATATGTAAACTCTTCTAGGGGCCTTTGCACGCTAAAGGAATTGCTTCTTAATGTAATCATATATTTAATTGGGTTAGGTTATTCTATGCAAATTGTAAAAAGAGTTAATGGTACAATGTGACTGCCATAAGAAGCTGTATAATTTCAGGCTGCATTAATAAGAACACATACCAAGGAGGAGGTGTAAATCCCAGTCCGACTCCATGGGGATCAGGCTTCCTGAGGTCTTTACATGTAGTTCTGGGCTTCTCTCTTTAAGAGGCACCTAGACATAATGGAATACATTTGGTTCCGGGAAGAGTGAAGAGCAGAAGGAGGGCTACCTTCCACTCTCATGTGGAATGCCTTTTAGGAAAGGGGCAGCCCTGTTCAATAGCATGGCGCCAAGAGGAAGAAATAGGAACAATGGGTGAAAAGTACAGGGACTTTTTTTGCCCAGTATGAAGATGGTGCTGTTTGAGTCAGAGCTGCCCAAAGATGCCATGGGCTGTCAGGGGGCAGCTCTCAAGGAGATTCCAGCCCAGATGAGTGACCAGACCTGTTCTCCTTTCCATCTCTTCCAGCCCAGATCACCAAGGCTCTCCCTGAGTGAAATCCCAGGGATCATCCTGTGACTGGAGGTGATTCTTGGAGTGGGGAAAATTTCCTCCCAGAGATTTGCATCATATTCCCCAGGCAAGTGCAAGGCCGAGCCCTGGACAGAGCTGGTATTATTCAGATGAGAAGAAATAAGTGACTTCCAGGGGCCAAGGCTTTATTTCTCACATTGACATAACATTCCAGCTGTGGGAAATAGACATTTCATTGATTTACTGTGGTGGTAGCTCTCTGCAGGCTCCTGAATGCTTATGGCTATGAACCACTTTTACTTTGTCTCTATGGACAAATCCCCAGCAAGATAAGGAGGCATCCTGCCAAATCCAGATATGCTGTTTAGGTGATGGAATAAATTTAAATTTTTTGAGGATCAAATTAATTTTTCTGACCTACACAATCCCTCTCTTCCAAAGGAAACTATTCTGAAAGATTTATAGAAGCTATTCAAGGATATTTGGATCTTATGCAAGTTTGACTTAATCTTACCTGTTCTAGTAGAGCTTTAGGAATTACATTTTCTATAAACTAACAAGAAATGAGAGAAAGTAGTGCTTGATATGCATTTTTGACTCTCTCACAGTCCAGAAACTTAAAGACCAGCAGTTTTATGAGCTGTATTTTATAAGCTCTGTATATCCAGTTGTGTTCCTTTCTTCTTTCTTTGTTTTTTAAAATTAGAATTCTTTCCTTTAAGAATCAACATTGGTGTTTAATAAATCATTATTTACAGCAATGCTATAGAAAGCTTTCAAAATTGCTAATGACTCAAATAAATGAGACAATACAGCAAGTATATAAAATCAAATATATAGATAAGTCACAACTTTAAAATTCCCACTTGACTTTTCTTCTGTCCCTGAGGACTGTAAATAATACTGCCATAACAAAATACCATAGGTTGCATGACTTAAACAACAGGGATTTTTTTCTCACAGTTTTGTGGACTGGAAGTCTGAAATCAGGGTGTCAGCATGGTTGGGTTCAAGAGAAGGCCCTCTTCCTGGCTTGCAGGTAGCAATGATCTCATTGTGTCTTCACATGATGACTTCTTCTCTTTGTGTGTATACAGTGGTACAGAGAGAGAGAAGAGAGAGGGCTATCGGCAAAGGAGTGCACACACAAACTCTCCAGTGTCTCCTCTCATAAGGGCGCTAATCTCATCAGACCAGGGCCCTGCCCTCGTGGCATCATCTAACCCTAATTACCTTCCAAAGTACCCATCTCCAAATACCATTACTCTAGGGGTTAGGCCTTCAACATAGGAATTTTGGGAGGACACAAATATTCAGTCCATAGTACTTGGTATTCAGTAGTGCTTTTAAATGGAAATACATTTAGTAATCAAAATTGATTAAACATATTTTTAAAAGGAGCTATGTACAAGACATCTTATTCAGCAGTGTTTTTTATTTCTTCTTGTAAAGACCTTTCACCTTCTTGGTTAGCTGTATTCCTAGGCACTTCATTTTTTTGTGTGGCTATTGTAAGTGGGATTGTGTTCTTGATTTCATTCTCAGCCTGGATATTGCTGGTGTGTAGAAATGCTGATCTTTTACATTGATTTTGTATCCTGAGATTTTATTAAAGTTGTTTATCAATTCTATGAGCCCTTTGGCAGTCTTTAGGATTCTCTAGGTATAGAATCATATTGTGAGCAAAGATAGTTTGACTTCTTTTCCTATTTGGATGCCTTTTATTTCTTTCTCTTGCCTAATTGCTCTGGCTGGGACTTCTAGTACTGTGTTGGATAGGAGTGGTGAGACTGGGCATCCTTGTCTTCTTCCAGTTCTCAAGGGGAATGGTTTGAGCTTTTGCCCATTCAGTATGATGTTGGCTGTGGGTTTGTCAAAGATGGCTCTTATTATTTTGAGGTATGTTCCTTAAATGCCTTGTCTGTTGAGGTTTTTTTTTGTCACGAAGGCATGTTGAATCTTACTGAAAGTTTTGTCTGCTAAAAGAAATCATATGTGACACAAATAAATGGAAAAAACATTCCTTGCTCATGGATTTAAAGAATCAATATCATAAGAATGGCCACATTGCCTAAAGCAATTTTCAGATTCAGTGCTACTCCTATCAAACCATCAATGTTATTTCTCACAGAATTAGAAAAAACTGTTCTAAAATTCATATGGAACCAAAAAAGAGCCCAAATAGCCAAAGCAATCCTAAGCTAAAAAAACAAAACAAAGCCAGGGGCATCACACTACCCAACTTCAAACTATACTCTAAAGCCACAGTACCCAAAACAGCTTTGTACTGTTACAAAAACATATAGGCCAATGGAACAGAATAGAAAACTCAGAAATAAAGCCATACCTATGACCATCTAATCTTTGACAAGGCCAACAAAAACAAGCAATGGTCAAAGGACTCCCTTTTCAATAAATGGTGCTGGAATAACTGGCTAGCTATATGCAGAAGACTGAGGCTGGAACCCTGTCTTTCACCATCTACAAAAATTAACTCAGGCCAGGCTTGGTGACTCACACCTATAATCCCAGCAATTTGGGAGGCTGAGATGGGAGGATTGCTTGAGCCCAGGAGTCTGAGACCAGCTAGGGCAACATAGTGAGGGCCCTTTTAAAAAACAACAACGAAAACAAAGACAAAACCCTCAAAATGTAAGATCTCAAACTATAGAAATCCTGGAAGGACAACCTAGGGCATATTCTTCTTGATATTGGCCTTGGCAAAGAATTTTTGGCTAAGTCCCCCAATACAATTGCAACAAAAACAAAAATAGCAAATGGGACCTAATTAAAGTAAGGAGCTTCTGCAGAGCAAAAGAAAACATCAACAGAGTAAACAGACAACTTACAGAATGGAAGAAAATATTCACAAACTATGCATGCAACAAAGGCCTAAGATCCAGAATCTATAGGGAACATAAGCCAACAAGTAAACACTAAATAATCCCGTTAAAAAATGGGCAAAGGACATGAACAGTTACTTCTCAAAAGAAGACATACAAGTTGCCAGCAAATATATAAAAAATGCTCATCATCACTAATCGTGAAAGAAATGCAAATCAAAACCACAGTGAGATACCACCCCATGCTGGTCAGAATGACTATTATTAAACAGTCAAAAAATAATAGATGCTGGTGAGACTGTGGAGAAAAGGCACTACTTCTATCCTGTTGGTGGGAATGTAAATTAGTTCAGCCACTGTGGAAACAGTCTGGAGATTTCTCGAAGAACTTAAAACAGAGCTACCATTTGACCTAGGAATCCCAATACTGAGTATATACCCCAAAGAAAACAAATCATTCTATCAAAAAGACAAATGCACTTGTATGTTCATTGCTGCACTATTCACAATAGCAAAGACCTGGAATCAACCCGGGTGCCCATCAATGGTAGATTGGATAAAGAAAATGTGGTGCATATACACCATGGAATATAATGAAGCCATAAAAAAGAATGAGATCATGTCTTTTGCAGCAACATGGTTGAAGCTGGAGTCATAATCCTAAAGAAATTAATGCAGGAACAGAAGACCAAATACCACGTGTTCTCACTTATAAATGGGAGCTAAGTATTGAGCACACATAGACATAAAAATGTCGGAACTGTTGATACTGTGTAGTACTAGAGGGTGAAGGCAGAGTGATAAGTGGTAAAAAAACTGCCTATCAGGTACTATGCTCACTATCAGGGTGACAGATCTATACTCCAGACCTCAGTATCACACAATGTTCTCATGTAACAAGTCTACATATGACTTCTTGTATCAAAAATAAAAGTTGAGGCCAGGTGTGGTGGCTCATGCCTGTAATCCCAGCACTTTGGGAGGCCAAGGCAGGCAGATCACTTGAGGTCAGGAGTTCGAGACCAGCCTGGCCAATATAGTGAGACCCCCGTCTCTACTAAAAATACAAAAAATTAGCTGGGTGTGTTGGCACGTGCCTGTAGACCCAGCTGCTCAGGAGGCTGAGGCAGGAGAATTGCTTGAACTGGAAGGCAGAGGTTAAAGTGAGCCAAGATCACGCCACTGCACTCCAGCCTGGGCTACAGAGCAAGACTCCATCTCAAAATAAAACAAATAAAACGAAAGTTGAAAACTTTTTAAAAACACATTTTATTCAACCTGAGAATATGTTGGTATACAATGGATTTTGAATAATTGACCTAGGTCAAGGCTAGAGGTTGGACCCATGTTCTCACTCACCCGTGGAAGCTAAAAAAAGGGGATCTCACAGAAGAAAAAGTAGAACAGAGGATACTAGAGACTGGGAAGGGTAGGGGAAGGAGGAATAGGGAGAGATTTGTTAAAGGATACAAACTTACAGCTAGACAGGAGGAATAGGTTCTGTGTTCTATAGCACCATAGGATGACTGGAGTTAATAATAACATAGTAGGCCAGGCACACTGGCTCACGCCTATAATCCCAGCACTTTGGGAGGCCAAGGTGGGTGGATCACCTGAGGTCAGGAGTTTGAGACCAGCCTGGCCAACATGGTGAAACCCCGTCTTTACTAAAAATATAAAAATCAGCCAGGTGTGGTGACACATGCCTGTAATCCCAGCTTCTCAGGAGGTTGAGGCAGGAGAATTGCTTGAACCTGGGAGGTGGAGGTTGCAGTGAGCCGAGATCGTGCCCTGAACTCCAGCCTGGGTGACAGAGTGAGACTCCGTCTCAAATAATAATAATAATAACAACAACAACATAGTATATATTTTCCAATAGCTACAAGAGAGGATACTAAAGATATACTAATTACCCGTACCTTATCACCATACATTGCATATATTAATACATCACTGTACCCCATGGATATGTGCAATTATTATTTATCAATTTAAAAAATAAAAGCAAAGGAAAAGGCTAGAGGTTAAGAGCCACTCTTGTATTTGTCTTTCCCATTTCATCAGTGCAGGGAGCAGCACGCAGTTGTTGGCTCCTACTTAGTACAGGTGCACTGAGAGTTCTGCACCAGGGGCACGAGTGTGAACAGACCATGGCTGCTGCCCTCAAAGTGCTCACATCCTGGATTGGGAGCCCCTGGAGAGCAGGGATCGCGTCTGGTTTATCTCTGTGCTTTGCCAGATTACTCAGCACAGTGCTTCACATGGAGTTGCTGCTCCATAGACATTTATTGAATGAATAAATCGAATATGTGGCAGTTGATACTGTTTGAGCAAGAGCTTTTTACCCAAGCAGAGAAAAGGGCTTCTAATTTCCTGTGACTTCCTCTCTTGCTTAAGGTTACATTTTTTTGAGTCAGACAATCCAGAAAATGTGGAAATAAGTCTTACAATCCAGGTGGAGGCAAACGTGTAGAATGAATAACGCCTGTCTTTTTTATCTTCTTTTCTCTGTCTTATTCTGCAGAACTTTAATCTGTCCATCTAAGGCAAGGTCAGCTAGCATTTTCTGTAAAGGGCCAGTTGGTAAGCACTCTAGGCTTTTGGGGTCACTGGGACTCTTCTCCTTTGAAACTACTCAACCTTGTTGTAGAGATAAAGTAGCCATGGACACTAAGTAACAGATGGACATGGCTGTGTTCCAGTAAAACTTTACCTGAACAGGCACTGGGCTGATTTTGGCTACAGCCCGCTGGCTCCTGTTGTAGGGTTTGGATCAATTAGCCAGCATTCATTGAAGTCATGACAGCTACATTTTAGCCTTTAGGTGGTGGGCCTGCTCTTGAGTAAGGGCCCTCTGGTTTTCTGAAGAAACTGAGACGTGTTTTGAATCACACCTGAAAGCACATGATCCAGAGGGTTGGAAAGCCATTCTGACATGCTTGACGTAGCTACAGTGCCCTGACACTTACAACTCATGTGATCTTGTTTGGCAGAGACATCCATGGTAAACAGTGTTTCAGTGAAGTGGTGTGGACGGGAGCTGGATTGCATTTGGTAGCAGAGTAAGTGGGAGGGGACACCGCAGTGAGAGGCAGGGACAGACCTTGTGTCAGGGATCTGCAAAGCCCCTATATTTAGAGATGTGTTAGAAGCCCTCGCGGGACTCAGTGTATAATTGAGATTTATTGCAATAATGTGATAAGGGTACACATCCAATTGTAAGGGAAAAAGAAATTAGGCAGCTCTGAAGGAATCCACATGCAGATTCTAGAGGAATCCCCTCCAGGCTTCCTTATTCTCTCTCCCTCCTACAAGGGGTCTCATGGAGCTCACTCTGAACCCATCAGTGAAAATGCAGCAACATGTGTGTGATGTTTCTGCCCAGGGAGTTCCCCTGGAGACTCCCAAGGTTTTTTGTTGGGGGCTGGTCACATAGACGCCTATTGCATGGCTCACACCAAAATTCCAGGCTCCTAGAAGGAAAGCAGGTGTTTAGCATAAACCACATTGTTTGCATGGGCAGGCACTAGAAACCATCCTTATCATTTAAGGAACGTTTGAGTGTCAAGTTTCAAGACACCAACCTTCAAGCAGACCTTTCCAGCAGTCTCAGGTCAGATATGTTAACTCTTTTCTTTTCTTTCTTTCTTTTTTTTTTTTGAGACACAGTCTCACTCTGTCGCCAGGTTGGAGTGCAGTGGTGTGATCTCAGCTCACTGCAACCTCCGCCTCCTGGGTTCAAGCGATTCTCTTGCCTCAGTCTCCTGAGTAGCTGGGATTACAGGCATGCGCTAATTTTTGTATTTTTAGTAGAGATGGTGTTTCACCATGTTGGCCAGGATGGTCTCAATCTCCTGACCTCATGATCTGCCCACCTCGGCCTCCCAAAGTGCTGGGATTACAGGCGTGAGCCACCGTGCCCCACCATGTTAACTCTTTTCTCCACATACCTCTACTCAGAGACATTTGAATAGATGAGGGAAGAAGCATGATAGGGTAGGAAGTAAAGTCAATGGTTATTTTGTGTCTGGTATGAATTTCAAGTCTTCATGTTATAATGCTGTACAGGCATACCTTTGTGTGTGTGTGTGTGTGCTTTATAGATATTGTTTTTTGTTTTTTGTTTTTTAAATACAAATTCAAGGTTTGTGGCAACCCTGCATTGAGCAAGTCTATTGGTGCCATTTTTACAACAGAATGTTCTCACTTTGTGTCTGTGTCACATTCTGATAATTCTCACAACGTTTCAGACTTTTTTATTATTATTATATCAGTGACCAATGATCCTTGATGTTACTATTGTAATTGTTTTGGGGGTACCATGAACCATACACACTTAAGATGGCAACTTTATCAATCAATGTTGTGTGTGTGCTGACAGCTCCACTGACCAGCCGTTCCCCCACGTCTCTCTCCCTCTCCTTGGGCCTTCCCATTTCCTGAGATGCAACAATATTGAAACTAGGCCAATCAGTCACCCTAAAATGACCACTAAGTATTCAAGTGAAACGAAGAGTCACAGGTCTCTCACTTTAAATCAAAACCTACAAATGATTAAGCTTAGTGAGAAAGGCATGTTGAAAGCTGAAATAGGTTGAAAGCTAGGCCTCTTGTGCAAAACTGGTAGCCAAGTTGTCAATGCAAAGGAAAAACTTTTGAAGGAAATTAAAAGTGTGATTCCAGTGAACACACAAATGATAAGAAAGCAAAACAGCATTATTGCTGTCATGGAGAGTTTTAGTAGATAGAAGATCAAACCAGCCACAACATTCCCCTAAGCCAAAGTCTAATCCGGAGCAAAACTCTCTCTCCAACTCTATGAAGACTAATGGGGTGGGGGAAGTTGCAGAAGAAAAGTTTGAAGTTAGCAAAAGTTGGTTTGTGAGGTTTAAGGAAAGAAGCCATTTCCATAACATCAAAGTGCCAGGTGAGACAGCAAATGCTGATATAAAAGCTGCAGCAAGTCATCCAGAAAATCTAAGATAACTCATGATGTGCTGCCATAAAAAAGAATGAAATCATGTCCTTGACAGCAACACGGTTGGAGCTGGAGGCCATAATCCTAAGTGAATTAACCCAGGAACTGAAAACCAAATACCACATGCTCTCACTTATAAGTGAGAGCTAAATATTGAGTACCCATGGACATAAACATGGAAATAATAAACACTGCTTGTCACTAGAGGCAGGAGGGAGAGAAGAGGGCATGGGCTGAGAAAGTACCTGTTGGGTATTATGCTGACTCCTGGGTACAATACACCCATTCATGTAACAAACTTGCACATGTATGCCCTATATCTAAAATAAAAGTTGGAAAAAAAAACCCAACAAAAATCCATAAATAAATAAATTTGAGCATTGTTTAAAAAAAAAAAGGAATAAGATAAATGATTATGGTGACTACACTAAACAACAGATTTTCAGTGCAGAGGAAACAGCCTTCTGTTGGAAGAAGATGCCATCTAGGACTTTCACAGGTAGAGAGAAGTCAATGCCTGGCTTCAAAGTTTCAAAAGACACGTTGACTCTCTTGTTAGTTGCTAATGCAGCTGGTGACTTTAAGTGGGAGCCAATGCTCATTTACCATTTGGAGAAATCCTAGAGTTCTTTTTTTTTTTTTTTTTGAGACTGAGTCTCGCTCTGTCACCCAGGCTGGAGTGCAGTTGGGTGATCTCTGTTCACTGCAAGCTCCGCCTCCAGGGTTCACACCATTCTTCTGCCTCAGCCTCCCGAGTAGCTGGGACTACAGGTGCCCGCCACCATGCCTGGCTAATTTTTGTGTATTTTTTTTTAGTAGAGATGGGGTTTCCCTGTGTTAGCCTGGATGGTCTCGTTCTCCTGACCTCGTGATCTGCCCACCTCGGCCTCCTAGAGTTCTTAAGGATCATGCTAAATCTACTCTGCCTGTGCTCTAAAACAAAACAACAAAGCCTGGGTGACAGCACATCTGTTTACAGCATGGCTTACTGAATATTTTAAACTCACTGTTGAGGACTACTGTTTAGAAAAAAAATTCCTTTCAAAATATTGACAATGCTCACTGACAATGCACATAGACATCCAAGAGCTCCGGTGGAGATGTCCAAGGAGATGAATGTCATCTTCATGTCTGCTAACACAACATCCAATCCCTAGCCCATGGATCAAGGAGTAATTTTGACTTTTGAGTCTTACTATTTAAGAAATACATTTCATAAGGCTATAGGTACTATAGATAATGATTCCTCTGATGGATCTGGGCAAAGAAAATTGAAAACCTTCTGAAAAGGATTCACCATACTAGATGCCATTAAGAACATTCATGATTCATGGGAGGAGGACAAAATATGAACACTGGCAGGAGTTTGGAAGAAGTTGATTCCAATGCTCATGGATGACTTTGAGGGGTTCAAGACTTCAGTGGAGGAAGTAACTATAGATGTGGTAGAAATAACAGGAAAACTGGAATTAGAATTGGAGCCCAAAGATGTGACTCAATTGCTGCAATCTCATGATCAAATGTGCACATATGAGGAGTTGCTTTTTATGAATAAGCAAAGAAAGTGGTTTCTACAGATAAAATCTACTCCTGGTGAAGATGCCATGAATATCTTAATGACAACAAAGGATTTAGAATATTACATGCAGTTATTTGATAAAGCAGTGGAGGGTTTGAGAGGATTAACTCCAATTTTGAAAGAAGTTTTACTGTGGGTAAAATCCTATCAAACAACACTGAATGCTATAGATAAATCTTTTATGAAGAGTCCACTGAACTTCATTATTGTCTTATTTTAAGAAAAGTCACCCCTACCTTCAGCAACCACCACCCTGATCAGTCAGCAGCCGTCAACATCAAGGCAAGATCCTTTACCAGCAACAAGACTATGACTGCTGAAGGCTGGGATGATCATTAGCATATTTTTGCAATAAAGTATTTTAAAATTAAAGTGTGTCTATTGTCATTTTTTTAACCATAATGTTATTGCATGCTTAATAGACTATAGTATATCATAAACATAACTTTTATATGCACTGGGAAACTAATAAATTTGTGTGACTCATTTTATTGCAATATTAACTTTATCTCAGTGGTCTGGAACCAAACCCACAATATCTCCGAGGTATGGCTGTATATGCCCCAGAGGGAGGGTGATGAGGTGTTGCACTCTGCCTCCCCCAAAACATTACGAGTCTTCCTGGTTCTTTTTTATTGCTGGTCATGCCTGGCTGGAAGAATCTCCTTCTGGGTCTTCCTGCCTCCAGTCCGCTTACTCCAGGACATTATGCTCAGGCTGCCAGGACACGACTTCTTGGCTCTCATTTGTTCTATTGCTTCTTATGGTAAAAAATCTAAACTGCCTTCCTATTGCCTATTTTATTGAAAAACTGAAGTCATTATATTTATTTAATGCCATTTACCTATCTTGCTTCACCTTTCTCCTTTAACTGAGGGCATAAAGTGTCCCTGTCTCTGCTGAAGGCTGATGCCACCAACTGTGTCCTAAGTCCCATCCTCTGTCCTCTCCCATTTCTCTTGATCTTACTCCATCACTTATCTCTCCTCTCCTATATTCAACCTCTTCCTCTTTAAGGACTTTTTATCCTTAGAGCACAAACATACAGTAATTGAGTTACTCCCATCATTAAAAAACCCCCCAAAAGCCTTCCCATGACCTCCTCAGTTGCTGTTCTTTCTTCTTCCATTCTCATTCAAACTTCTTGAAAGAATTAATTTTTAGCCAGGTATGGTGGCTCACACCTGTAATCCCAGCACTTTGGGAGGCTGAGGCAGGTGGATAATGAGGTCAGGAGATCAAGACCATCCTGGCTAACACGGTGAAACCCTGTCTCTACTAAAAATACAAAAATTAGCCGGATGTGGTGGCACATGCCTATAGTCCTAGCTACTCGGGAGGCTGAGGCAGGAGAACTGCTTGAACCCAGGAGGTGGAGGTTGCAGCGAGCCAAGATCTTGCCACTGCACTCCAGCCTGGGCAACAGAGCAAGAGTCTGTCTCAAAAAAGAATTATTTTTTAATATTCTCTTCACCTCCAATTCCATCTTCATTATGCTGAAATTTGACTTCCACCTACACAGTTCTACTGAATGTTAGGAGCCTATGAGCACCTTATTGCCAAATCCAATAGGCACTTTCTATTCATTATCTTCCTTGATCTCTCTGCTAAATTTAACACCATTAATCACTCCTGCCTCCTTCGAACTTTTATGTTCCCTTGGCTTCTGTGACACATAGAAAAATGTTCTGGTTCTCCTAATCTCTATTTGACTATTCCTTTGTGGGCTCCACTTCCTTCACCAATCTTCAATTGTTGGTGTACCTCGAGGTTTTGTCTGTTGTGTACTTATCTTCTTATGTATATTTTCTGAGCAATTACTAGCTGGATAGCAACTCCCAATTTATGTAAGTGCAGACATGTCTCCCAAGCTCCAGACCCATATATCCATCTCCATCTAGATGTTCCAGAGGAATCTCAAATGTATCATATCCATAATTGATTTAATCAGTTTCTACTTCTTGGATTCTCCATCTAACTTAGTAGCACCACCATTCACTAGATGTGTAAGAGAGAAATCATCTTTATTTCTTCCTTCCTTCATATGCTCCCTCTTTTTTCAATTACCAAGTCCTATTGGTTCTACCTCCTAAATATTTCTCAACCAAATTACCTCCCCATCTCTGTTACCAAAACCCTAGCTTAGGCTTTCTCTATTCTTGCATGGATGACTTTAAAAGCTTCTACTAGGTTTCCCTGGCACCCATCTTACCTCCAATGAACCCATTCATTCAACAAATACTTACAGAGCAT
This sequence comes from Rhinopithecus roxellana, assembly GCF_007565055.1. Lineage (NCBI taxonomy): Eukaryota > Metazoa > Chordata > Mammalia > Primates > Cercopithecidae > Rhinopithecus > Rhinopithecus roxellana. Next base: position 57,301,561 of record NC_044554.1, on the reverse strand, counting down.
CTACCATATGCATTGTTCTGGGGGTTAGGGATATAGCAGTGAACAAAAGAGACAGTGTCTGTTGTCACTGAGCATATACTATGATAAGAGGTGAGAGAGAGAGAGAGATAGAGGGTATGTGTGTGTGTGTGTGTGTGTGTGTGTGTGTATAAGTGTCTAAATAACACATAAAACAAGAAAATTCCAGATACCAATTGAAAGATAAGATAATGGGATAGAAGGTAACTGAAGGTGTAGATATTCAGAGTAGAGTTGTCTGAGCCAGTAACATCTGAGCAGAGACCTGAATGATGATGAAAAAGAGCCAGTCTTAGAATATCTGAAGGAAGAGCATTGTGGGTAGGAAGAACAGCAAGTAGAGGCAGGTTCTGAGGCAGGTTCACGTTGGTGTGCTTGAAGAACAGGTACTAGGCTGTTGTGGCTGGACAGTCTAAAGTGAAGGGAATAATAGTGTAAGAGGAGGAAGGATCATGTTGAGCTTTATAGGCCATAGGTAGATTTGGGAATTTAGAGTATCTTGGGGAGCCATTGAAGGGTTTTCATCAGGACAGGGATATGATTTGATCTACCTTCAAAACAGATCATTCTGGATGCTGCATGGAAAATGCATTGTAGGAGCAAGACTCAAAGTTGGGGAACAAGATAGGAGATGACTGCATTATTCAAGTAAGAAATGATGGTGGCAGGGCTTCAGGGGGCAGCAAAAGAGATGGCAAGAAGTGATATTAATAGAATTGGAAGAGAATTTGGATGTAGAGTCAATAAGTCCTGATAAGGAAAGAATCAAGAAAGTCTCCCTTCAACCTCCATTAGTAGCTCCAAAGTGGTTTTCTAAATGCAACTCAAGCCATACTATACCATTCAACCATAACCCTCGGTAGTTGCTTTGTGCTTATCAATTAAATGCTAAACTCTGTAGCCAAAGAGACAAGGCCATCCCTGATGGGTTTCTGCTTTTCTCTTCAGAATACTTCCTTGGCACCCCTCCCTCCCTGGCTGTTAGATGCCTGTCTTTGTGTGTGTGTGTCTCAGCATCCTGTGCCTTTGGTACCTCTATCATAGCTATCATAGCACTAACATCATATTGCAATTGCCTGTGTGTATGTTGATAAGCTCCTACGATGTGAAGACTTGGTCTTGTTCCTCATTTTATTTCTAGTGCTTAGCTCCTTGGTGCTTAAAGTTTAGTCCTTGAGCCAGCAGCACAGGCATCATCTGAGAGCTTGCTTGAAATGCCAAAGCTCAGACCTCACTCCAGATTTAGTGAACTGGAATCTGCATTTTAGCAGCCAGATCCCTGGGAGACTCATATGCACCTTGCAGTTTGAGAAGCTGGCTTGTTTCCTGACATACAGCAGGCACTCATCAAACCTCAAATTGAAAAGAGCCAGCAAACCAATCCAGACTCCTCAGAGCTCAACAGTGTTTCTCTTTTGCTGAAATAAATCCAAGTCAAAATTAGCTTTACTGAAGTCAGTTACATCCTACTAGATGCTGTGGACACATTGAAAAGTGTCTGCCACTGCAGTGACTGTTGACTCCTGTTTAAAGTAACATGATCAGTGGTTACATTCACTTCAAGGATAGGAACTAAGCACATCAGGGATTTCAGACTTGATGAACTCAAATGTACTCAATTAACTCAAATTCTTTTCTTATAGAATACATTGTAATTTTTAGTAAAGTCACTCATATAATCCAACACCTAACTTTTTCCTTTGAATAGTTAATACTCTAATTAAGTGTCAAGAATAAAGTTTTCCATACCAAAGGTTCTCTGTTCCCATAGGACCTATTAGCAAACCACGCACAAGTGCTAATTAGCTCATTAACACTTCACTGTTATTCTGGAAGATGCTCTCAAGTTTTTTTTTTTTTTTTCCCTAAATAAATCTATAAGGTCAAAAGTTTTCAGTTTTACCTTTTATCTCTCTCTCTCTCTCTCTCTCTGGACAGAGTCTTGCTCTGTTGCCCAGGCTGGAGTGCGGTGGAACAGTCTCTGCTCACTACAACCTCTGCCTCCTGGGCTCAAGCGATTCTCCTGTCTCAGCCTCCCAAGTAGCTGGGACTACAGGCGTGCACCACCACGCCCAGATAATTTTTGTGTTTTCAGTAGAGACAATGTTAAGTTTTGCCATGTTGCCCAGGCTGGTCTCAAACTCTTGACCTCAAGTGATCCACCTGCCTTGGCCTCTCAAAGTGCTGGGTTACTTTACCTTTCTTATAAATGTGGACAAGTTGTACCTTATCTGTACAAACCACAAAATGGGACTAACAGTCTACTCCCTACCCAGTTCCACAGAGCCTTCCAGGGTGATGAAGATCTAGGAATCTCAGGTGCAGGAATTCTGATGTGCATCACAGACTTCAGTCCGTCTGGTCACTCACTGTCCCTCAGGCATGGATGTCAACACCAGAGCCCAAGGACAGCTGTGCCCGGTCAGCTAGTAGTAGACAGGCAGGGACCTTATCTTCTCAGCATCTTAGGTACTCGGAATTCACTGCTGCATGAGCTCAGAGGTTTCTCCTTCACATAAACCCTTTAAAGACTCCAGAAACCTTAATAGTCCCATCACCTGAAGGCAGATAATCCACGTTGCTGAGAACAGCTCTCACTCCCTCCCTAGAAATCTTCAGAGAAGCAAGAAGTGGCTCTTTTTCTGTAGAACCTACAGGAAATTACTGAACTGGCTGCTTCTCAGGTTGAGGAAATGCATGGTGAAAATCAAATGTTTCATGCTGATCACGCTGGCTCACGCTGGCTCACGCCTGTAATCCTAGCACTTTGGAGGCCGAGGTGGGCAGATGGCTTGACATGGTGAAATCCTGTCTCTACTAAAAATAAAAAAATTAGCCAGGTGTGGTGGCACACACCTGTAGTCCCAGCTACTCAGAGGGCTGAGGCACGAGAATTGCTTGAACTCGGGAGGCAGAGGTTGCAGGGAGCCAAGATCTCACCACTGTACTCCAGCTGGGTGACAGAACAAGACTCCATCTCAAAAAAAAAAAAAAAAAAAAAAAAAAAAATCAAGTATTTCATTTTTAAAATGGGAAAATTTACTGCAGGGACAGTGGAGTGAAAGCAATTATTCTCTTTTGCTGTTGCTTTTGTAGAGTCTGTGTGGGATGTTACAGAGAGCAGTGGCTGGAGACAGGGTTCTGGATCTCGTTCTTTGTCCATACTTGTTAGCATTACATTCTTGTCACCTCTCTTGTCCATAGTGTTTTCACTAGATGGCCTCTAGCATTCCCTCTAATCCCAACATTTTAGGACTCTTTGTTTCTGTTTTTCCTTTTTTATTTTTTTCTTTTTTCTGGGGAGAATTAAAAAGTGAATTAACTCGAGCTCTGACCCTCTCTGAGTATCTAAAAAATTCCAGTGGTTCGGTAGCCAGTGGTGGTGTGCTGGGAAACGCTTAACCACCAGTGTTGATTTGTAACATTTGCCAATTTTTGTGGTGTAAATAATCTCATCATGGCTGACTTCAAGCTCTCAAGATGATGTTAACCTGCTCACAAAATTTCTGAAAATTTGTCAGTCAGCTCTTGCAAGCTGGGATGAGCTGTCTCCAGCACACCTTTGTGAACATACGTATCATTGTATGTTATTCTAAAAGGAGCAGGACTTACACAGCAAAGGGCAGGGATGCTTCCATTATCTTGGCTCTATGCCTGGTTATGGGGAAATTTAGGATGAGCATCAGGAAATCGTGGAAGGTTAGCACTGACATGTGTGGTCAAACACCGAGAACAGGAGTGATTCCCATTTATCAGGATGTCTGACAACTCTCCAGGCCTTCTGCCAGGAAGTCATCATACCATTCCTGTGTGCTTGGAGAAGGGCACGCAATGACACTCAGAAATTGGATTGCCAATAGGAATTATTCCAAGTAGAGAGGTAGAGTCTTTTCCATGTGCCAGAAATAAGAAGGTCTGGGAGTGGGTTGGGGCTTAATATTACCTTCAGTGTAGTCTCTCCTATTTAGTTTTGGACTCATTCCCTGAAATCAACTTTAAATTGTGGGCTGGCACTTCTTTCCTGCAGATACACATTCATTTCTTGTTGCTATTTCTGATGACTAGTACCCTACTTTTCCTACCTTTGTAAAAAAACATCATTTAGTTCCCAGGATATGGTCAGAGAGATATTTGTATTTTATTTTTGTTTAACCACAATTGAAAGCATAATGGAAGGTCATAGGCTTAAGGTCATAGGAAGGAGAAGCGAGTGAGTTATACTGAGAACAATTGCATTCCTTGGCCATGAGATGTGTACTGTTTCATTGTAAGAACTTCAAGTAGGAAGATGTTCTGAATATATTCTGTCTTGTAAGGGAGACACCAGTATCAGATGAGGCCCAGTCCTTAGCAAAGTTAAAATGTGAATAGACCGGGAACTTAGCAGATCCGTAATGTCAAGACAGAACTTGGTGTGCAGATGTGAGGTGTTGATATGACTGTTTTGGTGAAGACCGGGCAGGAATCCTAGTATAGTGTATAGCCCTGAAGTTCTTTGTCTTCTTCCCAGGACAGCATGAAGCAGCCAGTAATGTTTATGGTCAGGACATACTAGAAACCAAGCAGGTGAATTATGGGTCCACAACTAGGTTGAGTAGGAGGCAAGGAGCAGGAACAAAGGCTCCAAAGTAAAAAATCCCTGACAAACCCAAAACGTCTATCTCATAAGTGAATGTTGTTGGGCTCAAGAGAGCTATGACAAGACTAGGTGAACTGGCTCAATTATCCCATTTTCTTAGTAGACAGACACATGACCCCAGAAAGAGCCAGGCTCAGTGAGGGAAGGTAAAGAGCAAACCCAAGGTTACATATCTAAGAAACAGCCAAGTCAGATAATAAACTGGAGTTCATTTGGGATCAAAATTCTCCAGAGAAATAGAACCAGTACAGTGCATACAGACATACACATGCTTATGTATGTATATATGAATGTATATTTGTATGTATACACACACACTCCATACACACACACACACACACACACACACATACTGCATTAGTCTGTGTTCACACTGCTATAAAGGACTTCCCTGAGACTGGTTAATTATAAAGGAAAGAGGTTCATTGACTCACCATATCGCATGGCTGGGGAGGTCTCAGGGAATTTACAGCCATGGCCAAAGGGGAAGTTGGCACCTTCTTCACGAGGCAGCAGGAGAGAGAAGTGAGAGTATAGGGAAAAACTCCCACCATCGGATCTCGTGAGAATTCACTCACTATTATGAGAACAGCATGGGGAAAACTGCCCCCGTGATCCAATCACCTCCCACCAGGTGCCTCCCTCAACACCTGGAAATTACAATTCAAGATGAGATTTGGGTGGGAACCCAGAGACAAACCATATCACATACTTAGAAATATACATTTATATATATATATACACACACAGACACATATATATACACATACATGGAATATATATACACACACGTTGACTGACCGTGGGGTGCCCAGATTAAACATTGTGTGTGTGTGTGTGTGTATATTTTTACTATACATAGAAATTTTTTATATGTCATGAGAAATATATTCATATATACATACAAATATGTATTTGACACACAAAAATATATATTTGTATGTATATATGAATATATTTCTCATGACATAAAAAATTTCCTCATATATAGTAAAATATATATATTTCCTTATATAGTAAATATATATTTCCTTATAGATATATAGTAAATATATATTTTTGTATATACAGTGTATATATATTTTACTATACATGTAAGGAAATATATACATTTCCTCTCTATATAAGAATAGATATATTTCTGGCCAGGCATGGTGGCTCATGCCTGTAATCCCAGCACTTTGGGAGGCCAAGGCGGGCAGATCATGAGGTCAGGAGTTTGAGACCAGCCTGGCCAACATGGTGAAACTCCATCTCTACTAAATATACAAAAATTAGCTGGTTGTGGTGGCGGGTGCCTGTAATCCCAGCTACTTGGGAGGCTGAGGCAGGAGAATCACTTGAACCTGGGAAGCAGAGGTTGCAGTGAGCCGAGATTATACCACTGCACTCCAGCCTGGGTGACAGGGTGAGATTCTGTTTCACACACACACACACACACACACAAATATATATATATATATATTTATATATATATATTTCCTTATAGATATAATACATATATATTTTCTTATAGATATATAATAAATATTTTTCCTTATTGATATATAATACATATATATTTCCTTATAGATATAAATATATATTTCCTTACATATATAGTAAATATATACTTATATACTATAAAGAGGAAATACATATTTATACTATATAAAAATATAATACTATATAAAAATATAAATTTGTACTATATATAAACAAATTTATACTATACATAAATTTTTCCTATATATTGTATACAGTATAAATTTCCTATGTATAGGACATTTATATTTGTATATTTTAAATATATAGTTCCATATATAGTGCAAATATATATATATTTCCATATATATAGTAAATATATATATATTTCCTTATCTATGTATATATAAGGAAATTTATCATGAGAAATTGGCTCATGGGACTAGGGAGGCTGAGAAGTCCCACAGTCTGCCATCTGCCATGTGCAAGCTGGAGGCCCAGGAAAGACAGTGGTGTAATTCAGTACAGGCGTGAAGGCCTGAGAACAAGGGGAGCAGATGGTATAGATCCCAGTCTGAGGGCCAGAGAGAAGATGCTATGTCCCAGCTCAAGCAGTGAGGCTAGAAAGGGAGTGAATTCCTGCTCCCTCCACCATTTGTTCCATTCAGGCCCTCAACAGACTGGATGATGTCTGTCCGCATTGGAGAAGGCAATCTGCTTTATGGAGTCCACTGATTCAATTGCTAATCCCATCCAGAAACACCCTCACAGGCACACCCAGAAGCAATGCTTAATCTGCGCACCCTATGGCCAGTCAAGTTGTCGCATTAAATTTATCATCGCACCCCCCACACAAAAGCACCCATTCTGCCTTTTCCGGAGCATGGGTGAGGAGTCCTGGAATAACCTGTACAGGAAGGATGGCATAGTGACGACGATTTGCCCGAATGACGGAGATGCAAATTAGCTTGTGTGTGAAGAAGCGTTTTAATGAGAAGAGGAACACTACAAAATGGTGTCTATGTTAGGATTATAAGTGTTGCAAATATTTATACACATGGCTTATATTTGGAAGGGGATAAAGAAAAATGAAAATTAAGGTAGGCTGGTAAGGTTATGTGTGAATATTTTAGAAACCTTCCTTTCTTGATTTTGTAATGTTTGAATATACTCAAATCTTTTGTGAAAAGGATTTTCTGTTTTTTAGAGAACAAAATAAGCTGGAATTTCCCTGGAGGAATTGAAATCAGGCAGAAAGAAGAATTTCTTTGTGGGATATTTAGACTCCAGGAAATGCTTATGAAAGCACTGGGACGCCATTGTATTGGTGGCCCCTGGAGCAGGGGACAAACCAGGTTGCTGCGAAAGGATCTTTCCATCTGGAGATTCCTATATTATTCCCATTTCACAAATGGGAGGGTCTGGTTCATAGTATTAACTGAGATGCAAAAGTGACTCTGTGTGTGGGTGGCATGGAGAGGCCTTAACAGCCAGGTTCATGACATAGGGAAAGTCCAACTTTGGTAACTGCTTCCGATCTCCTCCAGGCGTGTTCATTCCTAAAACTGATCCAAATCCTACCAGCAGCTGCAGCAGTTAGGCACCAGGTTCCCCAATTCCTCAACAGAACAAAGGTTGTTCTAACATGAGAATTTTGCATCAACTTTTGCAGTCTTAAAGGTCTTAAACAGCCTTAAACAAAAGCAAAAGCAAAACAAAACAAAACAACAAAAAGACCTGTTGAGTGCAGGGAAGACAATAGGAGCAGCTTTCTAGGTGGGCAAGTTTTCTTGACACGATGGCAGGGCTTCACCTCTGCACCCCCAGCCCAGCCAGTCTTCTGCTCCAAGTCAGAGCTCTCCAATGTAAACTCCCTTTTTCTAGGTAGGAAACTTGTTGTTATTGCGATTTTGGTAACTTGGATTGCACTGTGGACACATCTGGTTTGAAACACATTACAGTTGAGCCTTGAACAATGCGGGGTTAGGGCTGCTAACCCCTGCACAGTTGAAAATCCACATATAACTTCTGATGCCCCCAGAACTTAACTACTAACAGCCTACCGTTGGCTGGAAACCTTACAGATAACATAAACAGTTGATTAACAGATAATTTCGTGTATACAGATATATGCTGTATTCTGACAACAAAGTAAGCTAAAGAGATTGTTATTTAGAAAATTGTAAGGAAGAGAAAATACATTTATAGTACTGAACTATATTTATCGATGCTGTAAGTTTACATGGTTTACACGATAAATCATCTGTCTGAAGTGGTGGCAACCGCAGCTGCAGACCTCAGACCTCAATCTACAGTGCATATCAAGCAATGCAACTTTTTCTTGTAATGTCATGACTTTTTTCTGCTTCTTGGGAGCATTTCCAGCATCAGTAGTGGCACTCCATATGGGTCCCATCGTGTTATTCAAGGTTTATGGTGTTGCACTAAACATGATGAAGAATACATGAGAGCCACAAAAGATCACTGTGGCCTGTGATCAGCAATCTACTGATGGAAGGAACTGCTCACATGGAGATGATGAGTGTCACATGGTGGTTCTTTTTTTTTTTTAGAGAGAGGGTCTCGCTCTGTCACCCAGGCTGGAGTGCAGTGGTGCGATCACCACTCACTGCAGCCTCAACTTCCCGGGCTCAAGCAATCCTCCCACCTCAACCACCTGAGTAGCAGCTGGGACCCCAGGCATACACCACCACACCTGGCTAATTTATTTTTATTTTTTGTAGAGATGAGGTCTTCCTATGTTGCCCAGGCTGCTCAATTGATCCTCCTGCCATGGCCTTTCAAATTGCTGGGATTACAGGTGAATGTCATGTGGTGTTTTAAGCAGAGAGTCACAGCACTGGAGCTCACTGCAATGGCAACAGAGAAAGTGGCTACAAAATTATTACAGTAGTATAGTATGTACCACAGTGAATTTTATGCAATTATGATTTAATACAGCACTTTGGGAGGCTGAGGCAGGAGAATCTCTTGAGCTCAGGGGTTCAAGACCAGCTTGGGCAACATAGGGAGACCTCATCTCTATTTAAAGGAAAAAAAAAAAAAAAGAAAAAATACTGCATCTTTATATTTGTTTACATTTCTTTTGACTGCAAAGAACACCATGTACAGTATGTAAGTATATACATAGTTTTGATAATTTTTACTTTTTATAATAGATTATACATATTTTATGGTAGTAAATGATAAAACAGTTTCAAAGTCTAACATCATAGACCCTCGCCAAACCGCAGGCACATCATAGACCCTCGCCGAACCGTAGTTCCTTTTCAATTGTTGGAGACAGCGGAGATGATGCACATTTGGTGTTCCTGCATTGCTTCCTGCACTGAGCCACAGCTCCTTCTCACTGTTGACCAGCACACAGGAGGTGTCAAATGACATACCTCACTAGCTCTGAAAAGCTGCCTTTGTTTTGTTGATTGGCACCCCTCATGATGACACTTGGGTTTAGCCAACCAAACACTGTTTCAAAGTGACTGCAGGGGCCTTCTCCCCTAGAGCCACTGTGAAATCCCATAAATGCATTTATTCCTGGTCCCCAGCCTGGCCTGGTGCGGTGGCTTACGCCTTTAATTCCAGCACTTTGGGAGGCTGAGGTGGGTGGATCACCTGAGGTCAGGAGTTTGAGACCAGCCTGGTCGACATGGTGAAATCCTGTCTCTATTAAATATATGAAAATTAGCCGGGTGTGGTGGCATGTGCCTTAGTCCCAGCTACTAGGGAGGCTGAGGCAGGAGCATTGCTTGAACCTGGGAGGCAGAGGTTGCAGTGAGCTGAGATCGTGCTATTGCACCCCAACCTGGGTGACAAGAGCAAAATTCCATCTCAAAAAACAAACAAAAAGAAATTTGCTGGGCGCAGTGACTCACACTATAATCTCAGCACTTTGGGAGGCCAAGGTGGGTAGATCACCTGAGGTTGGGAGTTCGAGACCAGCCTGATCAACATGGAGAAACCCCGTCTCTACTAAAAATACAAAATTAGTAAGTCAGGCATGGTGACGCATGCCTGTAATCCCAACCACTCGGGAGGCTGAGGCAGGAGAATCACTTGAACCTGGGAGGTGGAGGTTGCAGTGAGCCGAGATCATGCCATTGCACTCCAGCCTGGGCGACAAGAGCAAAATTCCATCTTAAAAAACAAAACCAACCAACCAACCAAATTCATTGCCTCACAATTCTAGAGGCCAGAATGTGAAATCCAGGTATACACAGGGTCAGTCTCTTTTGAGATTTCTCTCCTTGGCTTGTAGATGGCTGTCTTCTTATGGTCCTTCTAGGCCTGTCTGGTGCTAATGATCTCTTCTTTTAGGGACACCAGCCATATTGGAGTAGGGCCCACCCATATGACCTCATTAATTAAAGTAATTAACCTTAATTATCTCTTTAAAGACCCTGTCTCTAAATACAGTGACTTTCTGCAGCGCTGGAGGTAGGATTTCAACATACGAGTTTGGAGGAGCGGACACAATTCAGCAATTCAGCCCATACATGTGGCAAAGGAAGGCTTTATTGATGTGTCACCTTTGAGTAGAGGCCTGAAAGAAGTGAGGGAACCAGTATGTGACTTTCTGGGGGAAGAGCATTCCAGGAAGAGAGAACAGCAGGTGCAAGGGCCCTGAGGTGGGAGCGTGCCTGGCTTGGTTCAAAGACAGGAAGCTGTGTGGCCGGAGCCATGTGAGAAAGTAAACGACCAATGGGAAAAGTTGGCGTAGAGGCAACAAAGAACAGATCACATAGAAGCCAGAGAGTGACTAGGTCTAACCTACAGGGTCCCCTTGGCTGCTGCATTGGAAGAGATCAAATGGGGCAAGGGCAGAAGTAGAGGTGGCTGCAATGGATCAGGGTGGTGGCAGTGGACTCGTGAGAAGGGTGTGTTTCTAGATGTATTTTGGAGGTAGAACTGATAGGATTTGCTACTGGATCAGATGGGGTGGTGTGAGAGAAAAAGTCAAGGATGACTGCAGGGGTTTTGGCCTGAGCAAATACATGAAAATAAGGAGTAGCCATTTATGGAGATGGCAAGACTGGAGGAGAAGGGCGGTTTGGGGGGAAGATCAGGAGCTCAGGTTGGGACATGTCAAGTTTGAGATGTTTATTGAAATTCTAACTGGACATATTGACTAAACAGCTGAATGTTTAAGTCTGGATTTCAGGTGAGAGGTCAGGTATGAAGATACAAATTTGGGCACCATTGACATATAGATGTTATTTAAACCATGAGACTGGATGAGATGAGAAGGCAGAGAGAGTCAATAGAAAAGATAAGAGATTGTCTAAGTATGAGCCCTGGGGTTCTCTAACATTTTTCTCCATTTAATTTGAAGAAAAAAATCCAAATTACAGAGGCCTAAGACAACCCCCTTTTAGGTCTCCAAGTTAAATCTTTAGCTGAGATGGTTATTATGATAAGACCAGGAATAATTTTTTGGTTTCTTGTTGTCTTAACATTACCACATCTCCTAGAAGCCCTCTTTGGCCTCCTGGCCACCAGAATTTGCTCTTACCAGTGTCATGGCTGGAGTGAGTCATGGAGGGCACACAATGTAAGCTACAGAGAATCTTCAAATCTAACACCTGGCCAAGTCTCACCAGAGAATACTCTCAGTGCAGGATTAATATTTATGAAGTTGCCCATCTCGGTCGGGGTCTAGCAAGTCTTTGGTTTCTGGAGGCCAGCCACAGGGGTTGTGTTAACACAGAGGAAAACCACAAATGTTGCTAGAGCCCTGTAGAGGGCCATGAAGCTACCATTTACATGTAACCCAACCCTGCAGGGAGAGGGCCTGCAGAGGCCACACTGTGGGGTGGCACACTGAGATGATGGACGTCAACTTGGAGATGCAGATGGGGATTGGTTGAAGTAAGCAGCGGTTTGGGCCCACAAGAGGAAATCTGCCCTTCTGCAGAAAGGTTTAAGGTTTTAAACCTGCCCATCTTTGAAGAGCAGATATGGGCAGGTATAAAAAAGCAAAACAGGGTTTAGTGTTCCTGTCTGGTCTTAGCTGTTGGCATGGTGAGGTCTCAAGCTGCCTAGTGCTTTTCTCTACATAGGCACAGGCCACTCTGTTATCCCTAAGACTCATTAGAGAGAGGGACATGGCCTCTGTGTGTCCTTACAGTGCAGAGTTTCCAAGCTGAGGAGCTGGTGGAATGCCTGGGGGTGTAGGTGGTGCAGTGAGGCAGCATTATGTAACGTTGACTCACACAATTAGTCCTTTCAAATCTCATTCCATCTTTTTGATGACATCAAAAGGCATATCAGGCAGTGCTGGTCTTTAACACCTCTCTTATCCTTGCTAATCTTCCTGCATGACACAGAGAAAGCAGGCTGTGAGCTCAGAGCTTTGGGAAGCAACAGGGGCCACCAGAAACTTGAGATCATTGTTTTATTTATTTATTTTTCACTTTATCTTTTCAGTTACTTCTTACTGATCACAAATAATAGCTGATTTTCCATAATAAATTCCATAAATTATTTAATTAAAAACAGCGACTCAATTTAAGAAAAAATATTAAAAAATAATAGGCTGGACACAGTGACTCACACCTGTAATCCCAACACTTTGGGAGGCTGAGACAGGTGGATCACTTGAGCTCAGGACTTCAAGACCAGCCCAGACAAGATGGTGAAACCTCATCTCTACTAAAAATACAAAAAAAAAAAAAAAAAAAAAAAAAAAGCCAGGCATGGTGGCAGGCACTGGCAGCCCCAGCTACTTGGAAGGCTGAGGTGGGAGGATCGCTTGAGCCCAGGGGCAGAAGCTGCAGTGAGCCGAGATTGTGCCACTGCACTCCAGTCTGGGTGACAGAGAGAGACCCTGTCTCAAAAAACAAAACAAAACAAAACAAACCAAAAAACAAGGGCTCTGTGGATATGGCAAAAATCCTGACGGTAATATAGGAATGACTGAAGTATTAGAAAAGTGGCTCCAGTGAAGTATCTATCACATTTGGCTGCATGGAGTGCAAGTGCCTTTAATAATAGTAGAGATTTCTAGGTTGGAAATCATTGCCCCTAAGAATTTTGAAGACATTGCTCCACTGTCTTCCAGTTTCCAGAGTTGCTGGGGAGAAGTCAGAAGTCATGCTGACCCCTGACCGCTGACCCTTTATCAGTAATTTTGTTCTCTCTCAGGAAGCCAGCAGGATCTTCTGCTTGTTCTCAGAGCTCTGAAGTTTCATGGCGAGGTGCCTTGGTATGGACCTCCTTTCAGCCTTTGTGCTGGAGACTCAGTGAGACCTTTCTCATATGCACCAGCTCTGGGACATTTTCTGGAGTATAATAATAATTTATTTTCTGTTAATATTTTATGATGATTTTTTGTTCTTATTGTTTTCTGTTATCTGAAGAGCTCCTGTTTCTTCAGATGCTAGCTCTCCTCCAGTTTCTCTACTTTTTTTCTCTTTTCCCTCCTGTTTTTCATGTCTTACTTTTTATTTTCTGCATGATTTTCCTCAACCTTTTAACACTTTTATTTATTGAGCTCTGAATTTTTGCTCTTATACATTTATTTTCTAAGAATTGTTCATTTTTCTGTTTTGTGAAAATTCTTTTTTAGAGCATAGTATTCTTATTTCCTAGACAATATCTTCTTTGTATCTTTCTTAGGATATATATATATATACACACACACATTTGTTGTTGTTTGGCTTTGTTTTCTTTTTTCTGGATAGTCTTTGTTTCCTGTAAGTTGATTTTTCTTTTTTCTGTCTGTGTTTTGTCTTTCATTATAAATGCTTTCCTTAAGTGTCTGGTGATCCTTTGCTGTCACTTCATGAGTGTGAGGAATTAAAAAGTGATTAGGGCTGGGCATGGTGGCTCACACCTGTAATCCTAGCACTTTGGGAGGCCAAGGCAGGCAGATCATCTGAGGTCAGGAGTTCAAGACCAGCCTGGCCAACATGGTGATACCCCATCTATACTAAAACTACAAAAACTAGCCAGGTGTGGTGGCAGGTGCCTGTAATCACAGCTACTCAGGAGGCTGAGGCAGGGAGACGCACTTAAACCAGGGAGGTGGAGGTTGCAGTGAGCCGAGATCATGCTATTGTACTCTACCTTGGAAGACAGAGTGAGACTCTATCTCAAAAAAAAAAAAAAAAAAAAGTGATTAGAATATACAACATAACTTAAGACAGGGACTCTGATATTTGTATGCCAATGTTCATAGCAGCATCATTCACAACAGTCTAAAGGTAGAGATAACTCAAATGTCCATCAACTGATGAATGGTTGAACAAAATGTGTTATCTATATAAAACGGAATATTATTTAGCCATCAAAGATATGCCTTTTTTTTTTTTTTTTTTTTTTTGAGACAGGGTCTGTCGCGGGCTGGAGTGCAGTGATGTGATCATAGCTCTTGGCAGCCTCGACCTCCCTGGCTCAAGCGATCCTTTCACCTCAGCCTCCTGAGTAGCTGGGACTACAGGTGCAACCCACCACGCCCAGATGATTTTTTTTTTTTTTTTTTTTTGTAGAGATGGGAGTCTCACTATGTTGCCCAGGCTGGTCTCAACTCCTGGGCTCAGGCAATTCTCCCAACTCAGCCTCATGAGTAGCTGGGACTACTCATGAGGTGCACCTCTACCCCTAGCTAATTTTTGTATTTTTGTTGTTATAGGTACAGGTTTCCACCATGTTGTCCAGGCTGGTCTTGAACTCCCGAGCTCAGGTGATTCACTGTCCTCGGCTTCCCAGAGTACTTGGATTATAGGTGTGAGCCACTGTGCCTGGCCAGAAATGCAATTCTGATACAAGCTATGGTGTAGATGAATCTGGAAAACATTACGCTAAGTGAAATAAGCTAGGCACAAAAGGAAAAGTAGCCTATGATTCCACTTACATGATGTATCTAGAATAGGCAGATTGGTGGAGACAGAAAGCAGATTTAGAAGTTACCAGGGGCTTGTGGGAGAAGAGATGAAGGAGTGATTGCTTAATGGGTACAGTTTCTGTTTGGGGTAATGAAAAAGTTACAGAAATAGATAGTGGTGATGGTTGCACAGCATTGTGAATATACTTAATGCCATTGAATTGTAAACTTAAAAATGGCTAAAATGGCATATTTTATGTTTTATATAGTTTACTACAACAGGGAAAAAAAAGTGAATGGAAGCCCTGAGGTAGGAATTACTGAATGTGGGGTCCACTGTGAGTTCTTGCTGGGCCGCTTCCTTAGGGAATCCTGGATTTCAGAACCTTTAGACTGAGAAGCCCCAGTGAAGCCTCTTTCAGTGACTTGCCTGAAGCACACAGACCTGTGTACTGGTGTTTTGAGAGGCAGTGAGAGGAAGAGGCTGGGAGGAGAAAGGGCTCAACATTTAGAACAAGTTTCTACTGAATCTGCTGTTCTCAGCATGACTAACACCTTCACCCAAGCCTGGTGTTCCCTGGCCCAGAGGCCTCTGCCTTACTTGTTCCAGAAAATACACTTCCAGGCTGCCTCTAGGGAGAGGGAGAGGAGCAGTCACCCGGTTGTGCAGAGGGGAAAGGCACCTTGAGGTCAAAGTGTTTCCAGGATGAATTTCCAACTGTCAGAGGTGCTTAAACCAGAGCAACTCCATCTTGAATAGGAGCTGGGTAAAATGAGGCTGAGACCTACCAGGCTGCATTTCCAGACCTTTAAGGCATTCTAAGTCACAGGATGAGATAAGAGGTCGGCACAAAATATAGGTCATAAAGACCTTACTCATAAAACAGGCTGTAGTAAAGAAACTGGTCAAAACCTACCAAAACCAAGATGGCCACAAGAGTGACTTCTGGTCGTCCTCACTGCTACACTCCCACCAGCACCATGACAGTTTACAAATGCCATGGCAACGTGAGGAAGTTACCCTATATGGTCTAAAAAGGGGAGGCATGAATAATCCACCCATTCTTTAGCATATCATCAAGAAATAACCACAAAAATGGGCAACCAGCAGCCCTTGGGGCTCTCTATGGAGTAGCCATTCTTTTATTCCTTTACTTTCTTAATAAACTTGCTTTTGCTTTACACTGTGGAGTCACCCTGAATTCTTTCTTGCAAAAGATTCAAGAACCCTCTCTTGGGGTCTGGATCTGGACCCTTTTCCCATAACACAACCACTCCTTTTATTTTTAGACCTTTCTCCATCTTCACTTCCAGAAGTTTCTGGTTCTTACAATGTTCAGATCTTCGGGAGTCCTAAAGTAAAAAAATAGGCTGCTTCTCAGCTGTACCCACTGCAGTTTAGGGATCAGATTTTTTGGATTTATATCGTGTTTTTAAAAAATCAATTTGTTGTTTTAAAGAGAACTAATTTCTTTAACCCAGACTTATTTATGACCACATTAAGTTTTTTAAAAAGTTCAACTCTCTTTTAATAGCTGCTTTTGGACTTAATTGCATTATGGCCAAAAATGTGATCTGTCTATAGCGTTTCTCACATTTTAGGAAAATTCTTTTGTGATCTACTGTATGTTCAACTTCTGTAAATGTTCTCTTGTGTACTTGACTCTTTGAAGTAGGCAGAATGGGATTATTATTATCCCTGTATTTTAGGCAGGTAATCAGGAGTCCAGAGAAGGTTCAAGACTTGTCCAAAGTCCCACAGTAAAGCTGGACCAGAACAGAGGAATGGGGAAGAAAGTATCAGAGCAGGATGTGAAGCACACAGACTCCAGTCCTGTTGCCTAGGCTATGGCATGTGCCAGTCAACTGACAGCTGGAGATCATGATAGTTCCTACTTGCTACCATTGTTTGGAGGGCTTCCTATGTGGCATAAACACTCAGAATCTGTTGTTATTATTCCTTTTTACTCTTCATCCAGGTTTCACAATGCCTCTTGTATAGAGGAGTCATTCCAATAAAGATGACATCATTAGAAACTTTTGCAGCTACTCTTCAACCCTACCATTTCTATTATATCCTGGCCACTGTGCGTACGAGAGATTATGGCTACAAATACCACAGTCTAAGCATAGAAAAGCTTCCTGGAAGGAATCCATAGAAAGGGCACACAAGTCAATTCAGCAAGCTCTGTATTGAGGGCCTACCATGTGGCTAGTGTACCATTCTTATCAGAGTTATTTTCTGTCTTTTGGGGTTCATTTATGCCTTAAAAATGTAAATGCTCACCAAAACTTTTGTGTAGTAAAAACAAAAATGCTTACAGAAAAGGTTAAAGGTAGCTGGGAAAGTGGGGGCAGTGGTGATGGGAGGTAGCCATTCATTTTATGGCAGAGTTTTCTAAATAAAAGGAATTATCTGGGCTGCCCAGACTGTTGGGTGCTAATCCCTACAATAATTACCCACAAAGCTTTCAGAGCCACAGAATCCACCAGCTGGGAGGGAGTGCGGCCAGTGGTAGATGTCCATTGAGCTGTTTGTGTTGAAGCCGAGTTCTCTCTTTCTCTTTTGTGGACACAAACAGCTGACAGTCTTAAAATAAAGGCACTTTGCCCGCCTCTGATCTGGATGCCTGGAAATAGGCCAGCCCCCCATCTCCCTTGTTGCAGACCCTGTGTTCCACATCTGTCTCTATGAAACCAGCTTTTACATCTGTTCTTTACTTTGAATCTTCCCAACTTCTGGGACAAAATGAAAGCATTGTTGATGATTTATTTCTTTACTCTCACCACTATTGCAGGGAATGTAATATGAAGGGACATTTAAAAACACTTTTTATTTTGGAATAATGTTAGACTTTGAGAAAAGTTGCAAAACAGCACAAAGCAGCTGGGTGCAGTGGCTCACGCCTGTAATCCCAGCACTTTAGGAGGCCGAGCTGGGTGGATCACCTGAGGTCAGGAGTACAAGACTAGCCTGGTCAACACGGTGAAACCCCATCTCTACAAAAAATACAAAAATGAGCCGGGCATGGTGGCATGTACCTGTAATCCCAGCTACTTGGGAGGCTGAGGCAGGAGAATCACTTGAACCAGGAAGCAGAGGTTACAGTGAGCTGAGATTGCACCACTGCACTCCAGCCTGGGCGACAGAGCAAGACTTCAAAAAAACAAAAAACAAAAGAAAACAAAACCAAAACTTCCCCAGAACCAAAACAGCACAAAGCATTTTCCTGTACCTTTCACCTGGCTGCCCTAATGTAAACAACATCTTCTAGAACCGTAATACAATGGTCAAAACCAAGAAATTATCACTGGTACAATATTAGTAACTCAACTATAGGCTTTCTTTGGAATTCACCTGTTTTCCCATTCATGTCCTTTGTCTGTTACAGGATTCCATCCAGCTCCAGTGTTGCATTTAACTGTCATGTCTCCGCGTCTCCTTCAATCTGTGACAGTTCCTAGGTCTTTCCTTTTCTTTCATGGCCTTGACACTTCTGAAAAGGAATGGTCAGGTGTTCCACAGACGATCCTTCAATTTGGGTTTGTGTATTGTTTTTCATGATTCGATTGTAGTTGTGTATTTTTGGCAAGAATATCTCAGAAGTGATGTGTCCTTCTCAGAGCATTATGCCAGGGGGTACATGGTGTTGACAGGGCTCATTGCTGGTGCTTTTTCCTTGAACACGGGTAAAGGTATGTCTGAAGGGCTTTTCCACTGTACAGTTATTATGTTTCCTTTTGTAATCAATAAATATGAGGGAGATACTTTCAGATTATACAAATATTTTGTTTTTCCTCAAACTTTTGCCCACTAATTTTGGCGTCCTTTTTTTTTTTTTTTTTTTTTTTTTGCTCAGGCTGGAGTGCAGTGGCACAATCTCAGCTCACTGCAACCTCTGCCTCCCAGGTTCAAACAATTCTTGTGCCTCAGCCTCCTGAGTAGCTTGGATGACACGTGTGTGCCACCACACCTGGCTAATTTTTGTATTTTTAGTAGAGATGAGGTTTCACCATGTTGGCCAGGCTGGTCTCCAATTCCTGACCTCAAGTGATCCACCCCCCTCAGCCTCCCAAAGTGCTGGGATTACAGGTATGAGCCACCGTGCATGGCCATTACTGTGGAGTTTTAATGGTGATTGTTTATTTCTTTCTTCTATATTTATTAAATGAAGTTCTTTTGTAAGGAGGAGCTATGTCTTATTGCTAATTTTCTTATTCGGTTTCTTATTTATATCGGAATAGATTCATGTATTCAAAAACCACAATTACTTTTGCACCAACATAATTTTTTAAAATACTATGTATTATAATTCAGGATTATTGTTATGTATTTTATTGTGAAAATTGTTTTACCTTTGGCCTTTACGGTTTGGCCTTTCAGGTTGGTTTTTATGCCCTTTCAAGAGGGTCTCATCCATTTTTGAGCACTTCTTACTTTTGGGTGCAAGAGACTCCAGGATCACATTGCAGTTTTCCTGTCCAGACCTAGAATTAACCACTCCTTCAAGGAGCCTTGGTTCTTTTACTGGAGAATGATGTTTAGAAACCAAGATCAGGGTGCTGGGTGTGCTCATAGCCACTGGGGTGCCATTGATCAAGGAACATTTTCCCCCTCTAAGTTTTTTTGTTTTTGTTTTTGCTCCCACCTGTCATACCGTGCCTAGAATTCTGGGTCTCCTATAAACTTGTGTAATCAAAGCCAAGTCATCCTCCAGCTACCTCAGAGATGGACTGCTGAATCTGGAAGGTTGTGGAGTCTCCTGTTAAAATGCAACTGTGCCTGGATTATAGGATGATGTGATGATGTAACACTAAGTGGAAATAGGTTCCCTGTGAAGGAGAGGAGCAGTCCAGGGCTGAGGACAGCCATGGCTTTGGGGGCGGGAGGGGGACATTAAAGAGAAAGTGGGTAATCATCTGCAGTTGTTCTATCTTGTGCACTTCCCTAAGGGTAAATCTACCTTCAGTCCACCTTTTTACATTTCCCACATAGAGAGCAGCCCTCTTTCATTCTTTCTTTTGGGAATGTGCAAACTGTGTGAGTATTTTGGGTCAGAAAGTTGCTGAGGACAGAATATTGGCAAAAATACCTAGGGAATCCTTCAGTTACCTATTTTGAGCCCACATAGGCCTCGATATCCACTTTCCAAAATAAGTTTCCCTGTAAAAGTCTGTCCTAGACTTGACCTACTGCTGTAATTCTGGTCCTTTAATTGATCTCTACTCTTCTCTTCTTTCTCATGTGCATTTGATCAACTATAAACTTCTGATAATCTGTATTTCCTTTCTTCTTTGGCTTCTGACCACCTTCCAAGGTTGGATTCCCCCACACTGCACCCCTTTCCTCCATTCCAACCCTCCAACATCCAGCGGATGGTCAGAGCATTTGTATTCTGAAGGTCCAGGTGAAAACCAAGGGAATACCCATACATCTATCAAGGATCCCAGCTTTGGAGATGGAGGAAGAAGAGGTGAGGTGGGAGGAAGAGGGGCAAATGACAGAATTGGAACAATGCTAACGATTTGCTGTTCCCCTTGCTGAATTCTGATGCCCCAGAGTCCTGCTGCAGCCCCTGAAGGCTCTCTGGGCACTGGCACCTCGGGGATCTGAATGGCTTACCTGCTGAGCAAAGGTCCTCCACCCTGCTAAGTCTTGGGCTATTTGAAAAGCACACTGTGTGGCTCTCTTTCCTGGAGACTAGTGACAGCACATTAGTCTGTCTGACTCTGTTGGAAGGAGCTGGCACTTTGAATTATCAAGTGTCTCTATGAATAGGAGAGGACAGGGGCTCTCCCACTTGGCATTTGTAGTGGCAAATCATGTCTTGGCAAGCTGTCAGGATTCTCAGCACTGACAAAGTGCTGGGGAAAGAAGACCAGCCAGCTATCATTTATTTATGCTTTCAAAGGGCTCTGGAAGCACAGGTAATGATGGGGGTGAAGGACAAGCCCTGTCATGTATTAATAAATAGGAAGCTGTTCACTGGGAGGAGGGCTCTCCTTTCAGATGGTTCATATGGACTAATAAGGCTCCCTGTGGCTCCAGGCCTGGACCACCTAATGACTTATTAGTCAGAGGAAGCAAATGATATTTCTCCCCCAACCCCTTTTCAGCAACTTTGTCTGTAGAACTTGAAGGATTTTCATTAGCAAGTTCTTTAAAAGAAGGCAGACATGGTATTACCTGGGAGGGACCCAGAACTTATGGTTGGGGCTGGATTTTTAAAATAAACTAAATGAATTAAAAACCTTTATTGGATGTCCATGAAATGCCAGACACTGAGCTAGGCACTGGGGACACAAAGATTAGAACAACAGTCCCTGGCGTGTAGTTTGCTGTTGACCCAGGTATTCCGGGTCAAGGGCAACATTTGTGCAAAGGCTACTGGATCAAGTTGTCTGTGAGTAGTTTTAGAGTGTCTGTGTACTCAGGGGAGATTGAAAATAAAAGTAATTCATAGCCCATTTTTCAAAGGGTGTATGGATTGATAGGGAAGGCAGAAAGAAACATACTTGATATGGTGGGAAGATATTTTAGTGGAGACTGAGGCAGCAGGACTTTGAAGAAGGGAGAGGCAAGTGCAGGCTGGAGTTTGGAGAAGGTCATGAGGAAATAGTGGGAGATGCATTTGTGAAGAGGGGACGTGATGGGGGAGGGCAGGGCCTCCAGAGCCAGGCCAAAGAATTGAACATGACATGGTGGGGGATAGGCAGCCCCTGAAGGTTTAGAAAGGAAGGGGGATGCGTTGGTTTCTTGGGGCCGCCATAACAAAATACCACAACCTGGGTGGCTTAATACAATGGAAACATATTGTCTCACAGCTCTGGAGGCCAGAAGTCAGGAATCAAGGTGTTGGCAGGGCCACGCTCGCGGAGACTCTGAGTGGAATCCTTCTTTGCCTCTTCCTAGCTTCTGGTGGTGGCCTTCAATCCTTCACATTCCTTGGCTTGCAGTTGCATTGCTCCAGTCTCTGCCTCCATCTTTACATGGTGCCTTTCCTATCTTCACGCTGACTTCTGATAAGAACACAAGTTGTATTGAATTAAGAGCTCACCAGCTCACCCTACACCAGTATGACCTCATCTTGTTAATTACATCAGCAATGACCCTATTTCCAAAGATCACATTTGAGGTACTGGGGCTTAGGACTTCAACACATCTTTCTTGGGGACACAATTCAACCCATAGCAAGGATAAGTTGGTACAAGTGGGGTGTTGGTGAGATTAGTCTGAATGTAGTATGCTGATGACTGAGTGGAAGGACTTCCTGCTGGGGATAGGGCAGCAGTGTGAATGGAGAGGTAAGGTTGGCCATGGTGTGGGTGGGTTATGAAAGAAATGCCTGCAGGTGAAGGTGAAACTAAGAGAGTAGTCACAGTTGAAATACAGGTTTTAAATCTCTGTGATTAAAAGAATGATACTGTGACATGCATTTAATTAATTTAGTAAGCATTACATTTAGAAGGAAATAAATGTTTCCTTTGTGTGAGTAGGAGGACTGTGAAGATTGCAAGTTTAGCTTTGGATGTAGAAAGTAGTTGGAGGAAGCTGTGTGCGGTGGCTCATGCCTGTACCCCAGCACTTTGGGAGGCTGAGGCGGGCAGATCAGGAGGTCAGGAGATAGAGATCATCCTGGCCAACACGGTGAAACCCCGTCTCTACTAGAAATACAGTAAGTTAGCTGGGCGTGATGGCATGCACCTGTAGTCCCAGCTACTCAGGAGGCTGAGGCAGGAGAATTGCTTGAACCTGGGAGGCGGAGGTTGCAGTGAGCTGAGATCGTACCACTGCACTCTAGCCTGGGTGACAGAGCAAGACTCCATCTTAAGAAAAAAAAAAAAAGAGGTAGTTGGAGGCAAGGACCCAAAGCATGGGGAGTTTTCAAGAAAGATGTGGTTGTAGGAATCTTCCCCTGGAGGTGGTAGTTAAGACCCTTGAGGAGCCCTTGAGTTGTCACCTGCATCCTTATCTGGCATTTGGGTTGCTGTTTCTAGTTTTGATTTAGAGCATCTGTGTTGGAAACTCTTCTAATTGTGCACAACTTCTTTTTTCCAGTGGGAGCAAGACTTCTGTCCTAATATGATGCACATTTGTTGAGGGTGCAATGGGCTTTTCTAGTGGGGATTGTCTCCTTAAGAATTAGATAAAAATGCCTTAGGAGTTGGGATGCAGGAGGATGATTTCAGGCTGGCCTAACATTCTTGTTTCCAGGAAATTCTTGTTCATGCCTTCACACTCCTTGAACCCTCATTTGTTGGGAATGGAATCGGGGTGCTTTTAGGTCTCCTAAAACTTAGCACAACTGCATTCTTGAAATAGAGTGCTCATCTGTAAATATCTTGAAATAGTTTCATACCTTTTCTTTTCATGCTCCAAAATCGATGTGATGTCAGGGCTCTCAGCGCTTTCTTCTTGCCTGATTATCTTTAAACATGCTTGACTCCTTTAGTAAGTGATATGGCCTGGCTGTGTCCCCACCCAAATCTTATTTTGAATTATAGCTCCCATAATTCCCATGTGTCATGAGAGGGACCCGGTGGGAGATAACTGAATCATGGGAGCAGGTTTTTCCCATGCTGTTCTTGTGATAGTGAATAAGTCTCAAGAGATCTGATGGTTTTAAAAAGGGGCGTTCCCCTGTATATGCCTTCTTGCCTGCCACCATGTAAGACGTCCCTTTGCTCTTCCTTCATCTTCCACCATGATTGTGAGGCGTCCCCAGCCAAGTGGAACTGTGAGTTCATTAAACCTCTTTCCTTTATAAATTACCCCCAGTCTCGGGTATGTCTTTATTAGCAGCATGAGAATGGACTAATACAGTAAGTCTAGTTGAAATTGGGCTCACCATGCTGCTCATCAAGCCCTTGCGTTATTCTGTGGAGATCTGAGTGGTCTTAATTATACCTTATTAGACCCATTAAGCATCCTCAGGAGAGGGAAGCAGGGGACGATGAGAATCTTTATATTTCATTTCCATTGGATGATAATGTGGTTTGGCTTTGCGTCCCCACCCAAATCTCATCTCAAATTGTAATCCCCGTGTGATGAGGGAGGGACTAGGTAGGAAGTGACTGCATCATGTGGGCTGTTCCCCCCATGCTGTTCTTGGGATAAGGAGTGAGTTGTCACACAATCTGATGTTTTATGAGGGTTTGGCGGTTCCTCTTTCTCTCTCCTGCCACCTTGTGAAGAAGGTCTTTGCTTCTCCTTTGCTTTCCACCATGGCTGTAAGTTTCCCGAGGCCTCCCCAGCCTCAGGAGCCAAGTTCACATGTGGAACTGTGAAGCAATTAAATCTCTTTCCTTTATAAATTATCCAGTCTTGGGTGGTATCTTTACAGCAGTGTGAGAACAGACTAATACAGATGGATATAGTTATAGTTACCGGTGTTAGAATTATCTCTGGGCCTCTGGGAAACACTTTACAACTCAGTCAACTGTGAGCACAAGAAACATGGACAAGTTTATTAAGGATGCAAATTCATCTGTGTGCTAAGGACTGACGTCTCAATGTGTGCAGGGGAGAACATAACACAGTTTGGAGGAAGGAAGTGCTCCTCCTTGGTGGCCAGCCCGAGCACACCTCCTGCAGCCCAGCATCCTGTATTTGGAATCTGCTTCCACGCCATCCCCTTTGACATAATGAGCCCACAGCCTTATGAAAGCATACATGTGCTTTGTCGTTATAAACAACTTCAGAGGGAAAGAGTGGGAGCAAAATACAGACATGATTTTTGGCAAAATGGTTGTCAAGTTGATTCACTACGTGCAAAACTCTAAACAAAATCCTTTCCTAAAAATGGGTCAGGAAACAAGAGGCAATCCTTAACCAAAATAAAGAACTGTGGCAAGAGAAAATTAACAATAAATAAAGATACTTCCTCTTTGTTTCATCCTTTCTAACTTAGCTGGCATATTAAGTAATGTATTTGACTCTTGTAATAAAAATCATGACTATTTCAGGAAAATGGAAATAAATTTCATCAGATGAGAATGTTTTGGGCCAGAGGTATGTGATTTTTTAAAAAAAAATCCACTAATTTTTTTTCTTTTTTCATTATACTTTAAGTTCTAGGGTACATGTGCACAATGTGCAGGTTTGTTACATACGTATACATGTACCATATTGGTGTGCTGCACCCATTAACTCGTCATTTACATTAGGTATATCTCCTAATACTATCCCTCCCCCCTCCCCGCTCCCCACTATAGGCCCCGGTGTGTGATGTTCCCCTTCCTGTGTCCAAGTGATCTCATTGTTCAATTCCCACCTATGAGTGAGAACATGCGGTGTTTGGTTTTCTGTTCTTGCGATACTTTGCTGAAATGATGGTTTGTGATATAATTCTTGATTATATCACAATTTTATAGACTGTCAAAAATTGTTTATTACACTAAAGTATTGTTACTTCTCAAACTTGAAAATTAAATGTTGTCTTTGTAGAATCTGATTTCATCCAGATCAATGCATAAGATTTTTTCACCTAATTGTTTAAAATCATAAACAAGTCCATATAATATTTTCCAAGTATCTTTTAAATAGTCTTAGAAAAAGCTGTGTTCACAGGATAAAATTTAATTAGTTGGTTCAGTGAGAGTTGGAGAGGCAATACAAGTGTAGAAAGCACAAACTTTACAGCCAGACTGCCTGACTTTACCACTAACTATTTGTGTGACCATAAGCAAGTCACTTAACCTCTCTTTTAGTTTGATCATCTAAAAATAGGGATGGCAATATTCCCACCTCATAGGATTATTAGGAAGATCAAATGAGTCAGTTCACACAAAATATTTGGAATGGTCCCCAGATCATAGTAAATGTTCAGTTAAAATGGTGAAACAAACATCAAAATGTCATAAAACCCTAACTCCCTTAAGTAATAATTTTTGTTAAGAATGGTTATATTACAGAGTTTCTAGGTTCATAGTGTTGTGGTCTAATCTCATGAACCATTAATTGAAAAATTACCATAAATTAGTTTCGTTTGGAAGACTTTCAAGCCTAATGAAATTTGACTAGCAAATCACAAAGTAGTAGCGAGGTAGTTAGATTTGGTAGCTTGCCACAGGGGATGTGTATAAACATACGG
The DNA here is from genome assembly GCF_007565055.1 of Rhinopithecus roxellana. Classification (NCBI taxonomy): domain Eukaryota; kingdom Metazoa; phylum Chordata; class Mammalia; order Primates; family Cercopithecidae; genus Rhinopithecus; species Rhinopithecus roxellana. Next base: position 57,275,505 of record NC_044554.1, on the reverse strand, counting down.
AGGATTATTAGATACTAGAAAGGGGATATAGGTGTACAAGACACTTCCAGATTTGTAAGTAAAATCTTAGAAAAATGGGTGTGGTGGCTCACACCTATAATCCCAGCACTTTGGGAGGCTGAGGGGAGGTGGATCACTTGAGGTCAGGAGTTCGAGGCCAACCTGGCAAACATGGCAAAATCCTGTCTCTACTAAAAATACAAAAATTAGCTGGGCGTGATGGTGGGTGCCTATAATCCCAGCTACTCAGGAGTCTGAGGCAGGGAGAATCACTTGAATCCGGGAGGCGAAGGTTGCAGTGAGCCAAGATTGCACCATTGCATACTCCAGCCTAGGTGACAAAAGCAAGACTCTTGTCTCAAAAAAAAAAAAAAAAAAAACTTCTTTTAAAAAAACTCTAGTAGTATTCTCAAAACTAACATCTGGTGGCTAGGAATTGTCTATGTATTATTTTCCTTTGTGTGACAAGATGTTGTTACCATGAGTGTTGCCAGACATGTGATCCACTGTTCTATCAAAACAGTGGAAATAAGAACATCCTTGCTGCTGCAGCGGCTGAATCATAGAAGTTGCTAGAGTGGCCAATGCTTTGTTTTGCTTCGTCATGTTTAGCTGTGCCTGAGTATGTGTCACGATGGCTCACAGTGACCTGCACTTGACCCCATGGTCAGCAGTTCCTCAGTGAATTGTTGTGACTCTGTGGTATATGTCTTCACTTCATTGATTTGGGTTTGCAATCATTATCAGTAGGCTCTATGGTCAATATTTGGGTCCATGGACACAGGTAGCTTCGTGACTCTTCTAACAGTCTTTTCTAGGGCAGGATTTACTGAATCAAAGCTGTTTTCACATTTTTCTGTATAATGTCATCATTCAGTCATCATTTATGTCATCATTCAGAACAAACACAGTGAAACGTCTACCGCGGGCCAGGTGTTATTAAAGCTGCTGTTAAATTCTCTTCTCAATCAGCAACCATATTTTAAGAAGTGAAAGCCTTGGAGAAAAATATCCCACGGCTGATGTGTGATGATCTGGCTGGTATCTGGAGAAGATCATTGACCTGACACAGGACCTATTTAGTTAGATAGGATGAGTGGCCACCCAAAAAGAAAAACGGAGGGTAAAAGCCACTCCACTGTGTAGAGAAATTGGGACACACCACTCCAGGGCACCTGGCCCCAAGGCTGCTGTTCCCAAGCCAGTGGCACACGCACTGCAGCGGCGAATCCACCCGCACAGCACACTGTGATGGCAAACAGGGTATTGGGCTAAGAAAGCAGCCTTCGGCCTCCTCAGAGTGGCTCTGCCTGCCAGTCCACAATGACCTGCATGTAAAAAGCATGAGACCGCAGTTCATGTCATAGGTCCCAAGAAATCTTCGCATGTCTCTCCCAACCCTCCACTTTTTTTTTTTTTTTCTGAGACACAGTTTCATCCTGTCGCCCAGGCTGGAGTGCAGTGGTGTGATCTCGGCTCACTGCAACCTCTGCCTCCTGGGTTCAAGCGATTCTTGTGCCTCAGCCTCCCAAGTAGCTGCGACTACAGGCATGTGCCATCACACCCAGCTAATTTTTATATTAGTAGAGATGGGGTTTTCCCATGTTGGCCAGACTGGTCTCAAACTCCTGACCTCAAGTGATCGATCTGCCCACCTTGGCCTCCCGAAGTGTTGGGATTACAGGAATGAGCTACTGTGCCCGGCTTCCACTCTCCACTTTATTTTGGAATTCAAGGAAAGGTAAGGTAAAGGTAAGGCTTGAGTCTCAGGAATCCAACTTTGGGGACGTAAGGGGTAAAATCCCCTAAGAATAACTGAGGGTCATTTTCACCAGTGTTACATCTTTGGAACCATTGTTCCATTTTCCCCTGACTTCTTTTGGCCAGAATATACCTTCGAAATTCATTTTTAAAAGATTGTCCTGGGTGTATGGAGCTTCAACACTTGGCCAGTTTTGCTACATTTCACGTGTTAAAGACTTCCATTTACTTTCTCTTTAGGAAGTCATTTCTGATGGCATCTATATATAAGCTATTTGACCATTTCTTGTTCTTATGGTCTTATTCAATGGCCCTCAAACTTCAGCATGCATCAGAATCACCTAGAGGGCTTGTTACAACACAGGCTGTTGGGTCCAGCCTGAGTTTGAGTCAGTAGGTCTTGGCTAGGGTCCAAAAGTTTGCATTTTTATTAAGTTTCCAGGTTATGGCGATGCTGTTGGTGTAGAGACCACATTTTGAGAATGATGTTACAGAAAGAGGAAAAAAATAATCTCATGGTGGTCTGGTATACTGTGCTGCATGGAAGTTCTATGATAGCTATTCTCTAATCACAAACTAATTCCCCTCTAAGCCCTTTCTTTCTACCAGATGTGTGCCTTCCATCTATATATGCGGGTCTGTTCTTCAATCATTATATAAGGGGACTCTGTTCCCTTTAAAACGTATTTAACCAGATTTAAACTTTCTTTATAGAGCCCAATTCTTTTTTCTTTTTGAGACTGGGTCTCACTTTGTTGCCTAGACCAGAGTGCAGTGGTGCAATCACAGCTCACTCACTGTAGCCTCAAACCTCCCAAGCTCAAGCAATCCTCCCACCTCAGCCTCCCAAGTAGCTGGGTCTACAGGCACTTGCCACCATACCCAGCTAATTGTTTTTTAATTTTTTGCAGAGACTCAGTCTCCCTCTGTTGCCCAGGCTGGTCTCAAACTCCTGGGCTCAAGTGATGTTCCTTGCCTCAGCCTCCCAAAGTGCTGGGATTACAGGCGTGAGCCACTGCGCCGGTCCTAGATTCCAATTCTTAAAATGAGAACTTCAAACATTTTCTGTAAACACTTCCCCCTAAAGCCGCACATGGTCCCCATTTATACTTTAGTCAACAACGTGAAAGTTCTAAAACATAGCTTTTGCTATAACTTAGTATCTGCACATATTTTTTTCTATCATTAAAAGTAAACTGCAGAATAGTCTTCTGGTGTTGACAAGATTACAACACAATCAAACTAATTTTGTATTTAATTTTGTTCAGTTTTAAGGTTCAAAGTAATCATCCTGAAAATTACACTCTAAAAAGGTGCTTGTAGCTGAGTTTGGGAAATGCAGATCTCCAAGAAATGTAAGCAATGAAAGGATCAAAGAGGTTTAACCACGACTTCATTTTCTTCAACCCCTCTGAAGATCCTGACGCTCTGGGATGTGTTGGCTATACCTTGTTCCCCATCAACCAGGAGCATTACTGAAGTTACGGTAAAACAATTAATGTCAGGAGACTGACACAAAAGCAAATCCTTTCAAAGACTGGTAAGGTTTACTTCAATTAAATCTTCATGTTTTATTTTCCCTCCATTCATTTTTTTTTCTAGAAGTGGGATATATTAATTTAGATTAACTAAATGTTTGAGTCAATCAAGCTTCTGGTATAGTTTTAGAGATGACTACAAAATGAAATTGATAGTAACTGAGAAAAATGCTGCTGACACACTAGCTGTAGCACAATTCAAGTTTATTCCATTTGTTCTTGCAACACAAAACTTAAACACAGTATTATTTAGCATTCGGATGTACATGAACTAGGATACTTATGAGAAACCCAATTGTGTCAAAAGTATGACATTGTGGAAAAAATGAACTCAAATATATCAAAATGCACAAAGCACTAGTCTTCCTCCATTACTGCTTAGAAAGATATGATTGTTTCTCCATTTACAAAATAGAATCAGGACAATTTAAATTTTTTATATTTTGCATGCAAAACACTGCAATTGCTTATTTATGTAGGAGGGCACTCTCACCAGCGTCTTCTATACACAATTGAGTATACAATATTGCATGGAAGAAAACAGCAGCTCAATTGAAATATTAGAAAAAAAAAATCAAATAGATACACATAGATTTAAAATCCAGTACTTGGGAAAAGAAATCAATGAATAAAAGGCCTACTTGTCTGCAGCTTCCACACACTGCACCTACCTACTACCTCTCTTCCATGCTTAACTGGGTTTAGAAAGGTGAGCTATGCGTAGAAGAACTACTTGGGATATTCAAGTGCTGTATTTGAACGATAAGCCTATAGATACCAGTCTGAAGCTGCAAGGGAGACTTTGTTAGTACACTACTATAAACAGGTAAACTACCTGTTTGTACTTGATATAGTGCATATGAAATGACTGATTTAATACAAAACTACAGAACATGCAAGATTTTTTCTGAGATGTTAAGTATTACTTCAGTGGAGAACAAAACTTACTTAACCTTTTGCTAATGCATGTAGTACCAGAAAGCAGACATGGTTTTAGCTTCCTTTACTCAAAAAATGAACATTAAGTGTTGTGAATTTGTCTGCCAAGTGGTTCAGAAATACATTATAAATAACCTAGTTAAAAAAAGAAACTGTGAACCATCTTGGTCAGTCTATTCTATTCTATGTTTATATGTTATTTTCTCAAGCAATAGCTTCATAATTATGGGGTTTACAAAAAGGTTGAGAAAGAAGAGGGAAGGCGAAATAGCCTCTACTGCATTACAAGGAACATCAGGATAAACTGTACAAAGAATTACATGGTTTCCATACCATGAATGTAGAAAGCAGGCCAGGTTTGGGAATGATAGGACAATGCACTCTCTGCAATAGCCAACTACAACAAAACACTTTGAAAGCAAAGGTGAAAATTATGTCAAGGGAAAAAATTCAAGCCTTTATGTCAAGAGGTGAAAACATAGGTATCAAAACACCCTGTTGCACTACGTTGATAGTTATAGACTGACAGAGTGCCCTCCATTTTCAATGAGGATGTCTCCATATTTTAGTTCAGTGATGTAATAAAGTACTGATTACTGATTTTTAACCCAACTCTTAACAGGCTGCATTAAGACAGCAAAATTAGCCAAATACAACAAAGTATTTAAACCACTACTTTGTGATTGTTTTCTTGGATATAGGAAAATTACAGGGTTAGGCTAGTTGTAAGTGAAAAAGCCACAGGATTAAAAAAAGGGCACATGGGGAAAGATACACACCCACACCCACACACACGCCCACACGCCCAATCAGCAACTGATCAGTAAAACTTGTTATTAACCAGGGTGACTGTTCTTGGTAATAGTTTAACCCTGCTGTAGAATGCTACGTTGCCTTTAAAAATCAATTCAATTATTACCCACAATCTGAGTATCAGTCCCTAACCCACCCTCCCCTCTCTAAAAATTTGAGGTACATTCAATTATTGCATGACTTGGCTAAGAAAAAACTCTTAATATTTTTAGTAAGGTTATATGGATGGCAAGTCAAAGGAATCTTAACATTTTAAATGCAAGATATAAAATTTAAGCTTATATATTTTAATTAGCTGTACTGCTCATGAAATAAATATTTGGAAATATGTGTAAATATTTTCTGCAGGTCATAAGAACACCATTTTAGGGCACTGTATTCTAAGAACAGAGAATACATTTTGGAGTTGTCACACTTTATGCGATGCATGATTTATAAAAGCAACAAAAATATATTATGCAGGTGGGTTGGCATATGTTCAGCAGAAGCCTATCAACAACTCTGGGAAACCTGGTTACAAGTATATTTTTGAAGGGATGGGGCTAAATTTGTCCAAACAGTAAATCTCACCCCAGTGATAGCTTTGGTGCAATAAGTAATCAGCATCCAAGATGGGTCTGAGAGAGGCATTCCAAAGAATGTTCCTTAATTCTCCATACATAACCGAGGTCCATTCAAACAGCAAATAAAGAAAATCCATAGGTACTAAGATAACTGTTCTCTCTTTATATGATACTAACAGGCTTATGGCTATGATTCTATTTTTAAATCCCCTTTTACTACCAGCAGGAGTTTGAAAGTGTTTCAATGCTATATAAATGTATGAATCTAGAGGAGAAAAAAATATGCATACTGGAATGGTTTCTCCTTTAGACTTCCAAAACTTAAGATTTTATAAATAAAACTAGTCAGTTTTATCTAAAGAGACATGAAATCCATGTGAAAGGGGAGAGAAAATCCAAAGTTCAGTCATCCAGCAATTTAGGAGTGTGCCCCTCCTCACCTTAACTAAGCTTTCACATAAAGCTTAAAGTCACTGAGGAAAGATTTGGTCACCAACCTTATAGGCAGCGCTCTTAACTATGCCAGGAAATCCCCAGTAGAATGCATTCTTAAGGCAGAAGGCTAGAGCTAATTGCTTATCTCAGCACCCTAAGTTTACATCACAGCAGCCACTACTGTTTACACAGTTAGGGCTACCAAATATGTCGAGTTGGCCTTTGTAGAATCAGACCTTCAACACAATCAATTAATAAATTAGCTAGGGAGCTGAAAAGGTCAAATGATACTGGTCTATTTTGTCTTTGCTCTCCCTTGGGTATAAGGTGTATTAGAAAGGGAAGAGGCTTACTTGATCAGGAATCCCAGTAAAAACCTGATCATGGTTCTTTTTGCCCCTCCTCCAAAACACTTTTTTTTTTTTTTTTCCCGGTAGTCTGATTTGTTATGAATTTCTCTCTCCCCTCACCCCTCACCCCTCTTAAAGTATTTAGCTGAAGAAGCTGGCAGATAGAGAGTGACAGACAGACAGGCAGCAGTGTGAGGCCACAGGAGAGTCATTCTTCCCAAGTTATCAGTCCATCCATCCATCACTGGAGAAGAGCTTTGATTGCCTGGTTGTCAGTGGCTTCAAAGGCGGTCAGTCCATCTGGGCCTTTCACAGTTTTATCAGCACCCTGGAAAAGAGAGGAAAGGGTCCTTATCATTTAAAGAGCCCACAACTGGGGGAAGAGAATGTAAGACTAGATTGCATGGCACAGGTTAATGTTTACATCAAGAATTAAAAATTCTTTACTAGTGGAGACTATTCTACTGCAGAAAAACAAAAAAGCTGGCAATGTTATGGATTAATGTTGTAAAAACGCCCCATTATTTTTCAGGCACTAAGAACTGTAAGCTACAAAATTAACTCAGGCAATCACTGGCTTTTATTTATACTATCATATATTTATCTAATTAGGCTTTAAAAATAATATCCCTATGCACAGTATGAAACGGGGAAAAAGTAAATCACTCTGCTAAAGTATTTCTGTGACAAATTATTTTTTCTTATTTGAAACACTTTTTGTATATAATACTTAATGCACTCTACATCAAGAACATATACAGTATTGGTCATTTTACTTGTAAACACTTCGCAGTAAATGCCTGAGAGGCAGACTGTAAGAAGGTTCCCTGCGATATTGTAGGGAAATATTCAGTGCAGATACCAGACCGCTCTGAACGCTTAACCTGGAGAGTGCTGCCCTGGAACATTTTATCTGCAACACGGCATTCTGGTTTTGAGAGGGTGCATGTGCCCTTTTGTGCCTGTATGTTGTTTTATCTGTCTGCCCTTTCTGGATGAAAGCTCCATGGGGGCAGTAATTCACCACTGTACTCCCAGCACCTGGAAAAGTGCCTAGGTGCATGGTAGGTTAATCTGCTCCCAAACCAGGTCTGATTCTTAACTTCCAGAGACAACATCCTACCACCTGAGAGTTCTCTTCACCAGCTCTAGCTCCAGCCAGTATTTATTCACCACATAATCTCTAGAGTCCTGACCCACTCCCCTTGCCAAATCTCACGCATTCTTCTGCTCGTTCCTGACGCCTACAGAATTGTTTAAACTTGGCATATATGGTCCTTTAGAGGCTAACACTGGTCAACTTTACCAGTCTCTTCTCCAGTTAACCTCTCCATGCTCTAATCCTACAGAATTTCCCACCAGTTCCTGCTGTGTGTCACGCCTTTATCCATGCGGGCTCTACATGGGACGCCTTACCCTTTTCTTTGGCAAATCCACCCATTCACTCAACAAATATTTACTGAATGTTTAATGTGCACATCCTGTGTAAAGGACTGGAGAATCAAAGAAAAATAAGACAAGAGTCTGCCAGTCTGGATGGTATGAGAGTCAGACAACTCAACCAACACAACACCGTGAGACGAGAACAGTAACAGGGATGAGTGGCCCATAATCAGAACAGGACGTGGCAGGAGGGCGTTTTAAGGGAGAAAGTCTTCCGAGATGAGGTAAAAAGCCTGAGCTGAGTCTTGACGAGGAGTACAGGCTAATTGGTTAGTAAACCAGGGAGGAGATGACATTCTAGGAAGTGTTAAATGATCACAAAGTCCTCCTCAGTATTATTATAAAAGTCTCTATTTCCTCATTTCTAAATCAATTTAACTGCTTCATGGAAGACATGGAATTCAGGGTCAAGTGGGAGAGATGTCAGTGCATGAGAACTTCAATGCTATGTGTCCTGCTGCAAGGGTTAAGGGACAACTGGGATAACTGTATTCAAAAAAGTTATTTCTTATTCATTTTGATGGCTGTTTTTATGACTAGCATTATAAACTGTAATTCTGCATTAACAGTTACATATTATAGTGAACTTCTATTGCTTTTTAGCTACCGGAGTTTATTTCCCTCCATTTGATGGCAGCACCCTAATTTCATCTCGGGGAATCATTTGTCCCCTATTATTTTTTAACATTTGAATTTTTAATTATCATGGGTACAGAACAGTTCTACATATTGATGGGGTATGTGATGTTGTGATACAGTCATACAATGTGTAATGATCAAATCAGGGCCCTTATCACGTCTTTGTGTTAGAACATTCTAATTCTGCTCTTTTACTTATTTTAAAATACACAGTAAATTGTTAACAATTGTAAACAATAAGTTGTTAGTAACAGTTAACAATTTACTGTAGCCCTGTTGTGCTACCAAGTACCAGATCATATTCATTTTAAGTGTATTTCTGTTCCCCTTACCCATTCCCAGTGTCCTCTATAGTCCTAGGATTATAAAACGGAGATGCTTATTTTCCTCACCAAATTTCAAATATTTATTTAACTCAAGCGGAATACTCTCTCCTAGATTTTGAATCTTGACTGAAGAGATCAAAAGAGGGAATATAAGAAGTCAGAGCTCATTTCTGGGGCATCCCCTTCGATGAACCAGCTGAGAAGTTCCTGCTACCCAGAGCCCTGCAGTTGCCACAGCTCAGTCTCTTCTCAGCCTGGTTCCCAGCTTTTCCTGTTGATTCTGCAACCAGGCCAGTAGCTTTTCAAAAACTCCTTTTCTGCTTGTTGACTTATCTCTGCTATTTGCAACCAGAAGTATTTAGATAAAATATTTTTAAAATGTGCATGTCACCTTTTTCCTAATTATGAAGCAAACTTAGAAAACTCATAATTCTATAGGTTAGATACAAGTAATGTTAACATCTTAGTCTTTCCTTCTACTCTTCTGTTCTAAATATGTATACATATATACTTGTTTAAAAAATGATCGAGTAATTATAAGTAGAGTGACTATATTTATATCAGACAAAAGAAGCCTTAAGATAAAAAAAATTACTAGAGACAAAGAGGACATTTCATAATGATAAAACGTTCACAATTCAAAAATGTAATTGAAAAATTCCATTTGTAGTAGCATCAAAAAGGATAAAATACTTAAGAAGAAATTTAAGGCCAGGCGTGGTGGCTCACAGCTGTAATCCCAGCACTTTGGGAGGCCTATGCAGGTGGATCACCTGAGGCCAGGAGTTCCAGACCAGCCTGGCCAACATGGCAAAACCCCATCTCTACTAAAAACACAAAAATTAGCCTCATGTGGTGGCACATGCCTGTAATCGTAGCTACTCCGTAGGCTAAGGCATGAAAATCACTTGAACCCAGGAGGCGGAGGTTGCAGTAAGCATAGATGAGATCAAGACGCTGCACTCCAGCCTGGGCAACTAAGCAAGACTCAGTCTAAAATAAAATAAATAAATAAATAAATAAAGAATTTAATAAAGTAAAACCAGTTGCTCTAAAAAAAAAAAAAAAAAAAAAAAGATGAACCAGTCTTGTCAATATAGGTAGGAATATTAAAACAACTTTTTTTGGTACTTGATGCAGTAACTGAAGAATTTAAGTATATCTGGCCCTATCGCTTCCTTGAAGAAACCATTTTTAAAATTGTTTATAATTATTTGCATAACTTTAAATAATATACTCACGCTGATATTTGAGCTATAACTTTAGATTTTATCTTTTGACTTCCTGCTACACAGATAAGCCTTTAGCTCATCACTACCACCCTTCCCTAGACCCTCGCAATTTCTTATACTTAAAATATTTTGTTCTTTATAAATGTAAATGATATTTATTTAAACCTGTATTTCTTGTTCCATCAATTCTCATAAAGTAATTTTATAAGATACTTTCTCAACCTTCCCATCACTCCCTTCACCTCCTAATTTGCCAGCTCTTCTATTTTGTCAAGATTAACTTTAATATTCTGGTATGTAAAAACTGTGTTTTTATCAATTCTTATAGTTAAAATAAGTGACGTTCAAATTATTTCTAGGTAAATGCTGCTTATGGTGGCACCTAGCAGACTAATATGACTAGTCATTTTCTCTGTTGTTCCAACACTGCAACCTGTGCAATTGTCACACGTGAAAGAATCAGAAGGTAACACTTAAGTAGCAGCCTGAGTTTTCCCCAGTCCCACAAACTTACGAATTAAAAGGATTTGGCTCTGTGTCCCCACCCAAATCTCAAGTCTAACTGCAATTCCCAAAGTTGGAGGTGGGGCCTGGTGGGAGGTGACTGGGTCACGGGTGCTAATGGTTTGGCACCACCCCCTACCCTCCTAGTGCTGTCCTGTGATAGAGTTCTCATGAGATCTGGTTGCTTAAAAGTGTGTAGCACCTCCCCCTTCACACTGTCTCCTGCCACAGTGAGAAGATATGACTGCTTCCCCTTTGCCTTCTGCCAGGATTGTAAGTTTCCTGAGGCCTCCCCAGCCACGCCTCCTGTACAGCCTGAGGAACTGTGAGTGAATTAAACCTCTTCTCTTCATAAATTATCCAGTCTCGGGTAGTTCTTTATAGCAGTGTGGGAACAGACTAATTCATGAACCAATTTGTTACTCTTAAGGTAAACTGCTACCACAGAGAGAACCTAAAACACAATGAATTGAACTAATTTATTTCTTGCTCATAAAACAGTCTTAGTGCTAAGCACACAGAGGTTGGCGGGTGGCTCTGTCCTTTAAGGTCATCTAAGGACCTAAGTCCCTTCCATTCTGTTGATCTTCCATGGGTACACTCCTCATCCATATGGCTGGAGCTGGCTCATCCTACATCTGCTTTTAGCCTTCTAGATAAGGAGAAAAGTCCACAGCAAGTGGCTTCCTATTTTGTAATGATTTGGAAGTGACACACATCATTTGTGCATATCCCATTAGCCTAAAAGTGAGACACACAGCCATAATGAAAACTGCAAGGAAAGCTGAGACAACAAGGACTACTTAGGCTGCCATGTGGACAACTACAACCTGGGGTTTTCTTTCTAAAAATCAGACATGGCAGACAATTTGCAACCTGACCTACACTGCTCTGAAAACACTTTGAAATAAGTCACTAACATCCTCTAAATGCCAAGTCTAGTCAATATATATGGTATCTGAACAGTGATGATAGTCTTATTCCCAACTCATTGTCCTAACTCTGAAGACAGTATTATCTCCACATTCTCCTGCCTAGCCTGCCTCTCCCTCCTGCACCAACTCCTTCTACTCTCCCCTGCCTCCCTTTACTTTCTCTGGCTGTCTGTTATACAGGGTTCAGGTCTTTAACACCCTTCATAACTTGCTCAACATGCTCTTCCTAATCATCTCATCCATGTTCAACCTTTATTGTCCTCATTCTGAGGACTGGCTTTGAGACTTACCTATTTTAAGTTCCATAAATACCTTGAATTCAACCTCTCCCAAAAGGAATCTGTAATCTTTTCCTATAAACCTTGCTCCTTTTTTAATATTCTCTAACAAGGTGAAGAATACTACCATCTTCCAGAAGATGTGGAGGACAGTATGCAGTTCTTGTTTACTTAAGTCTTCAGACCATACTATTAACATTTCCCATCTGTCCTTGGTTCTCCATTGCTACCATCACTTTTTTAGTTCAGGTATAAACATTTTGATGCAATGATTTATTTTATTTTATTTTATTTTTGAGATGGAGTCTCGCTCTGTCACCCAGGCAGGAGTGCAGTGGCACAATCTTGGCTCACTGCAACCTCCGCCTCCTGGGTTCAAGCAATTCTTCTGCCTCAGCCTCCTGAGTAGCTGGGATTACAAGCCTGTACCACCCCGCCTGGCTAATTTTTTTTTTTTTTTTTTTTTTTTTTTGTATTTTTAGTAGAGATGGGGTTTCATTGTGTTAGCCAGGCTGGCCTTGATCTCCTGACCTCGCGATCCACCCGCCTCGGCCTCCCAAGGTGCTGGGATTACAGGCATGAGCCACTGTCCCCAGCCTTTTTTTTTTTTTTTTTTTTTTTTTTAATTACACAACTGTAATTCAGACTCCACATGTTTGGGTGTTCTTTCTCAAATGCCAGTCTGATCATACTGTTCATAATACCTAAAAGCCCTTAATGGCATTCTCATGAAATAGAATAAAGATAAATGACATGACACATGAAGGCAGAATCTGTTCCCTACCTACCTCTTTAGTCATAGGCCTTGTTAAATCTTTTCTACCTGACTGTGTGGCTATGCCAAACAACGTGCTGTACTTTAATACGTCATGGTTTCTTTCTTGTCCCTGTGACTTTTCTCGTTGTTGCTTCTGCTTGGGATGGTGCCCCAATTCTCTACTGGACTCTTAGACACTAAGTTTCTAAGGCTCAAGTGTCAACTGCTTTATGAAATTACAATGGTGGTACCTGGAGCTGTAATGACATTCTTATTCATAACACACTACCCCCTTAACTTCCTAAGACCACAACTGCCCTCTTCTTCATGTCTTTACATATTGCATATAACTCTTGTCACAGCAACCACAATGCTTCAATGCACTGATTGTTTTACATGTTTGTCTCCCTTTACCAGACTATGTTGAGGGCAGGAACAAGGCTTATTAGTCTTTGCAATCCCAAGGCCTTGCACAGGCCCAATAAGAAGTAATCAATAAATGTTTATTAAATGATACAGGCTGAGCACAGTGGCTCACACCTGTAATCTTGACACTTTCGGAGGCTGAGCTGGGCAGATCACCTGAGGTCAGGAGTTCGAGACCAGCCTGGTCAACATGGCAAAACCCCTTCTCTACAAAAAATACAAAAATTAGCCAGGCATGGTGGCAGGCACCTGTAATCCCAGCTACTGGGGAGGTTGAGGCAGAAGAATCACTTGAACCCAGGAGGCGGAGGTTGCAGTGAGCTGAGATTGCACCACTGCACTCCAGCCTGGGTGACAGAGTGAGACTTCATCTCAAAACAAAACAAAACAAAAACAGATACAAATGGGAACTAAAAATATATGATAAGGAACTTGATAAAATAATTATAGTATTGAATCAGGCAGATTTTATTAAAGACAGACTGCTGTGAATAGATCAACAAAGCATTTCCATTGTGAATAGGCTGCCTGCCTACTAGCACACTACATAACATACTCACTTATTTTCAGGTAATTTCAACATAGAAGTCCCTTTACTGCTGACATCTGATTACAATCAGAACTAGGTTCATTTGCCTACATTTAGAGCATGATTCTGCTGATTTTTCTGAAGTTTTCTGGAGGAGAAAAAGGTTGCTAGGGCCAAGGTAAAGCGACCCAGACAGGTTGTTTGTCATTCTAGGCAGTAAACGTTTTTAAGACATTGCAAGTAATTTATTGATTTTGTAGATAATCAAGTATTATTTGATAGTGTGAGTTCAAACATGGAGAATGTTTAAAAAAACTTCAAGTCATGCTATCTCCACCCATAACTAATTTACAATCTAGCTGGAAAGATAAGATACACCCACATGAAACAACAAGAATGTATCTTTACCTGCTTGTCACCTTTATCTACTTCTTACTTCAGATAGCCTAATTCCACTGTATATTATCAGTTGTTAGCATGTACAAATAGGCCAAGAGAACTAGACTAGTAACATTTTAAGGATGAAACTCTCAAACTCCTACAGAGGTTATCTGACGTTCTATTGACAAAAGGCTTTTGTCAAAGTTTTTGAAGATGCTGCTTATAGTTATACTGATAAAATGACAGAATAACCAGCAGCTTTGTTTCTATGCAAAATTTATAAAATCAGGCAGAAAATTAGTGCGCACATGCACGCACACACATATACATATCCAAGTGCTAATTGGATACACACACACACACACAGAGACATCTCTCTCTCTCTGGAACCAAATATAAATACAGTCATCTATATATATAGTCATCCCTCTGTGTGTGAGGGGGATTGGTTCCTGACTCCCTCTTGGATACCCAAATCCCTTATACAAAATAGCTTAGGATTTGCATATAACATACACACATCCTCTTGTATATTTTAAATTATCTATAGATTACTTATAATACCTAATACAATGTAAGTGCTATATAAATACAGTTGAACCTTGAACAACATGGGTTTGAACTGTGCAGGTCCAATTATAAGTAGATTTTTTTCAATAAAAGTTAACATGGAGTGTGCCTGCCTCTCCTATCCCTCCTTCCACCTCTTCCTCCTCTGAGACAGCAAGACCAACCCCCAATTCCTCCTCCTCAAGCTACCTGAAGCAAAGAAAATGAGGATAAAGACAAAAGGTCTTTATGGTAACCCACTTCCACTTAATGAATAGTAAATGTATTTTGTCTTTGTAATGATTTTCTTAATAGTCTTTCCTCCAGCTTACTTTACTGTAACAATGCAGTATATAATACATACAAAAAATATGTGTTGACTGTTTATGTCATCCATATGCTTCTGGTCAACAGGAAGCTATTAGTTCTTTGGGAGTCAAAAATTCTATGTGGATTTTTGACTGTGCAGGGATTGGCAACCCTAAGCCCCTGCATTGTTCAAGGCTCACCTAGTTGTTACACTGTATTGCTTTTTAATTTATATTATTTTTAATTACTGTGCTATTAATTATTTTTCTGAATCTACTTTTGATCTGTGGTTGAATCCATGGATGCAAAACCTATGGCTATGGAGGGCAAGCTGTGTGTTATCTCTATATATGCATATGGATTTACCTATCTACATATACACATAAACACACACATACCCTTCCCCCTTGGAATATAACCCAATTACTTCAGAAAATTTTCTTTAGCAAGCATGGTTTTGAATGGTCAATTCACTTTGGAAAGAAAGCAGTTCAGAATCAAATACAAAATGAACGTCTGAAAGGACTACGACTGCAGTTGAGGATTAAAGGCAATTCAAGGAATATTTGCAATGTTTCTGGTTTAAGGTTTTATGACAGATACTTATCAGGTAAGGATTCCAGCAACCTTATGTTGATTTGAACTGATACGACGTGAATATAAAACTTTAGGCCGGGCGCGGTGGCTCAAGCCTGTAATCCCAGCACTTTGGGAGGCCGAGACGGGCGGATCACGAGGTCAGGAGATCGAGACCATCCTGGCTAACACAGTGAAACCCCGTCTCTACTAAAAATACAAAAACTAGCTGGGCGAGGTGGCGGGCACCTGTAGTCCCAGCTACTCGGGAGGCTGAGGCAGGAGAATGGCGTAAACCTGGGAGGCGGAGCTTGCAGTGAGCTGAGATCCGGCCACTGCACTCCAGTCCGGGCGACAGAGGGAGACTCCGCCTCAAAAAAAAAAAAAAAAAAAAAAAACTTTAAAAAACCATTGAAACAGCTTTACAGAGTTTAAGCTCTTTATCATTCCATAGAAGCATGCTGGCATCCTCACTCAGAAATTTGTATTTCAAATACAGACTTTCTCAGTCAAAATAAAATCAGAAACAGAAAATAGAAAGGAGAGAAGGCCTACTGAAGACGGTCACACTAACAACAGTAACATCTGACAAGAGCTTGACATGACTACAGTAAGAAAGAAACCAAGATTGAGCCCGGCTAAAGCTTAGCTAGTGTAAGGACAATTAACCAAAACTTCAACAGACCCCCCTCGAGGGTTGGATGCTGGTAAGGCTTCAAGGAAATCACCATGCCGTTACTCTGCTTAAGAGAAAAGTATATAATACCCTTAAGAAATTTTCTATCCAAATAGTTATTTTTTACCCTTACAAAGGTTTCTTCCCCGCCCCCCCACAGTACTTGTTACTACCTGAAATTAAGTTACATTTATTTGTATACCTTTTTACTGTCTTCCCTCTAGAAAATGAGGTGTCCAAGAGCAGAGGATCTGTTTACCTCGTTAACTCCTATATCCCCTGTATTTAAATGAATACAGTGTGTACTTCCTTTTGATATTAAATGTCTCATGAAGACTTCGAAAAATGTAAAGGATCAAAGACATTCTTTGTTCTTTCCTTGGAACCACCCAATTACCTCTCATTCAATTGTGAGATTCTCTGTGAAGCCTGCTGGGATTTCCCAGGCGGCTGGTGCCCTGGAGATCACAGGTCAATACTGTAGCTCACTCAGCATCTGACACAACTCACTTCCAATCTGCTCTTTCTTGCTTTCCTCTACTACAGAGGTTGAAAAAAAATGAACTCCTCAGACTCCCTTAAAGCTACAGGTGGCTATCTGACCTAATTTTGGCCTGTCCTTTGCAGTGTGGGCTAGCAACAACATACACAGTGGAGCCAGTCACTTAGCCTTGGACTGCACATCTTCAGACTTTCGTGTTTAGATCACTGCAGTAAGGGTTTTTGTTACTCATGGCTAAACTCTACCTCTCTTAGGGAACTTACCAGTCTGTAATTAACTGTTAACAGGTGTATCTTCCCCAAATTAGACTGAGCTCCACGAAGGAAGGGGTCCTGTTATATTTGTCCCTGTGGCTTTAATACCTAGGATAATGCCTGGTAGCCAGCAGATGCTCAATGAATATTAAATAAATGAAAAAAATTCACATCTGGGTCATAGTAACAGAAATCTTACCCTTAGTGAACACAAGTGTCCAAATTAAAATGAAAAATTAATTTTTTAAAAATACTATCTTGTCTAAGTATGCAATACTGTATCATTAGAATATTGTCAACTATTTTGAATCAATTTATATGCATTTTAGAACAGTCTTGAGAAACTGTGCTATACTCACAAAGAACTCCATTATCTCATGATTTGGGGCAACTGTTTGTAGTTCTCTGGTACTATGAGAAAAATGTTCAGAATCTTAAAACCTTACACTGTTTAAATATATACTTAAATATTACCATTACCATAGAACTCACATGTATAATTCAATTTCGGAAACTACTAAAAATGAATTTGGTATTTAGTGACATTAAAAAATTATTCAAATACCTACACTTATATATACTTTGCAGTTTTATCTACTGGTGCAAGATGATTTCATAGTACACTTAATTTCATATTTAATTTACATATTGATACAGGAGACAGTAAAGACAATTTCTGGATACCCTATAAGGTCTAATATAATACAAAACACAGTGATTATTACATCCCTTACATTTTTTGTAGCAGTTTTGAGTTTTTAATGTTAACAGTACAAATATGTAACAACATTTTTCTCACAGCAGTCCCCTGAAGTAGGCATTGTTAACTCCATTTTGTAGACAGGCTCTCAAGCTCAGTTAAGAAACTTGCCCAAGGTCAGTCAAAACAATCTAAACAGACAGATACTTCAAGCTTTCCAAGCAGCTGCTCAAACTTTGTCTAAATGACAAAAACTAACAAATGAGAGTCACACACATGTGAGCAATGAGACACATTTTATGTTTCGTTTTATTCCTTATTTGAACAGTTAACTATAGTTCATTTTCAGTTGCGTTTATAATGGTCTTGGATTTGTTCTTATGGTACCCCTAGTAAAAATATGACTTTAACATCTCTATAGCAATCATATTTAGCATGAGTAGAAAGATCATTTCAAGGTCTCAGAGAAAAATTCATCATGGAATTAAGAGGATGGGTTAAGTACAAATGAGCCTTCAAAGCACTCCTCTTCAAGGACATTCAGATACTGAGCTGTTATACTACTTTTTTCCTTTTTTTTTTTGAGGTGGAGTTTCACTCTCTTTGCCCAGACTGGGGTGCAATGGCATGATCTCTGCTCACTGCAAACTCCACCTCCCTGGTTCAAGCTATTCTCCTGCCTCAGCCTCCTGAGTGGCTGGGATTACAGGCGCCTGCCACCACGCCTGGCTAATTTTTTTTTGCATTTTTAGTAGACATGGGTTTTTTTTTTTTTTTTGAGACGGAGTTTCGCTCTGTCGCCCAGGCTGGAGTGCAGTGGCCGGATCTCAGCTCACTGCAAGCTCCGCCTCCCGGGTTTATGCCATTCTCCTGCCTCAGCCTCCCGAGTAGCTGGGACTACAGGCACCCACCACCTCGCCCGGCTAGTTTTTTGTATTTTTAGTAGAGACGGGGTTTCACCATGTTAGCCAGGATGGTCTCGATCTCCTGACCTCGTGATCCGCCCGTCTCGGCCTCCCAAAGTGCTGGGATTACAGGCTTGAGCCACCGCGCCCGGCCGACATGGGGTTTAACCATGTTGGCCAAGCTGGTCTCGAACTCCTGACCTCAGGTGATTCACCTGCCTCGGCCTCCCAAAGTGCTGGGATTACAGGCGTGAGCCACTGTGCCCGGCTGCAGTTATATTACTTAAGAGGCGGCACATCCTAAGTTTCAGATGAAAAAGTATGTTCACACTTGAAACAAAGTTCTTCTCATAAAGCTTATTTTCTTCAGGGAACCCTCATTTGTACAGCAAGTCTTTCCTTTCCTGAGAAGCCCATCAATCCTGAACAGTCTTAACACTTGCTGAGAATTTATGATGTGCTCGGCATTTCAACAAGCGGCTTATACACATTATCTCACTTGAGTACTTGGCTATACTGAGAGGCAGTATAATGTAATGGTTACAGACACAAGCTCTAGAGCAAAATTGACTGGATTTGAATTCCAACTCCCCTTCTTGCTAGTTCTGTGATGCTGGGCAAATTTCCTAAATTGCTTTGTGCCTGTTTCCCCAATGGTAAAATGGATAAAAAAAAAATACTATAAGACTACTGTGGTGATTAAATGAGTTAATATACACAAAACCCTCAAAACTGTACTTGTACATTGGAAATGTCATCTAACTGTGAGCTATTTTATCCTCGTATCAACTCTATGTGGTAAGTACAGGCCTAGGTTACAGAAGAGAAAGCTTAGGCTGAGATAGTAAGAAACTTGCTCATACCCACAGGAGTTACTAAGAAGCAGAACTGAGAACTAAACTTGTGTATGTGTAGGTGTGTGGCGCCCCAGCACATAGCATAGATCACTAACAGAAGCTAAAGCGATGTGCTGTAGTCTAAAAAAGCTAAATAGTTAATGACAATGAACTTACAACGTGGGCATAGTTGTGTATGACATTTGTGAAACCTATCAAAACAGTCTAACAATTGGTTCTTCAGTTATTTATGGCGCAAATCTTGTAGATATATCATTCTGGTAGGCCCTTTATGACACAGTTTCTTAACAATCAGACAATTCAGTAAGGCACTGCTGAGTTCTTTGAGGAATACCAGTCCTAAAACTTTTTTGAAACCCAACATGACCAGGTTATATGGAACAGAATTTTGGGGTTCCAAATACTCCTAAAATGTGAGCGTGAGAATATCTAAAGCTATTCAGATTTTATTGGAGGTATGGCAGTAATTCAAGTAACAAATAGTAATTCAAGTAAGTATTTGTTCTGCCTGCAAGCACACCAATTTGCTTATGCTGAAAAGGGCTGACTTTCAGCCCTTGTATCTTACACAATTTGATTCCCAATTCAAGTAGCACATTCTGCACCACAGACACTTCCCTGAGGAGTCAACAATGCTGATACTTGAGAGGGGTATTCAAGTTTTACTAACTGGCTGCTTGATTAAAAAGAAAAAGCACAGAAAATACATTTATCAAAAACGTGAATGTTACCAGACAAGATGGTTTTTTCTATTTCTCCAGCAGACTGAATTTCAGTATTTTTAATCTCTATAGCAATTATACATAAGACATAAAACATTTTGACTTCCTTTAAGTAAGAATGCAGTTGAGTATACCTTTGTTCTCAAGCCAGGAATAGTTAACTTACAGAGTGGTCTGAAGCAGCTGAGTCACTAAAATTAGCGTTGCATAACCATCAGTGGTATATATACACATATAGTTGTTGTTGTAAGATTAGAATTGGCTTCCTGAGAAGATAAATTCTTTTGACACAGAAGCAGAAGAAAAAAAGGAAAACAAAAAAGCCGTTCTTTTGGGCTTTCTCCTCTCAGGTATAGCTCAGTATGCTAAATATCACTAGTAACAAAATGATAGCTTATAATAACAAATTAAGTATGCTGTTAGCTTATTTTTGTAATCTAAGAATAAAACTAATTACAATGTTTTGAAACTTTCATTAAGTTCTCAACTCATGAGATTTTGATTTTCTCATGCTGGGGTACAACTTTTCCTATTTATTTATAAGAATTCGTATTTCTATAGGCGATTGAGAGGTCATTTTAAATAGCAGTATATACCACGTAAGGCATGGAGTGTAAACACATCAGCATAAATGACTGAAAGCTTATCTGTCTAAATTCTAAATTATAGCAAATATAACATCTTTAAATGATTGGTAAAAGAAGTAAATATTTAGGATATTTCCCCATAATAACCCATAGTTGATTATTTAGAAATAGTATACCTTAGGATTAGGAATACTGAACTTCTTAAAATTATGTATTAAAATTATAAGGAATTATATAAATTATATGGAATTTTAATGAGTATTATAGAAAATCAAATCTTAAATATTGTATGTATTATGTTAATATTAGAAATGTACAACATGAGGCCAGGCGTGGTGGCTCACGCCTGTAATCCCAGCACTTTGGGAGGCCGAGGCAGGCGGATCACCTGAGGTCAGGAGTTCGAGATCAGCCTGGCCAACATGGTGAAACCTCATCTCTACTAAAAATATAAAAATTAGCTGGGTGTGGTAATCCCAGCTACTCGGGAGGCTGAGGCAGGAGAATTGCCTGAACCTGTGAGGCAGAGGTTGTAGTGAGCCGAGATCACGTCATTGCACTCCAGCCTGGGGTACGGAGGGAGACTCGTCTCAAAAAAATAAAAAAAGGAAAATAAATGTGCCACATGATAGTGTATTAACGCTATAGGCAAACTACTATTATTTCTCTTAAAGAATTTTCTTAAAGCACAAAACTAGATTAAGATGTCCAATTATATGTAACTGTGAAAAATACAGTAGTCTCCTTTTATCTGCAGGAGACATATTTCAAGACCGCCAATGGATGCCTTGAAACCACAGACAGCAATGAACCCTAATATATACGGCCACATGTCACTTAACAAGGGGATTTCGTCATTGTGTGAACATCAGAGAGTGTCCTTACATAAACCTAGTTGATACGGCCTACTACACATGTAGGATATATGGTATAGCCTATTGCTCCTAGGCTACAAACCTATATCCAGTATTGAATATTATAGGCAGTTGTAACACAATGGTAACTATTTGTGTATCTAAACATAGAAAAGGTATGGTAAAAATACAGTATAAAAGATAAAAATGGTACACCTGTATAAGGTACTCATCATCAATGAAGCCTGCAGGACTGGAGGTTGTTCTGAGTGAGACAAGTGGTGAGTGAAGGTGAAGGCTTAAGACATTACTACACACTACTATAGACTTTACAAACACTGTATACTTAGGCTACACTAAATTTGTAACAAAAATTTTGTTTTTTCAGCAATAAATTAACTTTAGCTCACTGTAATTTTTTTACTTTATAAATTTTTAAATGTTTTTAACATTTTGACTGTTTTGTAATAAAGCTTAGCTTAAAACACAAATACATTGTACAGCTGTACAAAAATATTTTTTCTTTATATCCTTATTCTGGAAGTTTTTTTTCTAATTAAAAAAAATTTTTAAACTTTGTTGTTGAAAACTAACACACAAACACACACGAGCCTAGACCTACACAGGGTCAGGATCATCAATATCACTTTTTCCACCTCCACATCTTGTTCCGCTGGAAGGTTTTCAGGGGCAAGAGAATACATGGAGCTGTCAACTCCTATGATAAAAATGCCTTTTTCTAGAATACCTCCTGAAGGACATGCCTGAGGTTCTTTTACACTAACTTTTTTTAATAAGTAGAAGAAACTCTAGTCTAAAATAATAATAAAAAGCCTAGTATAGTAAATACATAAACATATAACATAGTCATTACCAAGTACTATGTATGACCAGCAGTGAGGTAGGTTTGTTCACACCAGCTCCTCCATAAGCACACTGTTGACTGAAACGACATTATATGGCACATGACTGCACTATGTTTTTTCCTATACATACATACCTATGATAAAGTTTAATTTATAAACTAGGCACAGTAAGAAATAATAATAAAATATAACAATTATAACACGTTAATAAAAGTTAACTGTAATAAAATTATGGGAATGTGGTGTCTGTCTCACAAAGTATCTTAGTAACGTACTCATCGTGACCATGGGTAACTGCAGAAAAGGGGGACTACTGTAAATGAACTCTGAACTTGGGAAAGTCCATCAGCTAACACTATTCAAGAATATGATTTCACGTCTAGCCCCCTTCTAATGTGTTTGTGCAACCTTGATATTATTCAAGCGTTTAAGATTTTAATCAGAAAGACCAGTTTAGTAATGAACAATGAAAATCCCAGATAACTGTCCTATAAACTCTTGTTTGGCTACATTAAAAAAAGTGCTAGCATAGTCTAATAAAAGCATCCAGCAGGATATACACTCACCTTGTAGCACTTAGGAAGCAACATCTTACCACTGAGGGTCAGGGTTTTAAAACAACGTGCCTTATAAATTCCAAACTATTTATGAGCTAGAGCAGGGGTTGGCAAACTATGGCTTGGGTATTTGTTTTTGTATATGAAGTTGTACTGGGATGCAGCCATGCCCATCCGTTTATGTATTGTCTGTGGCAATGTTACGTCAGTGATCATATGGTTTGCAAAGGCATGCCTTTGCAAAAAGGGTATGCCTAAGAAAAAGTTTGCCAGAGGGGGGCGGAGCAAGATGGCCGAATAGGAACAGCTCCAGTCTCCAACTCCCAGTGCCAGCGACACAGAAGACCGGTGATTTCTGCATTTTCAACTGAGGTACTGGGGTCATCTCACTGGGGAGTGCTGGACAATTGGTGCTGGTCAGCTGCTGCAGCCCGACCAGCGAGAGCTGAAGCAGGGCGAGGCATTGCCTCACCTGGGAAGTGCAAGGGGGAAGGGAATCCCTTTTCCTAGCCAGGGGAACTGAGACACACAACACCTGGAAAATCGGGTAATTCCCACCCCAATACTGCACTTTAAGCAAACGGGCACACCAGGAGAATATACCCACACCTGGCCAGGAGGGTCCCACGGCCACGGAGCCTCCCACATTGCTAGCACAGCAGTCTGCCAGCTAACCGCAAGGCAGCAGCGAGGTTGGGGGAGGGGCGCCCGCCATTGCTGAGGCTTAAGTAGGTAAACAAAGCTGCTGGGAAGCTCGAACTGGATGGAGCTCACAGCAGCTCAAGGAAACCTGCCTGTCTCTGTAGACTCCACCTCTGGGGACAGGGCACAGCTAAATAACAAAAGGGGAAGCAGCAGAGGCCTGTGCAGACGCAAATGACTCTGTCTGACAGCTTTGAAGAGAGCAGTGGATGTCCCAACACGGAGGCTGAGATCTGAGAACAGACAGACTGCCTGCTCAAGTGGGTCCCTGACCCCTGAGTAGCCTAACTGGGAGACATCCCCCACTAGGGGCAGTCTGACACCCCACACCTCACAGGGTGGAGTACACCTCTGAGAGGAAGCTTCCAAAGTAAGAATCAGACAGGTACACTCGCTGTTCAGCAATATTCTATCTTCTGCAACCTCTGCTGCTGATACCCAGGCAAACAGGGTCTGGAGTGGACCTCAAGCAATCTCCAACAGACCTACAGCTGAGGGACCTGACTCTTAGAAGGAAAACTATCAAACAGGAAGAGCACCTATACCAAAACCCCATCAGTACGTCACCATCATCAAAGACCAGAGGCAGATAAAACCACAAAGATGGGGAAGAAGCAGGGCAGAAAAGCTGAAAATTCAAAAAATAAGAGCGCATCTCCCCCTGCAAAGGAGCGCAGCTCATCGCCAGCAACGGATCAAAGCTGGTCAGAGAATGACTTTGACGAAATAAGAGAAGAAGGCTTCAGTCCATCAAACTTCTCAGAGCTAAAGGAGGAATTACGTACCCAGCGCAAAGAAACTAAAAATCTTGAAAAAAGAGTGGAAGAATTGATAGCTAGAATAATTAATGCAGAGAAGGTCATAAACGAAATGACAGAGATGAAAACCATGACACGAGAAATACGTGACAAATCCACAAGCTTCAGTAACCGACTCAATCAACTGGAAGAAAGAGTATCAGCGATTGAGGATCAAATGAATGAAATGAAGTGAGAAGAGAAACCAAAAGAAAAAAGAAGAAAAAGAAATGAACAAAGCCTGCCAGAAGTATGGGATTATGTAAAAAGACCAAATCTACGTCTGATTGGGGTGCCTGAAAGTGAGGGGGAAAATGGAACCAAGTTGGAAAACACTCTTCAGGATATCATCCAGGAGAACTTCCCCAACCTAGTAGGGCAGGCCAACATTCAAATTCAGGAAATAGAGAGAACACCACAAAGATATTCCTCCAGAAGAGCAACTCCAAGACACATAATTGCCAGATTCACCAAAGTTGAAATGAAGGAAAAAATCTTAAGGGCAGCCAGAGAGAAAGGTCAGGTTACCCACAAAGGGAAGCCCATCAGACTAACAGCAGACCTCTCGGCAGAAACTCTACAAGCCAGAAGAGAGTGGGGGCCAATATTCAACATTCTTAAAGAAAAGAATTTTAAATCCAGAATTTCATATCCAGCCAAACTAAGTTTCATAAGTGAAGGAGAAATAAAATCCTTTACAGATAAGCAAATGCTTAGAGATTTTGTCACCACCAGGCCTGCCTTATAAGAGACCCTGAAGGAAGCCCTAAGCATGGAAAGGAACAACCGGTACCAGCCATTGCAAAAACATGCCAAAATGTAAAGACCATCGAGGCTAGGAAGAAACCGCATCAACTAACGAGCAAAATAACCAGTTATTATCATAATGGCAGGATCAAGTTCACACATAACAATATTAACCTTAAATGTAAATGGACTAAATGCTCCAATTAAAAGACACAGACTGGCAAACTGGATAAAGAGTCAAGACCCATCAGTCTGCTGTATTCAGGAGACCCATCTCACATGCAGAGACATACATAGGCTCAAAATAAAGGGATGGAGGAAGATCTACCAAGCAAATGGAGAACAAAAAAAGCAGGGGTTGCAATCCTAGTCTCTGATAAAATAGACTTTAAACCATCAAAGATCAAAAGAGACAAAGAAGGCCATTACATAATGGTAAAGGGATCAATTCAACAGGAAGAGCTAACTCTCCTAAATATATATGCACCCAATACAGGAGCACCCAAATTCATAAAGCAAGTCCTTAGAGACTTACAAAGAGACTTAGACTCTCATACAATAATAATGGGAGACTTCAACACTCCACTGTCAACATTAGACAGATCAACGAAACAGAAAGTTAACAAGGATATCCAGGAATTGAACTCATCTCTGCACCAAGCGGACCTAATAGACATCTATAGAACTCTCCACCCCAAATCAACAGAATATACATTCTTCTCAGCACCACATCGCACTTATTCCAAAATTGACCACATCATTGGAAGTAAAGCACTCTTCAGCAAATGTAAAAGAACAGAAATTATAACAAACTGTCTCTCACACCACAGTGCAATCAAACTAGAACTCAGGACTAAGAAACTCAATCAAAACCGCTCAACTACATGGAAACTGAACAACCTGCTCCTGAATGACTACTGGGTACATAACGAAATGAAGGCAGAAATAAAGATGTTCTTTGAAACCAATGAGAACAAAGATACAACATACCAGAATCTCTGGGACACATTTAAAGCAGTATGTAGAGGGAAATTTATAGCACTAAATGCCCACAAGAGAAAGCTGGAAAGATCTAAAATTGACACTCTAACATCACAATTAAAAGAACCGGAGAAGCAAGAGCAAACACATTCAAAAGCTAGCAGAAGGCAAGAAATAACTAAGATCAGAGCAGAACTGAAGGAGATAGAGACACAAAAAACCCTCCAAAAAAATCAATGAATCCAGGAGTTGGTTTTTTGAAAAAATCAACAAAATTGACAGACTGCTAGCAAGACTAATAAAGAAGAAAAGGGAGAAGAATCAAATAGACGCAATAAAAAATGATAATGGGGATATCACCACGGACCCCAAGAAATACAAATTACCATCAGAGAATACTATAAACACCTCTGCACAAATCAACTAGAAAATCTAAAGGAAATGGATAATTTCCTGGACACTTACACTCTTCCAAGACTAAACCAGGAAGAAGTTGAATCCCTGAATAGACCAATAGCAGGCTCTGAAATTGAGGCAATAATTAATAGCCTACCCACCAAAAAAAGTCCAGGACCAGATGGATTCACAGCTGAATTCTACCAGAGGTACAAGGAGGAGTTGGTACCATTCCTTCTGAAACTATTCCAATCAATAGAAAATGAGGGAATCCTCCCTAACTCATTTTATGAGGCCAACATCATCCTGATACCAAAGCCTGGCAGAGACACAATAATAAAAGAAAATTTTAGACCAATATCCCTGATGAACATCGATGCAAAAATCCTCAATAAAATACTGGCAAACCGGATTCAGCAGCACATCAAAAAGCTTATCCACCATGATCAAGTGGGCTTCATCCCTGGGATGCAAGGCTGGTTCAACATTCGCAAATCAATAAACGTAATCCAGCATATAAACAGAACCAAAGAACCACATGATTATCTCAATAGATGCAGAAAAGGCTTTTGACAAAATTCAACAGCCCTTCATGCTAAAAATGCTCAATAAATTCGGTATTGATGGAACCTACCTCAAAATAATAAGAGCTATTTATGACAAACCTACCGCTAATATCATACTGAATGGGCAAAAACTGGAAAAATTCCCTTTGAAAACTGGCACAAGACATGGATACCCTCTCTCACCACTCCTATTCAACACAGTGTTGGAAGTTCTGGCTAGGGCAATCAGGCAAGAGAAAGAAATCAAGGGTATTCAGTTAGGAAAAGAAGAAGTCAAATTGTCCCTGTTTGCAGATGACATGATTGTATATTTAGAAAACCCCATTGTCTCAGCCCAAAATCTCCTTAAGCTGATAAGCAACTTCAGCAAAGTCTCAGGATACAAAATTAATGTGCAAAAATCACAAGCATTCTTATACACCAGTAACAGACAAACAGAGAGCCAAATCATGAATGAACTTCCATTCACAATTGCTTCAAAGAGAATAAAATACCTAGGAATCCAACTTACAAGGGATGTCAAGGACCTCTTCAAGGAGAACTACAAACCACTGCTCAGTGAAATAAAAGAGGACACTAACAAATGGAAGAACATACCATGCTCATGGATAGGAAGAATCAGTATCGTGAAAATGGCCATACTACCCAAGGTTATTTATAGATTCAATGCCATCCCCATCAAGCTACCAATGACTTTCTTCACAGAATTGGAAAAAACGGCTTTAAAGTTCATATGGAACCAAAAAAGAGCCCGCATTGCCAAGACAATCCTACGTCATAAGAACAAAGATGGAGGCATCACGCTACCTGACTTCAAACTATACTACAAGGCTACAGTAACCAAAACAGCATGGTACTGGTACCAAAACAGAGATATAGACCAATGGAACAGAACAGAGTCCTCAGAAATAATACCACACATCTACAGCCATCTGATCTTTGACAAACCTGAGAGAAACAAGAAATGGGGAAAGGATTCCCTATTTAATCAATGGTGCTGGGAAAATTGGCTAGCCGTAAGTAGAAAGCTGAAACTGGATCCTTTCCTTACTCCTTATACGAAAATTAATTCAAGATGGATTAATTCAAGATGGATTAGAGACTTAAATGTTAGACCTAATACCATAAAAACCCTAGAAGAAAACCTAGGTAGTATCATTCAGGACATAGGCATGGGCAAGGACTTCATGTCTAAAACACCAAAAGCAACGGCAGCAAAAGCCAAAATTGACAAATGGGATCTAATTAAACTAAAGAGCTTCTGCACAGCAAAAGAAACTACCATCAGAGTGAACAGGCAACCTACAGAATGGGAGAAAATTTTTGCAATCTACTCATCTGACAAAGGGCTAATATCCAGAATCTACAAAGAACTCAAACAAATTTACAAGAAAAAAACAAACAACCCCATCAGAAAGTGGGCAAAGGATATGAACAGACATTTCTCAAAAGAAGACATTCATACAGCCAACAGACACATGAAAAAATGCTCATCATCACTCGCCATCAGAGAAATGCAAATCAAAACCACAATGAGATACCATCTCACACCAGTTAGAATGGCAATCATTAAAAAGTCAGGAAACAACAGCTGCTGGAGAGGATGTGGAGAAATAGGAACACTTTTACACTGTTGGTGGGATTGTAAACTAGTTCAACCATTATGGAAAACAGTATGGCGATTCCTCAAGGATCTAGAACTAGATGTACCATATGACCCAGCCATCCCACTACTGGGTATATACCCAAAGGATTATAAATGATGCTGCTATAAAGACACATGCACACGTATGTTTATTGCGACACTATTCACAATAGCAAAGACTTGGAATCAACCCAAATGTCCATCTGTGACAGACTGGATTAAGAAAATGTGGCACATATACACCATGGAATATTATGCAGCCATAAAAAAGGATGAGTTTGCGTCCTTTGTAGGGACATGGATGCAGCTGGAAACCATCATTCTTAGCAAACTATCACAAGAAGAGAAAACCAAACACCACATGTTCTCACTCATAGGTGGGAACTGAACAATGACATCACTTGGACCCGGGAAGGGGAACATCACACACTGGGGCCTATCATGGGGGGGGAGGGGGGAGGGATTGCATTGGGAGTTATACCTGATATAAATGACGAGTTGATGGGTGCTGACGAGTTGATGGGTGCAGCACACCAACATGGCACAAGTATACATATGCAACAAACCTGCATGTTATGCACATGTACCCTAGAACTTAAAGTATAATAATAAAAAAATAAAAGAAAAAAAAGAAAAAGTTTGCCAACTTTTGAACTGAAGGGTTTTTTAATACCACCTTTTAAGTACCCTTTTCATTCCAAAAACTTCTTGGTTAAGATTTTTTAGGGCAAATAAAGGGGAACCTTATTTCACTGAGATAATTATAATTCTAAATGACACATAATTATACAGGCTGCCTATTATTGCTTTGATAAAAACAGGCATTGGGCTTGGCCTCTCCACAGACTGCTGTACTGGTCAGTTTCTACTTTTCTATTATGGGTGTCTATTTCACACACTCACATCAGCTTCTTCACACTCTCATTCCTCTGCTGCTGCCTGTTTTCTGTCTTTCAAGGTTTCCTTATAATTTCTTGTTTGATGGATCCAGTTCTTCTGGTCCAAGCAGATACTGATCAACTCAGTTTAAAAACATCTTTTCCGTCATTAGGGGCAAAAAGGGAATACCACAGAATGTGCTCAGACCTAAACTTTGAAATGGAAGCCTCCCATCTGTTGATCTCTACATTTTTCTCATTTACCAGCATGCCAATTAAAAATGAGGCCACAAGTCTTTTTACCTTCAGATATGTACATGTTCCATTTCTCATTAACTGTCCTGATGGTAAGTCTGAAGGGCAATTTCAAGTAATAGTAAGAACACAGGCTGCTGAATCCTACATCTTGGAACAAATCTTGATTCCACTGCATTGTATTTGACTTTCAAGCAGTTAGACCACCCTGAGATAAATCGTTTCCTTATCCATAAAAGAGAGATAATAACACTTAAGTATTTGGGTTTATAATTTATAAATGATACAGTGTATCACATAAAGTTTGATTTCAAATATTCTAGCAATCATGTTTGTTTTTCTGATTTCTCCCCCATTAGTTGTGGTCATACTGACTTTCTAAATCCCTGTTTATTATTTTGCCTTTTTTCCTACGCTAAGGATAAATCAACTGGATAATGTATTGGAAATGCCAATGAATCTGGAAAGTTCTTAAACCAAGTCTTTTCAAGTGAAGTCATAATAATCCATAAGAATTCTACTTTTGATAAAAGGTAGAACAAACTAGACTTAATATAAACACTGATTATAACTTTTAAAAGATGCACTGGAACAGCTGTGTTTTAACAACTAAGAATTTTTGAAAGAGTATAATCAATTTTCAAAAAAAAATCTGCCTAACAAAAACTACAGGGTATCCATTACAGAAGCTTATGCAATAATAAAATCAAAGTAATTAATTTTGAAAAAGCAGAACTAAAATGTACTATGCTGATTTCAAAAAGGTAAGAAGAAAATCTCTTTCATATAATACAACAGCTCTACATGGTTACAAATGGTCTGCTACCAACATAGCTATCTCCAAATGTCACTTATTTGGCTAAAAAAAGTCAAGGTTCAGACAC
This sequence comes from Rhinopithecus roxellana, assembly GCF_007565055.1. Classification (NCBI taxonomy): domain Eukaryota; kingdom Metazoa; phylum Chordata; class Mammalia; order Primates; family Cercopithecidae; genus Rhinopithecus; species Rhinopithecus roxellana. The sequence continues at coordinate 57,244,891 of NC_044554.1, read as the reverse complement.
AAAAGAACAAAATGGGGATACGCAAAAGAAAAAACAAACTAGTTAAAAGTAAGACAACTCACAATCAATAATTTAGCAACACAGTACACACATAGAGAACCTTCTGGGATGACATCTTAGGGCCTAATGTACATGCAAATCAAGCCAACTTTTCAGGAACTCATTTAATGTTTTCAACTCTTTTAACAATGGAAACTTAAAACCACAAGGTCTCAATGACCTGAAGCCTCATGTTTTGGGAATAAGGAATACAGAACAATGGTTTGGGTTCTCTATAGCATAAAAATTATATCCTGTTGTGTTTTTCCTAGGAGGAGAGAGAGGTCTAACACAAAGAAAAATTGTTCTGATCTACAGTTTGAGATACGGTTAGAAGGAAAGAGTACATTGAGGGCAGCTCACTGAGTAAATGACCAGGGACCTAAGCAAAAAATGATCCCACGGAGGTTTTTATTTTCAGAGAACAAAACCCTTGGCTGGGTGAAAAAAAGGTCAGGAAAAGAGAGGGAAAGAAGGGTAAGGAGGGAGTCCTCCATTTCTTTTGAGAGCTAGCAGATAGGCTGAAGCCATGGAAATAAAGCCAATGCTGAGGAAGAGACCTGAGACAGGCCAAAAATAAAAATAAAAAAATCAGATCATGGTCATGGATCTTAAATACAGGGTCAAGCTGTGCCTCAACTGTACAGTTATATAAATTAATAAGATCTCTTTACTGTTTAAGCCTGTCTGAGCTGGGTTCAGTTACTTGCAAGACAGAGTCCTAACTAATACAATATTGAAATTATGTAAATCTTTCATAAACAGCAAATCTGTTTTTGATACAGTAAGCAAAAATATTTCCCAGGGATGAAATTATCTAGCAGTTTTCAAAGGTACTTTGTAATCCTTTCACGGATCTTGGGGAGGGATGAAGAGTAAAGAGAAAGACAGTGACTGGAAATCTTTGTGAACACACCCTGTCACAGATGCTGGATCCACTAGTGGCAAAGAATAATATTTCCATTTATTTTGGCTTTTGGACAAATGCATCATTCATATCAGTAAGGTATAAAAATTGCTCTTGATATATAACCCAAACCCAAACAACAACAAACATATTTAAAGAAATCCAGCAATTGTGGTTAACATGAAGCTATGTGTAGAAAAACCCTAGTTCTAATTAGAGGACTCAAATTAACTATGTTTAGAACCATGTCTTTACAAAGTTGTCAATAAAGTGTTAAGAGATAAATGTGCTATCTTCTTTCCCAATTTTCTTTGTATCTTATTGAAGCGGACACTACAAAGCATAAAATCCTCTTCAGCCTTAGTTATAGTAAAAGCTACTACTTACTGAGTACTTACTATGCATCAGGCACTGTGGCAAAATGCTTTATATACATCTACTCATTTCATTTCTGTTTTTCTCTTGCTTCTTTTAGCAGGACTTAAGATCCCAAATGAAATATTATAAACAACACTTTCCAGAGTATGGTCATAAAATGACAAGGCTGGAATTAAATACTAGTGATAATACTGTAACTGGTAATATTTTCTGAAGATTTCTTGCTTTCCAACATCTGTAGGATCCATCTAATACACCTAGAATGGTTGCAACTAAATGGTTAATTTCTGAGTCTGGATTTTGAACTCCACCTAAGGGCTTATAATAGCAAAGACAGAAAAGGTAGGAAAACTCCGAATTTACCACTATCTTAAGCATATCAAGAAACCAGATAACTTGGAGAGTGCTTACTTACAGCAAACTACCTCTAAACCATTTTGCTTGGTGTATATTCCAGAAAATGAAATGTATTCATTTCAAACCAGTGCTACTCAAAGCGTGGTGTTATGAACCTGGTGTCACTCCACAAAGCGTTACTGTCCAAAATGACATTCTTCTATATCATCAAGTACAATGGTTATTTCAAGCTGATTTTTGTGTGTGTAAAATATTTTCTTGACAAAGGGACTGATGATTTATATTCACCCAAGCTCCTTACCTACCACAAACTGGTAACAGTTTATGGGCCAGCTATTCTGAGTAGCAAGCATTAGACCTCAATTTTGTATATTGCTTCCAGTTTTCTGTCCCTGCTGTCACACAAAATTCAAATAAATTAACAAGTAAATACTTGGCTTAAACACAGTAATAGAAAAAGCAATACAATTAGCAATTGACCTCACCTTTGACAGAAGCAATTTCACACAGGAAACATGACCCTCATAGACAGCAGACAGAAGAGGAGTAATATGATGTTTATCTGGCGCCTACGAAATAATAAAGAGATAACCTTATCCGTTTTCATTTCTTCCTACTTTCTAGTTTTAACTAGAAATCTAGTAAAAGTTTTACTAGATTTACCTAGTTGCCTTTCTACAAATAAATAAATAAATCCACAGAGTCAAGTGTCTAGTCTCTTAGAGCCACCAGAGACCCAGGCCCATGAACAATGTCTTTCCTTAGGAGTCGGAGTAGTAGAGCATAGGGAGCAGGGCTTTGACCTCAGCTCAAATCTTGGCTCTGCCACTTACTGTGGTACTGTTATTTAGCCTCTCTAAGCCTTGATTCCCCACAACTGTAGAAATGCCAATGTGGTCCAGTAAGGGAAGACAGGGGTAAAACACAGCCAATGACGAGGTAAAGGGCCAGATAGCACGGCATCCCTTGAAATACAGAAGCTACAAAAGGCTAAAGTTGGAAGATGACTGCACTTTTCTGACCACTTGCCCATTGACCTCTGTCCAATAATCCAGTTCAGATTTAGCCTATGACTGCAGAGTCCTATGCTCTATTACATGATAGCCATTTGTTACCCACAGATAGTGCTAACTCCCTAAGCTTTAGAACTTGAAAAGCAACAGCCACGGGGGAAACATCCTAACCTTCAATTTTTGTCAGCTTTAAAAAGTCAGGTTTTTTGGCTTATTTTTAAAAATCCCACCTCTGTATTTCTAAGTTATAGGCAATTTGGCATAATTTCAGACTTATTCTTATTTAGAATGAAGTTTCTACAAATAACTATTTTATAATCTATAGAAAACAATTACCTATAGCATATTAACAGAAATTTTTTTCAAGAATGATCATGTCCTCTACGTACATTAATATCTGCTCCTTTCAGCAGCAGAAATTCCAGGATTTCAAGCTGCCCACAATCTGCTGCATAATGAAGAGGCTTCCTTCCACCTTCTAGTGTCCGGTTGACATCTTCTCCCTTATAAGAAAAGCAAATGAAAACAATATTTATATGAATGGAAGACTGAAGAAGTGAAACGAGGCACCTGATATTTTCACTTTCTTAAAGCCGTGTTTCATGAAACAACATTTCTTGCAAAATAAAATAACCAAAAACTTGAAATGAAATTCTGCACAAGAGTTAACATACAGTATGATGGAAATTCAAGCCACGATTAGTTAAGCTGAAAACAATATACAACAATGATAAATGTACTGAAATATATTACTGTCCTCCATTTCTAAGGAGTTCAATCAGCATAATGTCAATATGTGACCACAAGAGACTAGTGAGTTCAAGCACTGATATTTTACACAGTTCATATTACACGTATTTAAATTCTTCAAAGAAAGTATTCCCACTTTGATGTAGGCAGTCATCAATATCATAATGTAATTTCAGTATTAGGTATTAAGAATTTATTTCATTTAACATTCAGTAAAGCCCAATTGTGTCGTAGGCACTGTGCTAGACAGTAGGAAGACAGTGGTCAGCAAAATCAGACAAGACTCCTGACTGTATGAAGCTTACCATCTGGGGTTGGGGGGCAGATATTAATAATCACATAATTAAACATATAATTTCAAAATACAAGTGCTATAAAAAAAGGACCTCGGGGCTTTCAGAAGAACATGACAATCCTGGTGATGAATGGAGGTATAGTGCCAGAAAAATGAACTTAAGTCTAAAAAAGTCATTTTCATTCACTGAAGATTAACAGAGACTAAAAATGATGACTACTTTCTCTATGGACCTGCTGCAACACATCTGGCACTGTGATACACCCATTATTTCTAATCTTCAAACTACCCCAAGAAGAGAAAACCTCCATCTAATATATGAAAAGTCTAAAGCTGAAAGAGGTTAAATAACTTTCTACTGTGGTTCAGTTAGTAACAGAGATTTAAACCCATTCTCTTTCTGTACCAGCATGATGCTTCTATTTCAGTATTTGCCCCTTCCCTCTTAGGAGAGTTCAGATTTTACTGAGGAGCAAAACATTCTAAAGAGTTTATCCTCTCAGCTGGGTGTGGTGGCTCACACCTGTAATCTCAGCACTTTGGGAGGCCAAGACTGGTGCATTACTTGAGCCTAGGAGTTCAAGACCAGCAAGGGAAACATGGCAACACCCCATTTCTACTAAAAATACAAAATTAGCCAGGCGTGATGGCATGCTCTTGTGATCCATCTACTTGGGAGGTGAGGTAGGAGGATCACCTGAGCCCAGGAAGTTGAGGCTGCAGTGAGTCATGACCCTGCCACTACACTCCAGCCTTGGTTATAGGAGTGAGACCCTGGCTCAAACAAAGTTTATTTTCTCAACAATTGTATTATTCACTTAGCATAGTTTGGTCAACTCATCAAGCCATACCCTGAATCAAGATGTTCGGAGCCCTATCATTTTACAGCCACTATAAACCATTCTTTCAAACACACATACTCCAAACTCCCCCTCCCCTTTGTCACTTACCTTCCCATTAATTTAAATACTATAGGTCCTACAAGCCTCAATCAAATTTAAGATTTACTCTGTTATGAAATTTTCCATGATAATGGTAAGCTCTCCTTCTCGTAAAACTCACAAGAATCAGTTAGTATTTAAATATATGGACCCTTACAACTTCGTGTACGCCTTCTTTCCCAACAGAATGCAAATTCCTTGACAGTAGAAATTATGTTTTCTTCTTTATATTATCCTACAGTACGATGTGGGAGTTAAGAGCAGGTTCTCCATCACCATTAGACCTTGGGCAAGTTACTTTCTATGTGCAGAGATGACAGTACCTATGGCTCATGGAGTTGTTAGGGTTAAACTACATGATCCATGTAAAGCACTTAAATATCATATTAGCTAATATTAATAGAAATACGGTTAGCTATTATCTATAAGTATTATCTATGTACACAATAGGTATACTCAAATATGAATTCACTTATTTTTAAGCATTCTGAGAGAAGGGTGATATCAACTGTCTACCATGGCAACCAATGGTATCAGTGAAGCACTAAGGGAACTAAATTATAGAGTGTTTCCAAATTCAAGCCCACATGTGTATTTCAAATATATATATTTTTGGAGGATCAAGAGTTTCATCAGAAAGCATTTTCCTATTCTGAAATATTAGATGATAAAACAATCTAACTTAAGACTACTTCAATAATGCAAAGCAATAATTTCTAATAGATTGTTTACTTAAGTCAGTATCTGATATATGCATTACAACAGAGCCTCCTGTAAATCAGGATATAGGAGGAATGTATAATGTATATACATGTAATATAATGTATATATATAAGATATATATAAGGATGTACAATGTGCCTAAAATCACTGGAGACCAGGTTAGCACTCCAACTCCACCACTTAGTTGTGGGACCAGAGACCAGGTACTTTCTAAATTTTAGTTTCCTTATCTGTAAAATGGGAATAGAAATACCTACACTTCACAGGGTTTCAGTGTTTCATTAGAAGAGATAACTCATGCAAAGTGTTTAGCATAGTGCCTGAAACATTGTTTAATAAATGTTTAATGAAGGCTATTATATTTAATAAAGGTTAACTATTATTTTTGTGGATTCCTGGTACTGGCTTATAGTAGACATAAAAGATTATTCAAAATAGGATTAAGGCAGGTTTCTGCATAATGAAATATGAATAATTAAAGACATTTATTGTAACATTCTTTATATTCAAAATCAAATTTAAATAGGAAGGGCAAACTGGCACATCACCTTAGTCTTTATTCACAACTACAAAAATGTTGTTGAGGCAAAGAATGCTTAACAATTCAGATAAAATTAGTTTTTCTCCCATTATTAACATTTCCTTTCTATTAATATTAGCTGGACAGGATTAACTGGATGAGACCTCAGAGTGAGACAAAGCAAATAAATAAGTGCAATAAATCATCAATAAGATCTTTGTCAAAAATACTTCCGTGAATCAAAAATGTTACATCCTCCAGGGCCAGGTGCGGTGGCTCACGCCTGTAATCCCAGCACTTTGGGAGGCCGAGGTGGGAGGATCACGAGGTCAGGAGATCAAGACCATCATGGCTAACACGGTGAAACCCTGTCTCAACTAAAAAACACAAAAAATTAGCCAGGCATGGTGGCGGGCACCTGTAGTTTCAGCTACTTGGGAGGCTGAGGCAGAAGAATGGCGTGAACCCGGGAGGCAGAGCCTTCAGTGAGCTGAGATTGCACCACTGCACTCCAGCCTGGGCGACAGAGCGAGACTCCGTCTCAAAAAATAAAAAATGTTATTTCCTCCCTTGCACTCTTAATACGAATGCAAAATGCCTATGAAATGGAGCTGTGAGTTTAAACTTTCTCCTTTATCCCTTCAGACATTTACATTACAATTCTTATTTTAGCAGACAAAAAGACGATGAGACTGAAAAGGCTTTGTGTGACTGACAGAAAAAAATCCTTGTCAGCAGGGCCTTAGCAAAGCGGTACTTACAGAGAAATTTATAGTACTAAATGCCTGTACTGGAAAAATAGAAAGATTTCAAATGAATAATCTTTGTATTTCCATCATAAGAAACTAGAAAAAAAATTAAATCCAAAATAAGCAAGAGAAAAGAATAAAGATCAGGGTAAAAATCAAAGAAACAGAAAACAGAAAAACGAGAGGAATCAAAAGCTGATTCTTCAGGATCAATACAACTGATAAGCCTCTACCAACGTCATCAGGAACAGGGCGAAGAGACAACGTACCAGTATCGGTCTATAGACAGACAGATTACCTCCCCACAAAGAGACCTTCAGACTCCAGATGGCACCACCGTAAATTCTACCAGACATTTAAGGGAAGAAGTAATACCAATTCTACCCACTCTTCCTGAAAATGGAAGAGATGGGATGTTATCTCAACTTATTCTATGAGTTCAGCATTACTTTGATTCTAAAACAAGACAAAGATGTTATAAGAAAATACTGTATGCCAATGTTCCTCATGAAAAGTGATGGAAAAATTTTAGACAAAATTTTAGCAAAAGTAATCCAACACTATGTAAAAAGGTTATTATACCATGACCCAGTGGGGTTTATCCCAGGAATAAGGTTGATTTAATAATCGAAAAGTCAGTGAATATAATTTACCATTTTAACAAACAGAGAAAGCCATATGATTGGATCATCTCAATGGATTAAAAAAAACCCCAATATGCATTTCTCATCGGAATTTAGCAAACTGGGATAAGAAAGAAACTTCCTTGGCCTACAAAAAACCTACATTTAAGATCATACTTAATTGGTGAAAGACTGAATGCTTTCCTCCTAAGATCAGGAACAAGACAACGATGACTGTTCTTAACACTTCAGTGTTGCACTAGCAGTTCTAATCAGTACAACCAGGCATGAAAAGAAATAAAAGGCATCCATTTTGAAAAGGAAGAATTAAAGCCGTCTTTATCTACAGATCCCATGGTTAGGGGGTGCTGAATGACAATTTCACCAGCACTCTTGATGGGTGGCAGTGATGAAATAGGAAAGGAAGATAGTGCTCTATATAGTTCCTTTCTTCCCTGCCTCCAGCCTATACTCTAGGCCTTAGTGACATCAGCAGAGATAAAGTCATCTATTCTGTAATCTTCATTCTAACTTCATAAAACATTACCAGCTACAGAGAAAAACAAAACCCTAATTTTCTTTCCCAAATTCTGGGGATAGAGAAGAGAGATACACAATCCTAACACGTTCCTTAGCTCACATGGAAATGTTACCATGTTTTCCTTTTCCTCTGGCTCTTCCACTTTCCACAGAGACTATTTTAAACCTCTTCTACTTATTACAGACAATAGACTTCTGTCTTCTCTTTCCCCTTCATTCTCAGCAGATGAGCCCATATCCTTCTTTATACAGAAGACTGCCTTCAGACATGATCTCCCTCATGAACTTCTACCACACCTTTTTGGAACTGACCCATCCTCTCATCCTATCAAAAGCCATCCCTCACCTATGTTCTGTATATCATCCCTTCTTTGTTTTTTTGGGGAAACTTCATGTTTATTTCTTTTCTTGACGGTGTTTTCAACCTCTCCTGTTTCATTGGCTCCTCACCAGCATGTGCCATTCACAGCTCTTCCACTAAGAAAGCAAGAGCAGCAACCTCTCATTGGACTTGACATCTGCCCTTCAGTTACTGTTCTCTTTCCTCCCTTCCAGGGCTAAACTTTATAAAAGGATTGTCTATATTTGTTATCTCCAGTGTTTCACTGTCCACTCTAATTTGGCTTCCACCCTCAACACTATTACCATAACCATTTATGCCGAGGTCAGGGGTCTCCATGTTGCAAATACAAAGCTTCCCCTTACTCTTAAAACTCTTTCCTTTCATTGCAAAATGAAGTCTGTCAGTCATTAAATACACAACCTAGACTGTATTATATTCAAACAAACTAAGTTGTTTTGAAGCTATTATTTTCTCTAAATATGGTATACTCCATACATGTAATCTAAGTAACATATGTAATGTATACACATAATATACATATGAAACTCTACTACTTCATAGCATATTCTGGTGAGTAGTTTAAATTAAATACATACACTCTATCTGGAACCACCATAGAAACCATAACATGCTTTAGGATGGGTTGACTTTTGGTGCCTCTAAGAGTAAGATGAGGATTTAGATTATAGTGGAAAGGAGAAAGTCTATGTGAAATTCTAAACCAAATGGAACCCAAGAAACGTCTTAAGATTACATTCTGGCAACCCGAGATTGGCTTCTCTGAGTCTTCCTTGGTCCTAACCTGAATTCCTCTTACTGTTAAAAAATTAAAAAAAAAAAAAAAGTGATAATGCATTACCAGTTTACATCAATAAGTTGGTGAGTTCCATGTTGGAGGAGAAACTAATTATTTTATCATTTATTCCAATGCCAAAGTGTAGTGCTATAATTTTGATGTGTGTCCAGGAAAATCTCATGTTGAAATTTGATCCCAATATTAGAGGTGGGGGCCTAAAGAGAGGTGTTTGGGTCATGGGAGTGGGATCTCTGATGAACCGATTAATGGTCTCACTGGGTGTGGGATAAGTGAGTTCTTATCCCATTAGTTCTTTTGAGAGCTGGTGTTAATAAGAGCCTGGCACCTCCTCCCTCCCTTGCTTCCTCTCTCACCATGTGATCTCTCCACACCTGGCTCCCCTTCACTTTCTGCCATGAGTGGAGGCAGCCTGTGGCCCTTCACAGATGCAGGTGCCCAATCTTAAGCTTTGCTAGACAACAGAATCATGAACCAAATAAACCTTGTTCTTTATCAAGTATTCAGCCTCAGATATTCCTTTATAACAACCCTAAATGGACTAAGACACGTGGCATTTTAGGATTGGGCACTGGACAGGTTTTTCAACTTAAAAAAGTTAAATATTATTGGTATTTTCCTGATATTCTTGATATATAATTGCCTTCCTTTAATCCTCATAGTTCTTGTTTATATGTATCTCATTACATTTACCTCTATTTGATCAGGTATTTGTTATTCATATACTTTAATAAAAACTTCATTAAAGAAAGGACAATGAAAGAACAATGTCTTACTTGTTTATATACTGCCTACAATGTCTGTGGGTGACGTGTGCATAGCAGTCTTATTTTAATAATTCCTACAGACACTTATAACAGCTTTGTCACAATGCAACCTGCTGCCTACCAAACAGCTATTACTTCAAAAAGTGGTATTTTTAAAACGTTATTAGGGTCTCTGAAAGTTATACAATCTCGGTATTGGAAGGGGCTCTGAAAGTCATCTAATTCAGCTACCCATTCTATGTTTCAATCCTTGCCTGTGTCTGCCCAACCTATAACTGAGTATCTCTAATGAAAGGTAATTCAGAACCTTGCTGATCAGTCCATTCCTGCTCTCAGTACTGGAAAATTCACTGTTTACTAGTTATGGTTCTATCCCTTGCAGACACACGGCACAAGTAATTCTTATTTTTACATTAGGTTATTAATTGTGTTTAGCAGTCATAACACACTGTAACTACAACTAAATATTTTCATTGATTTCCTGTTATCCTGAATTTGAGTCACTAGTGGGTCAGAGACACCTCTCATGTGCTGATCCCTGATTTAGTTCATGACACTTTGAGCCAATCATCCTTTCCCATCATTCCCCCAAGGATATCTTTGAAACATTCAAATTTCAGTGAAGTATTTCAGATTATCTTTATAACAGTCTAGAAACTTCAAAAAAAGAAAATCAGTATAGCATGATTTCTAACTGATCCCCTGATAAGTGTTATAAACCACCCCATTGCCACCACATACACACTTATAAAATAAAATCTGGAAATTACAAATTATTTTAGCAAGGCCTACCATCCAAAATACAACCATTGTTAGCACTCTGCTATAAATGTGTTTAATCCTTTTCTATGAAAATAGTTGCTTTAAAAAGTTGTCATTACACTATGTATTCTTTCACATGAGACATCATTCTTGAAAGATACATATATTCTATCAAATGGATGTACCGTGGTTTACTTAGTCTAATTCTAGACATGCAATAAATATCCAATATCCTGTAACACTAAAATTCTTATTTTACAGAACGTAACAGTTCCATATTTCATTGATTCCAAAGCACACATTTTTCTGTATTTTAATGTCCCTAAAATAGGGTCACAGACACCACTTTGCCTTGGAGTTTGGGGGAAAAGTACTTACGGGTTGATAATGTACTTTGTGGAAACACTAACAATCATTGCCTATGCCTGGCTTCGCTACTGAAACCTATACATGGGTGGGTTAAGATGTTAGAGTGTAAAGTATAGAATTAGATTAAGCTGACTCTGAAGAACATAAATGGTGAAATTCACTGATTCAACCTGATGATATTATTCTCATGAAAATTTGGTAAGTGTGCCGTCAACTATTTTTAATCCAGAGAAGAGAAATTAAATATTAAATAGAACACGTCTTAGATCTAATTTCTGAGAGCAACGTTATTGGCTGTACAGGGAATATCCCTAGAGCTTAATATATGCCACCTGGCTATCCCCACTGAATTATTTGCTTTTTTTTTTAACAGTACTACAAACAAGGGAAGATTTTTCTACTTTGTCAGTATTATTCAGGAGGAACATCTGCTTGTTTTTTTTTTTTTTTTAAGGGAACATCTGTTTTTTTAAGATCAAGATAAACGAAGTGTACTGCCTCCTGCTTTACTGCAACAACAGAATGAAATGAAACTTATATGGTATACTTTCCTCTTTACAATGCCAAGTTGTTTTTTCCTTCTAGTATTTTATGCTTATTAAATAGTTTATTCTAATATTTTCCAAAGACATCAATTTGGTTACTCAATCATTCATGAAACATTTACTGATAGCTTATAAAGTTTTGGGAATTGTGGCAAGCATCTGAGATAGTGATGAAAAAGGAGTCATTCCCCATAAGGAATTTGTAGCCATAAAAGGCAAGACAACAAGTAAACCATTCATACAATGTGATTAAATTATATTTAGTGATTAAAGCTGCGGTACAGGCTACAAGTTTGTTTTGGGAATACAGAAGAGGAGATGTAGCCCAGCCTGGGAGGGGTCTAATCAAGCTACCATGAAGAGATAATAAAGCTTGGGCTAAGCCTAATACTTTTTTTCTTTAAAAAAACAAAAATTCTCTTTTTCAGTCTTCATGATTTCATGTTTTTTAAAACAATGTAATGAAGTTATGCCTTAGGCAATAGAGAACATAAAAGAACCACCAGCACTAGGATTCTTCTAGTACATAAGCAGGTTTTAAGTGTGGTCAGAGGCAATCCTCACATCCTAACTGCTAGCACACCCTAACTCTGGATAGTATTTCCTCTTTAAAGGATAGGTAACGAAGAAAACCAATATGGAGGTAGGTGTATAAAAACTAATCATAGGGCAAAAGAAATATATTGAAAATCATTTCCTCTAAAATGTAGTAGAAAAAGAAAATAAAGAAAAAAAACTCTAAGGAAATACATACCTCTGAAATGATTTAATATAAGAAACTTAACTTCAGTGTTTGCCTCGGCAGCACATATACTAAAATTGGAATGATACACAGAAGATTAGCACAGCCTCTCTGCAAGGGAGACACGCAAATTCATGAAGCAGTCTCCATTTTTTTGGTTTTTAATTAAAAAAAAGAAAAGAAACTTAACTTTAGAAAACATCTACAGAGTAATCAAAATGGAATCCAAAAGACATGGGCTCAATAAGGGTGTCTTAAGAAGAGAACAGGCAAACACACAAAGTAAACAAACTGAGGTGCAGGCTGATAGGAAAGGGAAGCTGCAGAGAAAGTGACATATAGCAAGGAAATTAAAACTGCAATTGCAAAATTAAAATATGTACCAAAGTCAGTAGAGTTGGGAAACACTATTCAAATTAAGAAAACTCAAGTAAAGACTTGAGAACAAACTTAAGAAATTTCCCAGAATACCAAGGTAATAAAGTAGTACAAATGTTTAAAGAAAAAGATGATTGGTATTAGGAGTGTAAAGTTCTAACTTACAAATGATACAGAACCAGAACGAGAATAGAAAGTTTTAAAAAGTTTTCTGAACTCAGGAAACGCCTGAGCCGATAGATTATAAGAACTCACTGTACTGTAGGCAAAAATTCAGCTGATTTTCCCCCCTCCCAAAAATACAGTTTTAGAATTTCTTTAGATAAAGCAAAAAGATCCCCAAAATTAAAAAGTCAAAATCACATTAACGCCAAAAAAATTAAATTAGACGGGTCTCATATTTGTGGCTTCCTTAGAACACCAAATTCCAGAGGACTACAGAGAGAAACTATCTATAGCAATGATTATTTGGATAGAGTTTGAGATATATACCTCTTTTCTTCTTTCTTTCTTTTTTTTTTTGAGACAACATCTCACTGCCTTGTCCAGGCTGGATATGAACTCCTGGGCTCAAGCAATCCTCCTGCCCCAGCCTCCCCAGTAGCTGGGATTACAGGTTCAATGTGCTAGGCTCTTAACGTCAAATTTAAAGAAGAATCTTGAATTTTGTTAAACAACAACAAAAAGAGAAGCAAACAAATTGCCAACCAGAAGCTGCTATTGAGAGATACCTAAAAGCAAAATATGAAAATGTGAAAAAAAAAAATTTTAATGGTCTAAAATATACTAGGCACGGCCGGGCGTGGTGGTTCAAGCCTGTAATCCCAGCACTTTGGGAGGCTGAGATGGGTGGATCACGAGGTCAGGAGATCGAGACCATCCTGGCTAACACGGTGAAACCCCGTCTCTACTAAAAAATACAAAAAAAAAAAAAAAAAAAAAACACAACAACAACTAGCCGGGCGAGGTGGTGGTCGCCTGTAGTCCCAGCTACTCGGGAGGCTGAGGCAGCAGAATGGCGTAAACCTGGGAGGCGGAGCTTACAGTGAGCTGAGATCCGGCCACTGCACTCCAGCCTGGGTGACAGAGCGAGATTCTGTCTCAGAAAGAAAAAAAAAAAAAAAAAAAAAAAAAAAAAAAATATATATACACACACACACACACACACACACACACACAGCACACACACACACGGCACATAAATCTAAAAAGCTAGGAAGAGTAATATTAGTACATGATAAAGTAGAATCAAAGCAAAAAAGTAAGTGGGAAAGATGTTCATTTTACATTTAAAAAATGTGAAGCTAGTTATGAATTGTCTGAAGAACGGCAAGAAAACAACTGACAAAAGTAGTACTGCACAGAGAGACTATGATAATCATCTCAGTCTTTGGCAGGTAAGGACACAGCAGGCATGATTAATAATTAATGAGACTGTTAATGTATATTAACTTTGTGCTCTATGGAAACTGTACGTTACTATTTCACTGAATATTAATAAAATATAATTCTAACAGAACAAAGAAAACTTCAGTACATTCCAAAGTCTAAAACCTTATAGAATCCATTATCTAATCCTAATGCAATAAATTAATATCAAAAGCTTTAGCACAAAGTAAACATAAGAAAAAAACAACCAAATGAACGAACAAAAATAACACACAAAACACATACAACCAAACCAATACTAAATCTTCTAAATTACTGATGGAGCAAAGAACTCAATACTAGAATTGCAGACCATTTCGAAAATAAAGGTTAAAATATTAAATTATTCTATTAATGGCAAGAATATTACTTATGGACAGAACCAAATCTGTGAAAAACCAATCTGGAGGCGGTTACATTAATATGAAATTACATGGTTTTTAAAAGACTGCCACTGTTCACTCGATTTTTCCCAGCTTTTTTCAATTTTTTCTCTCTTACTCTCCTAACTAGTTTTAAAATGAAACACAAACATATTAACAAATAAGCGGTATGCTTTTAACAGTTTCAGATTTTCTCTTCAACAGCAAAATCTTTTCATGCTCCTCCACAGTGTGGCTTGGTGGGGATTATTCACTAGATTAGTACTTCTTACAGGCCTCTATTATACAGCATTAGGTTTATTTGAATAATAAACACTACAATGAAATAGTACTCTTTATGCTATTTCTAAGTGAAATGGTCGACTCCTACACAGAATGTTTTTTAGGCTTTTCTTCAGGTGAAAAGAAACAAATAATACTCTCCCTTTGATCTGTAAGGTATGTACACATTGGTGCATTGCTGCCACTGAGTTCCAAGGCATAGGTACATACCGTACTGTCACAAGAGATCAGTGTCCCAAAAGCTACCTAACAAACAGTAGACTAAATTAGCATATGTGTAACCACTTTGTACCACAGCACGTAAATTAAATATTGGACACTTGACAATAGCAAGCAGCAAAAGTATTAAATTTACAAAATTCTATATAGTTGAGTCGAAGTCCCCAATAATTTCAATTACAGTTAAGTATTATTCTTCCCCACTGGGAATTCAGAATTCCTTAAGACTGCAGTGTTTAATAAAAATGACAGATCCATTTGAGATGAATGTTACAATATAGTCCCTCCTTTCCTAATTCTCTTTGTCCTCCTCCCTACCCAATCCCCCAGGTTAAAAGTCCTTACTTAGGATATAACTTTGCAAAAAAGAATCACATATTACTGTACTGGGGACTGATACCAGTGTGTCAAACAATACCACAATTATAAATTACAACACAGCAATGGGTTTATATGTAAAATCTACCACTGACGGGGCAAAGCAAACAAGAAAGGTGACAATACATTAATACTTTATTTGGAACTTTACAATACAGAAAAACAGATAGATGGCACAATAGAAAGAAAGTCTGAAAGGACGAAGTTATAACATCAACCTGCTCTTACTTGACATATTTTCTGAAATGTTAACGTCACACCAAATGAACTTTCTCTTGCTGATGTCATCCTCCCAAATGCATCAAACTTTCAATGATATAAATATGAACTCATTTTAAATAATGAGTAACAATACATTTGCTATGTATTGTTAGCCCATCTATACATTTACTTGCAACCTTCAACTTAGGCATTTTTTTCTTTCAAAAATGACTACTTCAGTCATTTAAATTATAGAAATTTTAGTTTTAGTTTTCAGCTGATTTACTATTAAATACACACAATTTTTCTTCTTTGGAAGGTTTAGAAGCAATTAATTACACTTAGACATTTTCTAACTGAAAATGGTGAAGTATTTTCTAAAAGCTTACTTGTGGGAAATTAAAATTTTAATAACAAAACACATGTGTTTATATAAATAAAGACTATCAAAATTAAGAAAATCCATTGAAAACATTACGGTAGTATGTCAATTTGGAAAAAAGACTTGACAACCAAAAAGTACCTTCATTTATAAGATTCTAATTCATGGCTCCACAGTTGGAGGGGAGGGAAAGAAGAGAGGAGAAAGGAACCAAATATAACTTTATCTTAACAAACTTTATAGCTGCTTTCTAAGTTTTATCCACATTTCATGTATTAAATAAGGGAAATAATGTATTTAGAATCCATACAACCATCTTATCTGCTGCTTGTTCTCTAACCCTTTTAACTAAACCTACCAAAGAAAACTCAGATCTGAGTGGCTGACGCTGTAGGTGCTCAAATGGTATTTGCTGCATGAATTATGAATGAACCAGTGAAAACTGCTAACTAGCCTTCTCTTTCACTTCTGGAGTTGGAAATCAAGCCAGGGATGGGACTCACACTAGAGCTAGGAAGAAAATTCTGGAACGTTTTTTGTGAAGGGTGATCTCATGCAGCTGAAAAGATTTTGCAGAATCTACTTTCAGTTTAAGACTCTAAATTAGTTCCTGTTTATATATTACAGTAATGATTCCTCGTTTTCAGAAATCTAGGCCTCTTGCCTAAGGTTCAAATTTAGTATAAAAATTCTATGCTTTTTCTTTTAGAGAATTTCATTCCAACTCCCTCTCTCTTCTATCTATCCACAAGCAGCTTTCCATGCCTTGCTTTTCCAGTCCAACATCTTTCAATCATAAAGATTTCTGAATAATGTTTTCGGAAATGCTGACCCCCAAAATAATTTTATATTATACATTTTAATTTTTTATATCTCAAAAACTTGAGAATAAAGTGAAACTTATATTAGACAAAGTAGTTTTACTGACTTCAGTATTACGTAGAGGTGTGCACCCTATGGCTCATGGGTCAAAGTCAGCATGCTGTTTCAGTAAATAAAGTTTTATTGGAACTCAGACAGACTCATTTGTTGACATATCATCTATGATTGCTTTTGCACAACACCAGAGATGAATAGTTATGATAGAGACTGTGTGACTGCCAAGGTCTAAAATACTCACTAGCTGCCCCTTTACAAAACATGTCTGCCAACTGTTGCTATTAAGCATTGGCCTCTCTAATCCTCCTCTGAGATCTATACAGACAATAATACAAACAGCAAATACTTACTACAGAATTTCAGTGTATTACGCAATGCTTTGCAAATTTTACATTTACATTATCTTTTAAAACTTGGACACAACATGAATTATTATCGCAATCCCTATTTACAGATACAAAGCTGAGGTTTGATGAAATTGAATAGGTTAGTAAGTGGACAGAGCTGGGAATCAAGCCCAAGTCTACTGAAATCCAAAATGAAAGTGTAGTATCTCTTATAGAGAACTTCAAAATAATAAATAATAAAAAATGTTTTCTAAGGACTTAGTTTTAGGGTCCATATGCTTTTATATTGTTCTAAGTAATGTGGCATTAAGCATAGGTTTTAACATTTGTTTCTTAATACCAAGGTAAAAAGCACTGATGATTCTTATTTTTCACAAGGAAGCATGCACAAAACTATCTTTACTTTTAGTGAGACTGTATAGTGTTAAAAATTCTTAACTGAAATTCTAAAATGATAGTCACGAGAGGTTACCAGTGGAAGTTGCGGTTACACTAATACAACTGTTGTCACTACAACAGTATGGAAAGTTGGACAAAGTTCATTGGGTTTAAAACAACAAAGAGCTTGAAAATTTAGAACTATTTCTAAGAGAGGAAATGAAAGAACGTCATTTACACTAACAACATCTGTTAACATACAAAGCAGTGTATGGTAAACCAACTTTGAAAACAGAGGAAGGAATAGTTTCTGCAAATAACAATTAAATACAAATGTAACAAACTATCGCAGATAACAGGCAATGTGATAACTATTGAGGATACAAAGATAATTGCTATCTTCAACAAACCCACAGCATATTAGGTGAGATAAATAGGTAAAAATTAGTATAGGGTTCTTAATTTCAAGCAACAGAAACTAAATTAGACTGATTAATAGACATGTAATACATTAACAGATATTAAAAGTAGCTCCCAGAACTGCGAGGAGGACTGAAGAACAAAACTCAGTAAATGGACAGAAAACAAGGATGCTTAAAAGCCAAGAAATACAAGTGCTCCTCTACTTATGATCGGGTTACACTGAAAACGCATTTAATACACCTAAACTGCCATCACAGCTTAGCCTAGCCCGCCTTGAATGTGCTCAGAACACTACCATTGGGCAATAACAGCTGGCATTACAATACACAGCAGAGTCAGTTATTTACCCTCATGATTGAGCAGCTGACTGGGAGCTGAGGCTCCCTGCACCATGAGAGTACCATAATGCATATCCCTAAGCAGTGATATGATTTTGACTTTGAAAGCTTTGATTCTGAAAGATCAAAATTCAAAATCTGAAGTACAGTTTCTACTGAATGTTGATCACTTTTGCATCATTGCAATGTCAAAAAAAAAAAAAATTAAGTCTGGGACTGTCCGTGAAATCAAAATCTGTCACAAGAACCACCTGGGCACAGAAGAGATGCTACAAGTGGCACATCACAACCTCTGCTGTTTTCGGAAAGTGGTGTTTTACTGCTGCCACTACATCTTTTATTGTACCTGAGCATGTATCAGCTCTGGATAGATGCATCCCATTAGTCATGTTTGGGTTATGAGCTCTTTTCCTGTGTGGGCAAGAGAAAGCAATTTATTTGCCCTTTTTGGCTTTTGTTGTGGTGAGCACCAGACCTTGCCTTTGATCAAGATTCATACTATAAAAGTAGGGAACTCCTCAAGCACAGGAAGAAGCTTCAAGTGTTGTGACCCTTGTCAATAGGAAAATGCCCCAATATAAGCACTGTAGCTTAAAGATCTGCAGACATTTTTTTAGGGGGCTGAAGGGTGCGGTGGAGAAGAGCCTCTGAATTCTCAAGTTTGTGAGGCACTATTTAAGTGACTAAATGGTAATAACTGATCCATATTTATAAATGTACCTTGGTTTTTTCTTAACCAGTCATTAAGACGAAACTCATTTTAGCAGTTTAAAAATTAAAGACATACCGCACAGAACAAGATTTAAGCTTCTTAAGCCACTGTTTTTCAAATTCAAGTCTAATAACTTGTTAGTCAAGCCAGAAGCCCATAAGCTCTCAAATTTAAGAAACTACAACAGAACATAAACACAACAAACAAGTTCTATATTAGATGTCACCAAGAAATGATAAATTGCACAAGCAGTCAGGGAAAGTTATGCAGAACAAAATAGACATGAATATAAAACTTCAAGAATAAGAAGAAATTTGCCAAGCAGATGTAGTGGGACGAAAAAGAATAATTTATTAAAGGTAACATCTAGCATAAGATGACTTCATTAGGAAACACAATGGTGTAGTGGAAAACCAACCAACCAACCAACCAACCAACCAATCCACCCTCATCCAAGTTCAGGAAAACTGCATTTAAATTTCAATCTCAATTAGCAGTATGAACTGGTCAAGGGCTTTCACACCTAATTTTTCCTTACCTATAAAATAAGGGAGCTGGACTAGTTGCTCTGTAAGTAATCTTGCTTCTAAACAAATTTATGAGGATGCTGATTTAGTAACAACAGCTAACATTTACTAGCACTCACCATATGTCAGGCACAATGGTACACAGTTTACACTTATTATGTAGGCATTAAAATCATTCCCATTTTCACCAATTGAAGAAACTCAAGTTCTGAGTGCTTAATTCACCCAAAGGGTCTAGTTAGTAAGAAGGCCAGACCTGGAAGATCTAATTCCAAAGCCAACACATTTAGCTTCTATGCTATGGTTTCACCAATAATGCAATTCCAAATCCCTAAAGGACAGTGCCATAATGTGCATCTATTGTACTATGTTTAGTGTTTACTACCTATAATTTTTTTGTTGTTGAGATGGAAGTCTTGCTATGTTGCCCAGTGGTCTTGAACTCCTGGGCTCAAATGATAGATCCTTTTGCCTTAGCCTCCCAAAATGCTGGGATTACAGACATGATTCATCATGCCTGGCCTACAATTTTTTTTTTAATATCTACATTTTTCCGTATTTTTCAGATACTTACTTTAGGCCTAAGTATCAAAATGCTCATTATTTTTTATATGTCAAATTGAAATCTTCCTAAAATATGTTATACATGTCTCTGACTTTGTAAATAAGGGAAAGGTAACCAAGTTTAAACTTTTCGTGAAGCTCAAGGTTACACTTATACATATTAATTATTGCCTGGGGCCTCTGAAATTTTAAGGTAAATATGGCTCTTTGCCCTTCACTTTCTTGGGTCAGCTTCTTACATTTTGGTTTCTTTCCTTTCAGTAATCATAGCTCCTTTTTACACTGGTAATTTTCTGCGGACTGAAAAAAAAAATCAAGCTTCTAAGCTTATCAGAATTATTTAGTAAAGATATAGCTGCAAAAAAATTACTTTCATTTTTCTTATTACAAGGTGGCCTTTGATGTAATACCATGGAGTAACTTTAATTACCAACTCTGCTGTGATTTGATTATCTAAACACACTTCTTCTGTTTTGAATCTCTGACATGGCATAGTCTCACAGTGCATGACAACCTCCTATCCTAAGATGATTCATAAAGAATTAAAAGTTAAAGTATTATGCTCCACAGATCACATGATCTCAGCATTCCAGAAAAAAAAAAAAAAATGTTGAATGCTTATTAAAAGATACAGGTTAAGTTTTAGGTAGGTTCAAATCATCCTAATATTTTTCTTGAGATTATGGGAAAAAAAAATTTTAAGGAATCACCTGCAAAAATCCTAAAGAGAATGTGACAGGGAGATACTAAAACATATTTTGAAACTGCACATCATTAAATCAGTTTGGTATAGATAGAAAAAGAGCAAGAAATCTGTTTATAATAAAGATGATGGTTCAAACTATTAGTAAAGAGGAACTATAATAATAAATGGTATGAGAACTGTCAAAAAAAAATATATATATACTTATTTCATGCCTTACTTCAAAATAAATAATGGAAAGGTCAAATGTCCAAAATGGAAGAAAAAATGAAGTTCCAGAAGAGCAAATTTATTTGTAATTTTACAGAGGAGAATAGGTCTTTGTAAACAGGATACAAAATCCAAGTCACAAGACAGACAAAAAAAGCGATACATTTAACCCCACAAAACGTAAAAGACCATTGTAGAACAAGAAAATAAATGAAGTCAAGAGACTAACTGGGAACAGTATTTGCAAAACATGATAAAAAACTGATTTCCCTAATTTATAGAGTTTATACAAACCAATAAGAAACAGACCAACTAAAAGAAAAATAAACAAAATACATAAACAATCATTTTTCACCTATCCAAATGGCAAAATCTAAAAAGTCTGATGATGCTCAGTGCTGTTGATGGTGTGAGGGGACCATCAGTCTCATGTCTGCCAATGTGTGCCTAAGCTGATGAAACTCATGAAGAGAGTCATGCAGATATAGTCTCAAGAGTTGTCAAGGTATATGTACAAAAGTGATCACTATAATCCTGTTTAATTGCAAAGATTCACTGGAAACAAAATGTTTATCACACAGGAATAGTTAAATGAACATCCAGAAAATGGAATACTACTCACCATTTAAAAAGGAAAGAATACATACACTTCAATGTGGAAAGCAAAGTGCAGAAGTGTTTACAGAGCTTTTTAAGAGGGAAAAACAGATGAGTAAGTAAATTTTCAATGTTTTTCTGAAATTAATTACATGGACCTGTTAAGAATGGCTGATTTGTTCACAGGCATTGGGGAGGGGAGACCTTTAACTTTCAGTCCTAACTGTGGCATTTTAGAATCCATATCTGAATTAATTTAATTTTATTTTTTATTTATTTATTTATTTATTTATTTATTTATTTATTTATTTATTTTTGAGACGGAGTCTCGCTCTGTCACCCAGGCTGGAGTGCAGTGGCCAGATCTCAGCTCACTGCAAGCTCCGCCTCCCAGGTTCACGCCATTCTCCTGCCTCAGCCTCCCGAGTAGCTGGGACTACAGGCACCCGCCACCTCGCCCGGCTAGTTTTTTGTATTTTTAGTAGAGACGGGGTTTCACCGTGTTCGCCAGGATGGTCTCGATCTCCTGACCTCGTGATCCGCCCGTCTCGGCCTCCCAAAGTGCTGGGATTACAGGTTTGAGCCACCGCGCCCGGCCTAATTTTACTTTTTAAAAGTTAGGAGTTATCTAAATAGTAAAATTTTGGCCAATTTTTGTCTTCCTTATTCTTTTCTGTTTTAAAAACACCTAATCAATTTTATATTTTAAAGAGAGGAACCACATAGATAGGAATAATAGTCAATGGGATATTTTGCTTTATTCAATACAGCTTTGCTTTTTAAAATAACAAGCACATAATATTTTCATAATTTAAATCAGCTTTAAGTCATTACAATTTTAATTATCTGCGCTAATAAAAGGACAATGTTTAGAATCTCAAACCAAAACTTTATATAGCCTCTGTACATCTGAATGAACATTTATGTTCCAATGTAAAAAAAGATCTTCCTCTATTTTATATATTTTTTAAAAAGACTAAAAGCATTAATAATTAGAAAAGAATCTATACTAAAGTTTCTCTGTCTACTGAGGACACTTGTATCTTATACAAGCTGACATATGCTTTCTGAATGGGTCACCAGCCCTTCCGTAGAAAGGGCAACACATAGTGATATATTTTTATAAGAAAGAAACTAATAATTTAAAGAAGAAGAAAAAAAGGAAGCTGCCTAAAACCAATAAATGCGAAGTAGATTGAATCAGGGCCTCTTTTAAATTGGCTATTTTATTAGGAAAATGAAAAGTGATCTCAGTAAGTCTTGCAATTTCTAAAGATTAGAACTGGTATCTTTCTCAGGTTCAAGAGATTCTATCCATTCACACAGTGCACAATTGTTGCTTTTCAAGTCTATTAGAGTGTCAACGACAGATGTAATTAGAATGGAGGCTGGAGGGAAAGGAAACCACACAGAAAGGGAAGTTAGAGATCAGTTTTCTATTTCACAGCAAGTGAAACGGAAGTACATGTAAACAAGAGAATATATATATTAGACCTGCTGAAGATTATAAGGGGCTATTTATCAATGCAACTCACAAGCACTCACCTGTAAGGGCGTTGGATCTTCAAAATCCACCACAAAGCTCACCTTTTAGTAGTCTCAATGTGTGATTATCATCCTGCTGTGATTGTTTATTTTTACTATTTACTCAATATTATAGTACCCCCCTAGTTATCTGGCCTCATTGAGAAATGAAGGTCAAGGGTATGCAGAAGTAGTTAACAGCATGGGGCTTTGAAACTCCTTCAGAACCCAAGGAAGTGAATTCAAATCTCAGCTTTACCACTTAAGAACTTTATGATCTTGAGCAAGTTATTTAATCTCTGCCTCTAAAATCTCTAAAATGGGGTTAACATTGTTAATAATGCTCATGGCTTACTGTTGATAAGTAAATGAAATACCTGTATACTGCATCACAATCCTCAAATACATAAAATTTTATAAACACACTTTTTTCAAAGTGTTACTGGTATTATTTAAATAATCATGAATATAAATCTCAATAATTTAGTTATTTTTCTTTCTAAAAAGGCAAACAAATTTAACCTTTTCTGGACTGTGTAGGATCATAATTAGGAACACAAATTATAAGGTAAGATTATATGTGACTATAAATACAAAAAAACATTCTGCAGGCTATTAGTCACTCTTATGGACACATCTTGAGTGATGACAGTCTCTGATGAGAGTTTAGGTTTACAGAGAGGTTTGTCTCTATGCTAATTATTTCTGAATTGTTACATTTACAATTTTAAAAATATGGTCGCCATTTTTGTCTTCATTCACAGTCAGAGCTAATTAGTTGTGCCTACTTCTTACAAGCCTCTTTCTCATTTTCTTAATTCTGAAGTGCTGTTAGCTAAAAACAACCGTTTTAAAGCAAACTGATCTGGTTATAAATACACACACACACAGAGCCTGTAGGTTCAGACAGTTCTGGGTGTAAATTCCAGTTATGCTACTTAATTTGTGACCTTGTCAAGTTACTTCAGTTCTCTAAGCCTCAGGTTCTTCATCCTTAAAATGAGATTATTACCTACACTGAAACACTGTGGTAAGAAGCAAATAAAAACTTAGCTAAAACATCTTGCAGAGTGCTTTCTAGTACCTGACAATGTAAGTCATCCAGTCAATGGTAATTATTATTCTGTAATTAAAGAAGTACGTTGAAATTATTTCTAAGTTAAGAATAAAATGAATTTCTTACTAGAAACATGCTTTTAATGGGTAAAATTCCTTGGCGCTATGCTGGAGACAGAAAGATGAAAAAGAATATATTATCTACCCTCCAGGAGTTCAGAGCCTAATGAAGACAGATGTAAATAAAATCACAGCAATCTGATGAGCAAAAACAGTAAAAGCAGCAGCACTCCATGTGAAGTCAAAATGTTTTTCTGGAAGAGGTGATACTTACCCTAACAGGGTAAACAGGAGTTTACCAGGTTGGGGGTTAGGGACTGAGGTGAGCAGACTTGGTCAAGGAGGTTGAAAGAACACATGAAAAGATCTACAAGGAAGAAACAGGATGGTAGGATCTGGAGCAGAGTGCTTACAGAGAGGCAAGTGTAGAAAAGCAAGCCCAGATGAGATAATAGTGGTCTAGTACACCATACCAAGGAGGAGTTGGCCCTTTTAAAATAAGCAATGAGAAATCACAAAAGTATTAGTATTTTAAGGGCAGTGAAGGAGATTGGCTGAAAAAGATTGCATGCTTACATTCATGTTATAAAGAGATCCCTCCACGTACACTGTGTAAACTGACCAGGAAGGGGTCAATTTTTGCTGCTTCTTTCCAGCCTGGACTATATTTTTCTTGACTATAAGAAAATAATCAAGAAAGAAAATATAGTCCAGGTTGGAAAGAAGCAGCAACTGATCTAAAGTAGTGAGAAGAAGAAAGGAGAGTGAGGAATGGATGAGGGAGACTAAGAAGGTAGTCTGGTAACCCTCAGAAATCTAGGAAAATTTCCCAGTTTCCAGTTTGGGAAAATGGTTGGGTCATGATGCCATTAGTCAAAATGGAGACACAATAGGAATAAAAACAGTTTTTGAGACGAAAACAGCTCAATTTGGAATTTGTCTGAACAGAGCTTATGCAGTCTGAAACTCAGGTAAGGCTAGAATTAACTCCAACAGGAGAACATGAAGGCAGAAATGTAAGACAAAGTAAAAAATAATGTCACCCAAAAGAAACATCCAGATCAAAAATGGGGCTATGGATATCTCTTATAGCTGCTCATGAATACCTTATTTTCTGACTTTCACTTGTTTTCCAATTGGACAACAGAATTTTATGAAAATGAGACGTTATTTATAATTTGCATAGTACTATAAAAGTCTGAATTTTTTTTCACGTAGGTCTGCTAAATATAGATGCTTACGTTTCCCGAAAATTGTGCCCAACTTCTTTACTATCATCCCAAGACTACTAAAGTGTTTAAGACCTGAAAGATGCCCAGTAAAAATGAATGAATTAACTAAATGTGGTCCTTAAGTCAGTCAAGAAGCCAAATGTAGTGCTGAAAGACTTTAAAATTGCTTCAGGTATTGACATAAAGTTATAAATGAACATTTAATACAGTAATCTAAATTTTTCTCTAAATACTGTCTTTTACATTTCAAAACACAATTTTCAGTGATTTGGGAACTGTGAACTGACTTTTCCAAGTCCAAGAACTCACCTAAAACTAATGATTTAGGGATATTCACACTTCAAATTTCAAGAGAAGTCGGAAGCAGGTAGAAAAATGTAATTATTGATTTTTTAAAATACTAATTTATAAAGGAAAAAGGGGCTGGGTCCAGTGATTCACACCTGTAATCCCAGTGCTTCGGGAGGCAGAGGCCAGAAGATCGCTTGAGACTAGGAGTTTGAGACCAGCTTGTGCAACAAAGTAAGATCCAATCTCTACAAAAAATAAAATTTGCTGGGTGTCGTGGTGCACACCTTTGGTCCCAGCTGCTCAGGAGGCTGAGGCAGGAGGACCACTTGAGCCCAGGAGTCTGAAGTTACAGTGAGCTATGATCATGACACTGCACTCTAGCCTGGGCAACAAAGCAAAGACCCTGTCTCCAAAAAACAAAAACAAAAAAACCCTGTTTCCAAAAAAAAAAAAAAAAAAAAAAAAAAAAAAAAAAAAAAAAAAAAAAAAAGAGAGAGAGAGAGAAGGAGGAGGGCCATACTAAAATGCTTCTCTTACTCTTACAGGTAGATTCTTATGTTAACGATATGAGAGCTCTTCACAGGAATGTTGAGGAGAGATTTTTAAATAGACTCTCACCCCTGAGAATGATGACTACACAGGTCTAAGTGTTTCTTCAGTATTTTCTTTGTACATACCTACTCAGATAGATGCACATTACAGAAACTCAAAAAGTGAGTGTTCACAAATTGGTAGATGAAAAAGGTGAGTCAATAAAGAAGCAGGGAAGACAGCTGTGGGGCAGAAGAAACTGTAATAAGGACCTGAAAGTATAAATGGGCACCATAAGGGAGCTGAGCCAGTACAAACTTCAGTGCTTGTTACTATTTCTCATTAATGAATTGAAAGATACTTTATGAAATCTTCAAAACTAAGAAAGGATAAAGCTCAATGCTCTGTACATCAGATTACATTACAGTTACAGTCATATCTTTTCAGAGAGTCCAACTTTCAATACTTCCTTTCGCTTTTTCTGAATGTCAACCCTCCCCCTTATGCACATTTTTTTATATTAATGAAGGACAGGCTATGGTAGTAATATAGGGAAAATAATCAATTTGAACATGATAACCTAACTTAATTATAAAACTAATTGGAAATAAATTAATCCATCTTTATTGGCACATATTTTCTTATAAAACTTCTTTTGTGTAGTTGAGAATTTTTTGGGCACAATTTACCTGCCTGAATGTGGACCTTGGGAATGTCCTACTAGAAATCTTCGTATGATATGCTTTCACAATTAGATCTTAGACTGAGAGAGAGTGCGTGGAGCAGGTAAAGAGTTTCAGTTTTGGAGTCAGCAGTTTAGTGCTTGCTTCACACTTTACCATCTCCATAACTTTTCTTAAGTATCCTGCATCTCAGTAATCTGTAAAATGGGACCAATAATAGAACTTACTTCACAATATTCACAAGGATGATATAAAATAATGTGTCAGGAAAACACTAAATACACTGTGTTATTTCGGTAGCTGTAAGTTCAGTTAGTACTTAATTTTTGTATGTCAAGTATATCAAACAACCTAGGTTCCACCATGACAGGAAAACAAAAGCCCACTCACTTCCAGAGTATTGCAGTGTCCCACCACTGGTAAGTGTACCAAATAATTTCTTCTTTTTAGCTTTTTACTGAAATAGCCAATAAGTCAAGTTTCAGTTGGCTACCAGCTGAGAAGGCAGTATCTAGAAGATAGCCTGTCCTAAAACTCCACTGCAAATAACTAAGCAGGTAAGCAGTATCCAAAAAGTCTAAATTGTAATGGCATTAAATAAAGCAAAAACCATCAGCAGTTTGCCCTACACAATCCTGTAAGTTTTAAGAAACTGCTTCTGGTTACTTACTTCCTAACATAGTCTCTGAAGCAAAAACCCAGGTCAGGTCCTATTCTTTGAAGAATTAAAATCTAGACTTGGTTCTCACACTTTTAGAATGTGAGCAAGATGCCATCCGTGGTTGTCATAAAATTATCCTTGCTTTGGAAAATTCTTTTTAGATATCACTAAATTAAAATCACATGTTAAGTTCTCTCATAATTACAAAGGCACAGTTTCAGGATGAAAAGGCAGACTAGCTTGGAATTTCAAGTTTCCCACTCTGCCACAATGTGGATTCAGTTTTGTATTTGGGGCTGAGGTTTGATTTTGGCTTTCTTCATAATGATTTTACCCCCCAAATACACTGCCACTAAACTGCATTGCTATTTACTACATATGTAAGCATTTCAGGTGAAATCAGGGAGAAGAATGGAATAACTGAAGTTAACATGCTTGTTTAAAAACTATTCAGACATCTCAAATATTTCCAGATGCCAGTTGACAACCTTACCACCTGAAGCAAATATGCATTTGTTGTGGTGGGGAAAAGGAAAAAGGCCACACCCAAAGTTAAGACACCACAGTGAAGTGATACCCAGTTTCAGAATTTTAACTGTTGCTATTTTCAGTACTCTTTTCACAGTCAATGAATTCTTTAACTTCACACCAGGCCCAGCGTCAAAAAAAAAATGTTCCACTGATCCTAATTACTTAGGTTACTTCATTTAGTAATAGGTAAGTCCAAGATGGAGAATTACCTCATTCAAAGAAAGGTTCAAGTAACTTTGGTGAAGAAGAGGGCCAAACTCAAACGATCAGTGCGCAGAAGAAACTCTGGATGAGCCAGACACCACTCCTCCCCTCCCCCAAGAGGCCAAGAAGTCCGGTAGAGCCTGCCTGTATTAACACAGCACTTACCTGACACAGAACGCTACCAAGTTACCTGGACCCTTCTTTCAGTTTAGCTCCTCCCTAGACGCCCCTCTCTCCTTGGTGCCGCCTCCACCCAGGAAGTCTCTCCCCCCCGCCCACCCCCATCCCCGCAGTCCAGCTCCCATGAGCTTCTTCAGCCACATCTCCAGCCCACCTCCGTGTTCTCGCCTACTCTTCTTATCCCCGCTTACCTTGGCCACATAGTCTTTCACCTCATCCAAGTCTCCGTTTTTCAGGGCCCACATGAACTCCTTGTCGCACATCACTGCAGCGGGGCAGGCCGGTTGGCCGGGCAGAAGATGAGGAGGCGGTGGCAGCAGCAAGCGGATGCCGCCGGACGAGAGGGAGGCAGGGCCGCGCGAAGCCGGAGAGCAGAAGAAGAGAAGGCAGGTTAGGCTGCCAGGCGGGCGAGGCAGATGGCCGCGGCGACCGTTCGGGCGGGAGAAAGAAAGTTCTTTTGCGGCCAACGGGCCCAGCAGAGCAGGTTCCGCCTGGCCGAGGAGAGGCAGGAACCTTTACACTTCCGGTTCACTCCCCACTAGGACCCTCCCCCAACTTCCTCTTCCTCTTCTCCTCCGCGGAACGCCCCTCTCTGGGTCCTCGGCGCGAGCGCCACTAGTGCGCATGCGCAATATGCAGGCTGCCAGGAGTCCAGAGTGGAGGAGTGGGCGGGACTGGGAGGCTGACTGAAGGGGGCCCAGGGGAGGTCAAGACAGTGGAGGAGTGAAGGAAGAGTGAGAGTAGTTTCGAGGGGTTATGTCGCTTCTGCACCACCATTAATGGAAAAAACTTTACTTTTTAAAAAACATAATCTTGGAGGGCATCTTGCTCAGCTTCTAAAAATGTATAATAAGAGTGTTTGATTTGAATTACTTCCTTCTTGCCTTCCTTTCCCCTTCCCTCCCTCCCTTTCATCCTCCCTCTCTCCATTATCCAGTATTACTGGGCTGAAAACGGTGGAATAACGCTATTCCTGCCCTCCAGGAAATCTTAAACACTTAAAACTACAATGTAAATTGAGCTTGTTAACACTGTGTATAATGTTCTCTGGAGCAAAAAACTTAAGTGTGTGGCAGGGGGAAAAAAATTAACTCATCTTCCTGACCAGCAAATGACGTCCAGGACTAGGAATTCAGTTTGATGCCATAAAGCGGAACAAACCAAAATATCTAGTACAATTTGCGTTTTTTAAATTTACTGTTTTTAATGGTTTGAAACTTCAGGACTATTCTAGTGAAGTCAGTTCTGTTCTTCCTAGTGTTTAGTTGTAATGCCATACTGCACAGCTACCATCTGAATTGTTCCTCACAACCCTAATGATCCAGGCATGCGCACGTGAACATAGATCCAATAAAAGCTTATTGGAACTAGAAATATATATACATATATAACTTACTGTTTAAATAACTCATATATGTAATTATTATTTGTAACCCACAAAAACACATTAACCAAGCTACTTTATCACCATTGCCATGCAGTGTAGGGGTTCCAAACAGACTCTGGAGTCAAATTGCTTCGTTTGTGATACAGGCCCCACTTCTTGCTAATTTTGTGTCATCTTGGGCAAGTTACTGAACTTCCTTCTGCTTCATTTTTCCACATGTGTAAAATGGGGATGTCAATAGTGTTTGGAAATGTATTTTTTTTTTGTTATCAGAATAGCAAATAGGTTTCAAATCAAAAGAAATCCCTCCAAATTTTAATAGCTATCTAGATTGTTCTTTGTTAATTTTACTCCCTGACAATTACAAACACAAGTCCACATACCCAATAGTGATACATTTCCAGAAACAAATCTCAAAGGGGAGTTTGTTAGGCAAGTCCTAGAATCTCCATCCCTTCTCCAACACACTCCCACCTGTGTGATTTCTGAGTTATATCATGCTGAGAGCTCTTGATTTATATCTTTGGCCGGGTGCAGTGGCTCATACCTGTAATCCTAGCACTTTGGGAGGACAAGGCTGGAAGATCGCTTGAAGCCAGGAGTTGGAGACCAGCCAGGGCAACAAAATGAGACACCGTCTCTACAAAACACAAAGATTAAAAAAATTAGCTGGGTACAGTGGCAGACATCTGCCTTCCCAGCTACTTGGGAAGCTGAGGCGGGAAGATTACTTGAGCCCTGGAGTTTGAGGCTGCAGTGAGCTATGATGGCACCACTGCACTCCAGCCTGGGTAACAGAGCAAGATCCTCTAAAAAAAAAAAAAAAAATAAAAAATAAACCGTTAACCAGACTTTTCCTATGCGATCTATTCTTATATATAACTTCTTACTCATTTGGATTTCTCAAACTTAACATGTCCAGAATAGGATCTGGTCTCCTATAGATGTTAAACCTAGTTGTCCCCCACCCATCACTGTAAATGGCGCTGCCAACCACCCTATCACTAAAACCAGAAACAGGGGAGTCATAATTGCTCTTCCCACTCTCAACTTTTCTCTTATTCAATCCATCAGTAAATCTTTCAAAAATACATCTTAAATGTGTTCATTTCTTGCCATCTTCACTACACATATCCCCCACCCCTGCCACTGTCATCTGTGTCTACACTGCTATGATGCTATGTGCTGTGATAGCCTCCCAGTTGGTGTCCTATTTTCACTTATCCTTTTCTAGAGAATTGCCCACATTGGGAATTACTCTTTTAAAACTTAAACATGCACTTGTTGTCCTAAGATCTTTCAAAGACTTCCTATTGCAGGTAGGTTAAAATCTTAACTACTTGATATGGCCTTCAGGGCCTTCTATGCACTGACTGCTAATGGTAGTTGATAGTATCTCCTATCTGATGACACTCCATTGCGCCCCCATTGTTTCTTTGATTTTGAAATACCTTGTCTTCTGTCAGTTTCAAGCTAAACCAAGCTCATTCCACCCTAAGGCCTTTATGCTTCTTGTTTCTTCTCTGGAATGTTCTTCGTCTAAGTCTTGTTCATTCCTTCTGACTTTTGAGGTTTCAATGCAAACCTTCAGAGAGACCTCCAGACCACCTACTTTAAATAGGTCCCTCAATTATATAGCCCAGCTTTTCCCCCATTTACAGCACATATCACAAGTATTTTAGTCATCTTTTTTGTTTACCTATTTTGGTAAGTATTCATGGTGTTAAACAAATAATTCCTTTGTCTGCCATTCTGGGCTCAAGAGAGAATTGCTCTTCCTGGCTTGCAGTTGAATAATATCATGTAACTAATTTTGGCCTATTAGTTATGAGCAGACGTGAAATGAGTCACTTTCAGGCTTGTCATTGTAAGACCCTTCAGAACTCTTTCCTTCTACTACAGCAACTAGCAACATGCAAGATAGTGGCTGCACAGTTAGTTTGGGTTCCTGCGTAGCTACAATGAGCAGAGCTCCCTCACCATCCCATAATGGATATATACGATGAATATGAATTTAACTTTTATTGTTTTCAGCCATTTAAATTGTGGTGTTTATTACTAGAGGAACACTGAACCAATCTTGACTAACACAGAAATTAGTGTCAGAATGGGGATGTTACTAGAACAAAACCTTTAAATAAATGGCATTGGCTCAGTGTCTGGGGAGTACACAGCAAAGGAAGTGATAGGAGAAACTGTAAAGATGGTGATTCGTATTCACAGGAGTGAAACCTTTGGCAAAACTCCAGTGATAATATGGGGAAGCTCTAGTAGTTCTAGAGGAAAAGGCCAGAAAATGGAAAGCTGGTGGCATGTATCAGTAACTATTGACTATATAAAATACAGTTACTGGTGGAGGGTGTCCAGGTTCTTGGCACTGTGAACAAAGAATTGGACAAAATGCATAAAGCAAGGAAAGAATGAAGCAACAAAAGCAGAGATTTTATTGAAAATGAAAGCACACTATATAGGGTATGAACAAGCTGGAGAAAGCAGCTCAAGGACCCCATTACAGAATTTTCTGGGGTTTAAATACCCTCTAGAGGTTTCCCATTGGTTACTTGGTGTACACCCTATGCAAATAAAGTATTGGCCCACAGTCAGTCTGATTGGTTGCAGGAGGGGACCAATCAGAGACTGAAGCAAAGTTACAGTTACACCCTATGCAAATGTCTAATTGGTTGCAGAAAATGATGAATCAGAGGCTGAAGTGAAGTTACAAAGTTATACTCCTATGCAAAGGAAGACTTGGCCTGTGACCAGCCTGACTGGTTGCAGGAGGGGATCAATCAGAGGTACTTACAATTTTTTTATCAGCTACCTGGAAAAGATGGAGGTTGCAAAGGGAGTAGCCTTGAGTCCTTTTGTTACTTGGGCGTGGGAAGTTGGGGTTTTCCTTTTGATTTAGTTTTAGGAAGTCAGTGTGAATCAGCCTTAGATAATTAAAAAAGATTTAATTAATCTCCCTGCCTCCAGACCCTATTCTCCTGCCTCAATAATACAGGAAACGATGAGTTCAGAAAATAATTGTCCAGCTTGCAGTTAGGAATGAAAGTGATTATAGGGCGCTATAAACTTGGAGACATGCACGTTTAGAAGATGCAAGTGATTCTCATTATTATTCATTAAAAAACAAAACTGAGATGAGCAACAAAGGCTGATTAGAACTCAACCTCTTGGCAAGGATCAAATTACGGGTGTGATAGTCACACATGTGACTAAAACCTCCATACAGATTAAAGTGGTACCCCATGAATCTTTTCAGTTGAACAGCATGGCACAGGTCTTCCCATGACACAGCTTGATAGATTCAAGGTATCTACAAAAATGAAGTAAAAGAGAAAGTTGTGACTTAGTACAATGGAGACACACAATCAAGGTATGTAGAGCTAGCTTGAATCAAATATGGAAGAAGCTGGCTAAATTTTTGAGAGACATGCCAAAATAGCTATCAGTCAAGACTAAAGGAAATTGTAAATAGACTCCAAGTGGGAGTGGGGCTTCAACCTTCTGTGGACAGGGAGTTGTCTGAGAAAGCTGCTCAGACTCTAAGGAGAACACATTTTCCAGTGCTCACTTAAGATAAGGACAAGGAGGCCTAGTATAGTGGCTCACACCTGTAATCCCAGCACTTTGGGAGGTCGAGGCAGGTGAATCACGAGGTCAGGAGTTTGAGACCAGCCTGGCCAACATAGTGAAACCCCGTCTTTACTAAAAATACAAAAAATTAGCCAGGCGTGGTGGCCGGTGCCTGTAAAATCTCAACTACTGGGGAGGCTGAGGCAAGAGAATTGCTTGAACCTGGGAGGTGGAAGTTGCAGTGAGGTGACATCGTGCCACTGCACTCCAACCCAGGCGACAGTGCAAGAATCTGTTTCCAAAAAAAAAAAAAGATAAGGACAGGGATAATGTGGTGTAAACCCAAAAGTATCTGAGACAGATCCTCAATCAATTTAGGAGTTTAGAGAGAAAGAAAACAATGAACAAACAAAAAGTGAAAACAGTTTTGGAAAACTGACATAGGCCATATTACTCTGAAGTCCACACATCAGTAGGCAGGTCAAGGACATACCTGGAAAAAATGAACATGGAATCGCAGAAACAGTCTGTGGTCTGTGCCTTTCTTTAAAGATGATTTTGAGGGTTTCAGTATTTAAAGGGGAAAAGTGGGCTGGAGGAGAGAAAGGGAGGGTATGATAGTCCACATGTTGCAAGAGAAAAGGAGCAGATAGAGAAAGTCAATTGTGTATTTGTCTCATACTCAGTAAACCAGCATACTTTACATAAGGTGAACATAGAGAAGCTACCTGTGGAGATATAACCTTTTATCTGTTGCTATCTTCTTAGGAACAAAAAGGAAAGTCAGCTTTTTGCATGACTCAGCTTTCAGCTTAATTTTTTTTTTCTTTTAGCATAGTGAACTGGAGTTGTTTTTATTTTCCTTTCACATTTCGCCGCCCTTTTCTTTTTTAAAATCTTTTGGAGAAAGCATTTTAGAAGAAAATGAATCTCTGGTTTTGTCTAGGACAGTTTATTCCTAGACAGACAGTTCCCACATTGTTAGGAAAGCTCATTTTTAGCAGGTTGTAAGGTCTCACATCCCACAAAGAAAAAAATGGGAGAGGAAGAGAGAGAGAAAACAGCAAACAAACAAAAAGTGAAAACAGTTTTGGAAAACTGACATAGGCCATATTACTCTGAAGTCCACACATCAGTAGGCAGGTATAAAAGTGGTTTATGTAAATAAATAGGTTGCTGTTATTTTCTTGCAAAATTTACGTTTTCTAGCTTCAGTTTGCACGGCTTTAAGAAGAGCACAGCTTAATTCCTAGTGATTTCAATCAGGAAAAATGGACAAAAAAGGAAAAAAAGGAGGGGAAAAAATTGAAAAGATTATTTTGGAGACTTGGAGTCAGGAAAAATTTTAGAATTCAGGCTAAATTGTGGAAAATAATAAAAATCAGAAACATTAGGCAGGACTAGAATCTAATAACAGGTGTACTATAGTTTAGTTTGAAATGTAATTTTTCTGTCTCCAAAAGTTCAAATTTTATTAAAGACAAAATCGTAGTAGGACCAATTTATGTTTAAAATACGTTTTAGTTCTACTATATTTGGCTTGATTATTTGCATAAAGTGCAGCAAGAATAATCCTTTGCTGTGTAGATTCTCTCTTTCTCTTTATAAAATTGGCTTTGTTGGAAGCTTTTCATAAGGAATCTAAGATTTGAGCTTTTTAAAAGCCTTGAGCCCAGCTAAGGATTTACTGTGCCTGCAGACACCTGTGTGAATTGGGTGAATTCCTCTTTTTTAAAGGTCCCAAGAAAACTTGAGTTTCCTGGGCCTGTCAGAAAGTGACACTTTACTTACCACAGGTCAGGACTCTGCAAATAACAATGTATGATCCCAAATTTTCCAAGGGGCTTTTATTGGCTTTATAGGTCAGCCTCATTTTCTCAAGGCAGTCTGAAAATGTCATTACAGTCAAAGTCTTGATAAAATCACCAGTGTCTCCAATTATGTCCTGTTATAAAAGAAAAT
The DNA here is from genome assembly GCF_007565055.1 of Rhinopithecus roxellana. Taxonomy (NCBI): domain Eukaryota; kingdom Metazoa; phylum Chordata; class Mammalia; order Primates; family Cercopithecidae; genus Rhinopithecus; species Rhinopithecus roxellana. The sequence continues at coordinate 57,209,504 of NC_044554.1, read as the reverse complement.
AGATTCTTATTGAATTTATGCAAAGAACTACGTTGTCATAAACTAAGGATATTCACCAAATAGTTTCCAAGTTCTGAAGCAATTGCAATGGAATTGTTTTGAATTTTTCTTATTGGAGTATACTTTACTCAATTGTTAAAAGCTGTAAACAGCTAAAAGAAGAGAAAACTTTCTTGACTCTAGAAAACAAAACTGAAAGAATCAGCATGTGTTTTAGACAAAAAGCCGTAAAAGAGTATTTCAGGGCGAGATGGCGGGCGCCTGTAAATCCCAGCTACTCCGGAGGCTGAGGCAGGAGAATGGCGTGAACCCGGGAGGCGGAGCTTGCAGTGAGCCGAGATCGCGCCACTGCACTCCAGCCTGGGCAACAGAGTTAGACTCCGTCTCAAAAAAAAAAAAAAAAAAAAAAAAAAAAAAAAGAGTATTTCAGTCTTCTGTTAGTTCAGTTCATGCACTTAATTCCTGTTCTGCTCGATATTGGATCAGCAGTCCTCCTGAATACATCAGCTCTCCATGAGAGTCCTGGGAGTTTTCTTTCTCTTTGTTCCAATGGTATATTTTCTAAAGATATTACAAACCTATATTTAAGAGTACTCCTCAGAGTTCTATAGTTGATTATAAACCGCCCTATAAAAGGATGAAGTAAAACAATCATGGATGACAAAAGTCTTAGAACAGCCATGGGTAAAGATACAAATGACAAGGAAATTTGGTTACTTCTGTGGCATACAACAGTTTTACATAGCAATTATAATGATCACTGATAACATATACTAAGACATATCAGAACCTCAGCAATCTCATACAATTTTGGAACACATGCTAATAGCACATTTATATAAATATAATCAAGCCAGGTGCAGTGGCTCACGCCTATGATCCCAGCACCTTGGGAGGCCAAGGCAGGTGGATCACTTGAGGTCAGGAGTTTGTGACCAGCCTGGCCAACATAGTGAAACCCCTCTCTGCTATAAATACAAAAATTAGCCAGGCATGGTGGCAGACACCTGTAGTCCCAGCTACTCAGGAGGATGAGGGCGGAGAATTGCTTGAACCCAGGAGGCAGAGGTTGCAATGAGCTGAGATCGTGCCACTGCACTCTAACCTGGGCAACAGAGGGAGTGAGACGCTATCTCATAAATAAGTCAATAAATAAATATTATCCAAAGAAGTTTAAACACCATTTTATATTTGACAATGCCTCCTGTATGATTTTATTGTACCAAATAAGCTGAATATGTTTCTTTTGGACTGCAGGGGACCAAATATCAAAAAATTAATGATGCTGAAAGGATTGAATTTATCATTTGATTTTGGAAAGTCTGTCAGATATTAAAAGTTTAAAACTCTTGGTATCACAAAATGGAATCACAAGTCTTGTAAAATAAGTCATTTATTTAGCCAAAGTGATAACTCAAAGATTTCAAAAAAAAAAAAAAAAAAGGCAAAAACCTTTATTCTTTGAGAAAGGAAACTTAGTTTCCCAAACAATAAGACCTAATAAAGACAGCATTAGGCAATTAAATCTGTCTCTCAAATTTCATAAACAAATCTATTAAATTTTATTTTTCTTGCTGGTTTTTTTTGTTTGTTTGTTTTTGTTTTTTGTGAGACAAGGTCTTTCTCTGTTGTCCAGGCTGGAATGCAGTGGATGATCTCAGCTCACTGCAACCTCTACTTTCCGGGTTCAAGTGATCCTCCCTCCTTAGCCTCCCGAGAAGCTTAGCCCTGAATAGGTGTAACTATGGGTGTGTGCCACCCCACCAGGCTAATAATCCATTACATTTTAATTATGATTTCTATAAACCTTTTAATCACCTTTTTTTTTTTTTTTTGAATTAAAGAGTGGGTTAATGCTCCAAGAAAACCTTGTTAATCTGACACAGGGGCTCAGACGCTCATCTTGCATAGCTGCCATTAATATTCATTTTTAATTTACAGAGAAACTTTGAATTAATTTTCTCTCCAAAAATCAGCCCTATAATCTCACAATAGTTCCTGCTCTTTCACAGTAGTTCCTGGGCCTAGAGGGGTTGAATAGTTTTAGCTTCTGACCGTGTGTCTCATGAATGCAGTTTACTTTGATTGTCATATTCTCTCAGGTCTGAAGATAACACTTTAGCTGATGTCAGTGTTTAAGAATTAGCAAGACTTGGTGTCCATTTTAGACCCAACAGCACAAAGACTTTAAAAAGAATACGGAAAAGTACATGGATGTAATAACCTTAATTTTTAAAAATCTCAGTTTTCTAGGACTTGAATAATTAGAAAGAGTGTGACCTAGGTCATAAGTGAAAGTTTTTTTTATTTAATAGAAGCGTTTAAAGTCAAGAGCACAGAATGTTATGTTGGAAGAAAACATTTTCAATAGACCTTTTGGATTTTAAAACATTTTTAGCATCATGCCACAACTACAGTTAGAACCTGAGGAAAAAAATTACAGGAGCTCATGAAAAAGTTGAAGGAGGGAGTTATTATCTCAGGCCTTCTCAAAGGGGAGAGAAAGCTGAAAACAGCGAGACACAATAGAAGTTGCGCTTTTGGGTTAAAAATGTTAAAATCTCTTATAATTTTATTAAGAATAAATTAATACTTTAAGAAAACTTTGTTTTTCTAAATAATTCTTTAGTTTATTAATATATATTTTTAATATTAAAGGCCAATCGCTAGAAAGACTAGTATAAATAATTTCCTTTTAATTATAGCCAACTTGATCATGTAAAGTTTTTTTCACAATTTCTTTATACAAACCTTATTATGACTTACACAAGCCATTTATAAAATGGTTGGACTTCTGATTTCATCCCACTTTCTTTAATAACCAGTCATTTTATTTTGGGACAAAAAAATTCATCACACAAGATTCTTTCTCATATAGATTGTTTTTCCTTTTAACTTTTCTTACCAAAAAAATTCCCCTTTATATTCATAATTTTCTTTTTTTTTTTTTTTTTTTTTTTTTGAGACGGAGTCTTGCTCTGTCGCTCAGGCTGGAGTGCAGTGGCCGGACCTCAGCTCACTGCAAGCTCCGGCTCCCGGGTTTACGCCATTCTCCTGCCTCAGCCTCCCGAGTAGCTGGGACTACAGGCGCCCGCCACCTCGCCCGGCTAGTTTTTTGTATGCTTTAGTAGAGACAGGGTTTCACAGTGTTAGCCAGGATGGTCTCGATCTCCTGACGTCGTGATCCGCCCATCTCGGCCTCCCAAAGTGCTGGGATTACAGGCTTGAGCCACCGCGCCTGGCCCATAATTTTCTTTACATTTCTCTTATTTACTGGTTCTGTTTACCTTGTTTTATAAATAACCTTTAAATAATGTTTGACTCAGACAAAAATTATTTTTTTAATAAGAACACTTCTTTTTTTTTTTCTGAGATGGAGTCTTGCTCTGTGACCCAGGCTAGAGTGTAGTAGCATGATCTCAGCTCACTGGAACCTCCATCTCCTGGGTTCAAGCAATTCTCCTGCCTCAGTCTCCCAAGTAGCTGGAATTATAGGTGCCCACCACCACACCCGGCTAATTTTTTTTTTGGTATTTTTAGTAGAGACGGAGTTTCACCATGTTGGCCAGGCTGGTCTCGAACTCCTGATATCATGATCTGCCCACCTTGGCCTCTAAAGTGTTGGGATTATAGGTGTGAGCCACTGCGCCCAGCCAATAAGAACACTTCTTTTAGAAAAATAGTTTCCTATAATGTAATTTTTTAAAAAATCAGAAATGACCCAGACATTTAATACATATTTATTGTTTAATTTCAGATTCTAAGGTATATTACAAGTTTATTTACAAGCATTTATTCCATTACATTTGCCTAATAAATTTTTTAGTAGTTTACCTAGATTACTTATGAAAATTGTGATAGTCATCATTTAAAGTTATTTCCCTGTTAACCATTTTTATAACCTGTGAATTTCAGGTGTTTATACCAAAGTAAGAACCTTAAAGTTAAATAAATGTGTGTGTGTATGTGTGTATGTGTTTTGCGAACAACACAAGATTTAGCTGTTTTCATTAATCCAACAATATTAAATGCCTTATTTATCAAAAAATTGTACAAAGATAATTCCATTTTGGGCTGCTTTATGACTTTATAAGCATCATGCAAAATCTTGACACCTTATAATATTTAGCAAAGATAAATACACAACCACTTGACCAAAACATCTAAAGAAGAATGCAAAGGTGTCCAATCTTTTGGCTTTCCTGAGTCACATTGGAAGAAGAAAAATTATCTTGGGCCACACATAAAATGTGCTAACTCTAGTGATAGCTGATGAGCTAAAAAAAAATAAAAATAAAAATAAAAACGCGCAAAATACTCTCATAATGTTTTATGAAAGTTTTCGACTTTGTGTTGGGCCATATTCAAAGCCATCATGAGCCACATTCAGCTCAGGGGCTGTGAGTTGGACAAGCTTGAAATAATGCATGTTGACAATTCTGAAGACATTTCTAATTTTATTTTGCTAATAATTTTAAAGCCTGCCTATTTATTAAATATTTACTTAAGTTATATAAACTTGAGAATCCTTTGGGCTTATTTACTTAATGAATACTCCTTTATTTTTAAGCCAGTTTGGTACCTTATGGCCACAACACATAACAAACACATATATGTACATGTAAACACACGTAAGCACACATACACACCCATACAAATAAAGATCCAATAGCCTTTACTTCGGAACTCTAACCGTGAAATATCAACACAAACTTACCAGTTTCCAAAAAAAAAAAAAAAGTTTGGATGTGAATAGTAGTTTTTATCTCCACACCAGTAGCAATGCAGTCAAGGACCTCCATTTTTCTAAGAAAAAGAGAATGAATTATTATCGTGTTTTAGTTTTTTCTCCTCTTTTATCTTTTCTCCATTTTCCCCATCCTCTATTTTCTGCTTAGCCCTTTAGAAATGCAATTATAACCTTTTACCTTCCTTTCACCAGACACTCCCTACAGGGAAAGTTCATCGAACTATGTGCTTAGAAGCTTCAGGGTGGAACTCTCACCCATGAGGAGGTTGCCTGAGAGACAACAGTCAATCTACAACCCAAAGTATACCTGCTCTGAAAATCTCCCTCACTTGGAGAGTTTTGGGCACCTTTACAACCTAGTTCTGTCCAGATAGGTGCCGGCAGTTGTCAGCTCAACCACCCAGCACTGAAGCGAGTTATGCAGACCTCCCCCTGCTCACTTTCTTCCCTGTGTGCCATTCATGTCAAACTCTCTTTAAAAAGTGTCTGCGTTCTGCCTCCAACAGCAAAGTGGTACTCTTAAGGCAGGAAGCCTGTACTTATTCCCCTAAGCCGGCTTTGGAATAAAAAGTCGCTTTCTTTATACCAGACCATGCTGTTGTTAATTGGACTGTAAGCAGTGAACAACTGAAGTGGTGTTTTGGTTACAGAAAGGTCCTCTAAACTAGAAAAAATTACATTTTCTTAAGCAAAAACCACATATTCATGTTTTTTGTAAACCTCACGAGAAACATCCTACTCTCCTGCTATCCTAACTCTTTTTTTTTTTTTTTAAGACACGTTCGTGCTCTGTTGTCAGGCTGGAGTGCAGTGGCACGACCTTGGCTCACTGCAACCTCCACCTCCCAGTTTTGAGCAATTCCCCTGACTCAGCCTCCCGAGTAGCTGGGACTATAGGTGCATGCCACCAAGCCCGGCTAATTTTTTTTTGTATTTTAGTAGAGATGGGGTTTCACCATGTTGGCCAGGTGGGTCTCGATCTCCTGACCTCGTGATCTGCCCTCCTCAGTCTCCCAAAGTGCTGGGATTACAGGTGTGACCGCCACGCCTGGTCTATTCTAACTCTTAGTAACCCTACTCTCAGTAAAAAACCTAGGATTACTCAATTTAACATGACATGACTTTCAGATTTTAAATTATTGGAGAGAATTTTGAGACTATATTTACCAAATTAATCTCACCAAAGATTACTAAAGTCATGTGAACTGAAAAGCCTCTGAATTAGTTTCTGTTAGTCTGATAAATGCTTACTTTTCTTTATGCCAATTAATTAGAGCTCCTTTATATAATTGGTAGTGAAATATAATTTCCACATGATATACATGAACATATAGGCATATCAGACTCAGACGGACAGATCATATGAATTTAAAGTTTTTCATTTGCCTGTTTTCAAAAATTTTCTCTTCCCTACTTTAGACTATTAATTTATTGATTACCTCTTCAATATCCTACACAATTGTTAACAAAATTTGGATCTCCAAAGACCTAACTTTAGGTAAAACAAGGTAGACAATGTACATCTCAAAAGCACGTTCTTAGATTGAAACAAAGGCAAGGTCTGTTATATAAACGTTAAGCCATTGTTTTCCCCTTAGTTAAAATTCCTAGTGGTTTAGGTGCAGAGACATAGATGCTCTTAAAAACTGGAGATTTTGTCTGGGTGCAGTGCCTTATGCCTGTAATCCCAGCACTTTGGGAGGCTGATGTGGGTGGATCACTTGAGCTCGGGAGTTCTAGAGCAGCCTGGGCAACATGGCAAAACCCCATCTCTACAAAAATACAAAAATTAGCTGGGTTTGGTGGCTCATGCCTGCAGTCCTGCTACTCAGGAGGCTAAGGCAGGAGGACCACTTGAGCCCAGGAGGTGGAGGTTGCAGTGAGTTGAGATTTGCCACTGCACTCCAGCCTGAGTAACTGAGCTGGACTGTCTCAAAAAAAAAGAAAAAAAAGAAAAAAGATTTCCTTTAATGATGTAAATTTCCTTTATTAAAATAACTTAGTTTGATAGGTAGTATTTTAACTGTAGCTTCATTAGATTACTGGCTTTAGGGTGAAGCGTTTTAAGGAACGGGGCCAAGAAAGCATATACAACATTCTTATATTCAAGAATGTTCAAAGAAACAAGTAGTCTTCTGTAGTAATGGTCATTTTCTGTAAAATCCTCAGCTACTCCCAACTTTGTAGCTCTTGTCCACTATTACACACACGAAGGTCAAATCTTCTTACAGTACAAAGTAATCTCTGGTATCATCAAAAAGGCAAAGAGGTCAAGTAATGCCCTACAAGAAAGCAAAACTTTAGACCTGAGAATAATCTGTCCATGACTCTTGAAATTCCACAAAGAAAGCAGAACACCCCACAAAAGGGTGAGTGGCACCTTTATTCTGAGTTAAGAGGTCCAAGTCATTAGGAGCCTTCTCTAGATTTTTTTGTCCACTTTATTCCAAAGATGACAAAAGAGGAGGAAGGAATAGGGTTGAAGAAAAGTGAACAAAAGGCCATTTTTTTAAGAAAGGAAGCAGAGAAACAAAGCGTTTTTTTTTTCCACCTGTAAGGAATTTTAGCTAATTCGGAGGACTTGTTCCCATAATTTGTAATTCTCATTCAGATTTGACCAAGTCAGGTAAAGGTGGTTAAATCTGATGGGAGAAAGACTGAAGCAACAACAATAACAAACGAAAGAATATAATTACTGAGTGCTCTAATGGAAAGAGGAATTAAGACCAGCTGGTTGTCAATCTTAACTTTTAGCCATTAAGGAGAATTTTCAAGGCAAAATCCCAATTCAGCTACTTTAGAAGCAGAAAAAAAAAAAATAAATAACTCAAACTTGCCTTTCCTCTTGGAAGCAAGCTGAAAATCCAGAAAGGAGTTGCCTGCACTGCATCAACATGGAAACAGGAAAACTCACTTTCCTTGTTGGAAGTGAGTGAAACTCCAGAAAAGGAATTGTACAGCAAGATAAATCTTAGATCTCAACCACATTTGGGGAGATCAGGGATTCTCTGGAGAGGAAAGCTCTGCACCTCAGCAAATTGTCCCATTGGTTTGAGCAATAAAGATAGTTCAAGCTGGTACCAAGCATTGATAGATTTGTGAAAGGTCAGGACCACCTCCATTCAGAGTTCCCTGTGTTGGTCACCAATCTGTAAACCAAAATGTATCTGAGACAGATGTCAATCAATTTAGAAGTTTACTTTGCCAAGGTTAAGGACATAACTGGAACAAATAAACATGGAATCACAGGAAGTCTGTGGTCTGTGCCTTTCTTCAAAGATGATTTCGAGGGCTTCAGTATTTAAAGACGAAAAGTGGGCTGGAGGGGAAAGAGGAGTATGTGATAGTCCATATGCTGCAAGAGAAAAGAAGCAGGTAGGGGAACAGTTAATTGTGTATTTGTCTTGTGGTCAGTAAATCAGCACTTTACGTAAGATATGGTGAACACAGAGTGGCTACCTATGGAGAAGTTTAACCTTTTGTCTGTAGCTATTGGCTTAGGAACAACAGGAAAGGCAGCTTCTTCCATGACTCAGCTTTCAGCTTATATATATATTTTGTTTTGGCATAGTAAATCGGGCCCCACGTTTTATTTTTTTTCACAGTGGAAAAGAACTCCTCTACACTTTGGTAGGCTGAGGCGGGTGGATCATCTGAGGTTGGGTGTTCGAGACCAGCCTGGCCAATATGGTGAAACCCAGTCTCTACTAAAAATACAAAAAATTAGCTGGGCATGGTGGTGGCACCTGTAATCCCAGCTACTTGGGAGACTGAGGTGGGAGAATCACTTGAACCCTGGAGGCAGAGGTTGCAGAGAGCCAAGATTGTCCCACTGCACTCTAGTCTGGGCATGACAGAGCGAGACTCTGTCTAAAAACAAAAAAACAAAAAACAAAAACCCTCTAGAAGGTGGAGCTAAGAACACAGGAAACAATGTGCTAGGGGTGGAGGTTAGGGGTACCATGGATCAGAATTGAGGCCTAATCAAGGAACATTCCCACCCTGGTTGAGAGGACCCTTGCAATGTCTGCTGGACAGGATCCAAGAGTGCCACAGACTAATGATGGCTGTCTGTGTCTCATTATTTCCTTTTAGGAATGGGAGTGCTTATTGTAAGTATGCTGGAAGAGGTAGCATAATTAAGAATGTGAGTTAATCAAGATTCATGCCTCAATAGACAGTCACATCACCTTTACATGACAATGGGCCAAGGCAACACCTACAAACAGGGTCTACATATTACTCAAACCCAAAGAATTTTGAGGTCTGCTTCAAAACACCAAAAAAATAGAATTATATTAAAGATGGCCATGACAGTTACAACTGGGATCATGTTCTTTTATTTATTTATTTATTTATTTATTTATTTATTTATTTATTTATTTATTTGAGACGGAGTCTCGCTCTGTCGCCCAGGCTGGAGTGCAGTGGCCGGATCTCAGCTCAGGGCAAGCTCCGCCTTCCGGGTTTACGCCATTCTCCTGCCTCAGCCTCCCGAGCAGCTGGGACTACATTAGCTGGGAATACGGGCGCCCGCCACCTCGCCCGGCTAGTTTTTTGTATTTTTTTAGTGGAGACGGGGTTTCACCGTGTTAGCCAGGATGGTCTTGATCTCCTGATCTCGTGATCCGCCCGTCTCGGCCTCCCAAAGTGCTGGGATTACAGGCTTGAGCCACCGCGCCCTGCCATGTTCTTTTATTTTTCATATTACAAAAGTAATGCATGAATGCATGCTTATTTTTTTAAAAATTAGGAAAACATCATTGTACACAGAGTAAACAGTGAAAATATCCTTTATTGCAGTCCACAATCTCCTCCTTACAAAACCTCGCTTATCTCCCCACAGATAGCCACTAAAATCGTTTAGCAGAACTGATGAACTATGATATAACTCTTAATGTGAGATAGGAAAAACATAACGAAAATGGTTTTATAAGTATTATATATACATGTGTACTTAGGAAAGTGCTAGAAGGAATCAAATATTAATCATGGCATTCACTGAATTGTGGGATTATGGCTGTTATTTGCTTTCTTCCTGATGCTTTTCTAAGTTTTCTATTTTTCTGTATAAAAATACTAATTTTATATTTATGTAGAGCAGGATTTATGTCCAATTCAATTGAAGGAGTTTCAAGTCATTGCAGTAAAAAGTTTTATAGAAGTCGGGTGCAAAGAAAGAGTAATGAGGTAGACCTAAAAGACAGTCAACACAGGAAGAATTTACAAGTAATTCAATAAATACCTATTCAGTGCCAACGTTGTTTTAGGAGTTAAGAAGAAAACGGTGATTAAGACAGGTGAGATCCCTCTTCTCGTGGACATAAATATATCACAAAGGAGGCAGATTATGAATAATATATCAATAAGATAACTCAGGCAATATCTAGTGCTATGAAGAAACTAAAGAAGGGTATGGTAATAGCACATCCTGTCGGGGAGCAACATCTGCGAGACAGGGCAGTCAAAGAAGGCCTCTCTGGGGCCTTCGGAGCTGAGACTTGGATGGGAAGGACCAACCTACTCAATGCTCTGCAGCCAGAGCATTTCAGGCAGAAGAAACAGCAGTTGCAAAAACCAAGGCAGGTATAGGCTTGGTTGATTCAGGGAGTGGGTGGACTCAGCTGGTACAAATCTGTGAAGGCAAGTCCTGATGGTAATGTGAACCTCTAGAATGGATGGTAGTTACACACATTGAAATGTCTGCACTTTTGGCAGGGATTTTCTTGAGAGGAAAAAGTATGACCTATAAAATATTATTGACAATGTTTTCAAATGTGGCAAGAGCAACTGCAGTGCTAAAATGGTATTAAAACCACACAGACGCTGGGCACGGTGGCTCACGCCTGTAAGCCCGGTAGTTTGGGAGGCCGATGTGAGTGGATCACCTGATGTCAGGAGTTCGACACCAGCCTGGCTAACATGGTGAAATGCCATCTCTACTAAAAATACAAAATTAGTCAGGCGTGGTGGCACATGGTTGTAGTCCCAGCTATTCGGGAGGCTGAGGCAGGAGAATCGCTTGATACCAGGAGGTGAAGTTTGCAGTGGGCAGAGATCATGCCACTGCTCTCCAGCTTGGGCAACAGAGCAAGACTCTGTCTCAAAAACAAAAACCAACCCAAACCAAACCAAAAAAACAAAACAAAACAAAAAACCCACACAGAAAGCCTATATGAGTATAAAAGTCAGTTTTCTCTTTTCCTTTTGTCGTTTGCTCATAATCTAAATGTAGATTCAGTGTCATGAACAACTAAGACACTTATAGTTAGTTACCTTTTTTTATTTTTATTTTTTGAGACAGGGCCTCTCTCTGTCATCCAGGTTTGAGTGGAGTGGTGTGATCATGACTCACTGCAACCTCAATATCCCCAGTCCAAGCCATCTTCCTGCCTAAGCCTCCCAAGTAGCTGGGACTACAGGTACACACCACCACACCCAGCTTTTTTTTTTTTTTTTAAATTTATTTGTAGTAGAGATGAGGTGTTGATATGTTGCCTAAGCTGGTCTCGAACTCCTGAGCTCAAGGGATCCTCCTGTCTAGGCCTCCCAAAGTGCTGGGATTACAGGTGTGAGCCACTACACCTGGCCATAGTTAGTTAAACAATTTCAACATGAGATCTCAAAGAGCCCTTTTCTTCACCATGGCTGATTAAGCTCTCTAAAAGTAATGTACCATGTCAGCATTGAGTTCTAGGCAGCAGATGCTGATTCAGTGAGCAGTAATAGTCTAAGACTTGCGTTGAATCAGAGATCTTAGCATACAGGCCATGTTGTGAGTGTGTTTGTTGGGGGTGGGATGAGGTGGGGTGTGTGTGTGGCCATGAATCTGGAAGGCCACAACAGTTGGTCTGGACATACAACTAGAATGATCAAGTGTGGAGCTAGAGCTGCCTAGGTACCTCTGCTTCAAAGGATCCAGCTTCGTTTTTAAAACAAGAGTAGGCTGTGCTTCAGTGGCCTCTTTTATGGAAGGTGGAGACCATGAGGGGCCTTAGAAACTACAGTTCTGATCCTTCAGAAACTCCCCACCAAGGACTGGGTCCTGGTGGCAGCAGCAGACTCAGAGCGTGGCTGGCTTAGCTGAGAGAGGATGAATCATTTTAGGAAGATGGTGAGTCAACTTGATGAAACAGAGATGTTTAGTTTAAAGATAAGGGGGATCCTGACTTTTTGTGAAGTTTATTTATGAGCAGAACATTACCGAGATGTTTGAATTTCTTCATTTTTGTAAATTATATTTCACTTTTTTGGTGTTTTAAATTTTTAGTTATTTTAAAATTAATACATATTTGTACATGGAACAGGTGAAACTTTGATAGATGCATGTGGTGTGATTTAATGTGATTAAATCAAGGTATTTAGGATACCCATTGCCTAGAACATTGATCATTTCTTATTGATCTTTTATTACCTTGGTTTATAGAAACAAATGTATTGTCACAGACAGAATAGAATCAATTGGAAAGTGTGCTGGTTTTTCTTTTATTAACCACAGCTATGTGGATTCTGGTGCCAGGCACTACTAGTCACTTTTGGCAGTACCTGAATTTTAGGGCACATCTCTGGTTGAGATGAATAGTCTTTGATTAGCTTTGCGTTCCTAAATATATAATAGAAAAGGCAAATGTCAGTCTGACACAGGTGACAGCAATTGCTGAAATGGACCCTGGGTTCATTGTAAGACCAGATGGTTTAGGAGACAGAGATTTAGATGGCAAAGTCTGCCATATTGGGTAGAACAGATAAAACCTTCTTAAAGGAAGAGCCAAAATCTTGATGGACTATTAAACAACAATCTGTCTTGATGAGCAGGCATCAATAACCTGTCAGCTCTGGTTACAATAACAATAAGAAGACAGTATAATCTCTAATCAGACGTATCAAGGATAACTTCCAAAAATATGCCTGTAGCTGGAGGGAAATGGATTTTCAGTTCAAGTTACACACACTGAAATGTCTGCATTGATAACATTTCTGACTAATAATTCTGAAATGTCTTGCTTTGTATTTACTTACTGAAGAATTCATATGGGGCAAAGGAACCAAATTCTGTAAAACGGAAAGATGGGTTACTAGGAAACAGGACACAAATATACACAAATAGATACTAATGTATGTAACTGAGCAAATAACACCTATAATTTACTTTTTCCAAATAGGTTCATGCCAGTCTCTGAAGAAGTTCATGCTGCTGACTCTGGGCAGTAACATCTTTTCCTCATCTCGTATTGCCAGTAACTGCAGCAATGTGGGGTAGGGAGAAGATGTCTCCATGACTTGCTCCCTCAGAGGCTCTGTGCTTCATCAGTAGTCAACTGATAAACACTTTCCAGTGCCCAAAGCCAAAGGATTGTGATTGTTCTTTATGTCACTTATTTCTTTATAGCTTTCCTTGTGTGGCTTATTTTCCCATCCAATGCTGGAGGACAAAGGATGGAGGAACTACAGTTCTTTGGGAAACTTCCAATGTTCGGATCCAGCAGTGAACTCTATGAATAATTATCTCAATGTTGCAAGGTCCTCTAGTAGAAAGAGAAGGAATATTTCTGCCAGCTTTAGGGTAATTTACTAAGGGAAAAAGAAGGCAATTCAAACTTCCATGAGCTGTGTCATAAATGAAAGTCTTATAAATGTTCAGACTAATGAAAATATCATGCATCAATATGTTCAACACATTTCTCTTGATTGAATAAGGCTTGGAGCATAATATTTCTGTTTTAAAGATTATAGACATTTGTTCTTTCTTTGATCTATTTTATGTCAAATTTTTGTTCAATCACAAATCATAAGATTGTTCTTGGGAGAAAATGTGATATTTTATGATGATTCATTTTATTTTCTATCCCTAGGCACTGTAGAGTAAAAATTTGGAACCACATATATGTATATTTTCTTTTCTTTTCTGTTTTTTTTTTTTTTTGAGACAGAGTCTCGCTGTGTCACCAGGTTGGAGTACAGTGGCAGGATCTCGGCTCACTGCAGCCTCTGCTTCTGGGGTTCGAGCAATTCTCCTGCCTCAGGCTCCCGAGTAGCTGGTACTATAGACGCATGCCACTATGCCCAGCTAATTTTTGTACTATTTGTAGAGACGGAGTTTCACCATGTTGGCCAGGATGGTCTTGATCCCTTGACCTTGTGATCTGCCCACCTTGGCCTCCCAAAATACTGGGATTTCAGGTGTGAGCTACCACACCTGGCCTATATGTATGTTTTCTAGTAAATTTGGGGAGGGTCCAATTGCAGTATGACACCTTCTCTACCCTTCAAAATATGTAACTATACAGATTCACTCTCTGGGTAGGAGCAAGTGTAATACTGATTGCATATTATAAATATGCTGATTTTGTAGCTTAAAGCGAATGCTTAACTGGCATGCATGCCATGAGACAGGCTTATCACGGAGGCCTATACATATTAACCACAGGACAGTAGATTGTGGAAAGGAGTTGGGAAGGAAAAGAATAATGGTAAAAACAAACATCGTATTGTTTTATAGATTGTCAAATGCTTTTACACGATTTCTCATGCACATCAAACTTACCCTATGAAGTTTTTTTTTTTTTTTTTTTTTTTTTTGTTAATTCATTTTGCAGTTGTGGAAATGAAAGAGAGAGAGATTCTGTGACTTTCCAAGGCCATAGAAGCCGTAGATGGAAGAGCTGGATATCCATCATGGCTTCAGGACTATACTGTTTAGAAAAGCCAGGGGAAGACATACATGGGTTGGTAAGCACTGGAGTTATGTTTATTGAAGTCCCCAGTTTCAATGTGTGTAGTTGAATAAATATGTTTCAGAATTTTCAGAACAGGAGATCTGGGTGTGGCTTCATCTTCCACAATCCAGGTTTGAGGATGAGATCAGAAAGAATCTTGCTTCTTTATTGACCTGGCAGTCAGAAAAGATGTCACTAGGCCAGAAGTTGAGGAGGAAGAGTTATGGAGAAAGGAAAACCGGAAATGCCTATGAAAGTCATTGTGTTCATCAGAGTGCTCCAACTCCAAAGTATTGACATTTTGGGTGGGATAATATTTTGTGGGGAGCTGTCCTGTGCATTATAGGGTGTTGAGCACCATCCCTAGCCTCTACCTACTAAGTGCCAATAACATTGCACCTCTTCATCCCCAGTTGCATCAGCCAGAAATGTCTCCAGGCATTGCCAAATGTCCCTCAAGGTACAAAACCACCCCGGTTGAGAATCATTGTTTAAGATGAATCAAACTGAATTAAGTAACCAAGACTGTATGCTTCAAGTTTACCTACTGCACATGGATTGCACATGGAAATTTTTTTCCTCCTCACATTGTTGTAATGTATTTTTTAAAGCAATGAGATAAACTTACCAAATATATGCTTATTGGACAACTTTCTACAGATGGATAGCATTAGGGAAAATAAGAAGGGCCATTATGGTCTTAAGGAAAAAGACTTTGGAGGAAAATTCCAAATTCTTGAGACACTGGCAGTAGAATATTACCCAAGGCAGAAACTTTCTCAAATGAGGCTGTTGGTAGGCATATAAAATGGTGCAATCGGTTTGGAAGTCCGTTTGGCCTTGACCCTGCTGTCAGGGTCTCCTTCTCTAATGTATGGAAGAGCCTCTACTTCATATCAGTCTCAATGGTACCAATCACAAAAGCCCAGAACACTCATTCCGAAGTTTCTGTTGAGAGAAACTCTCATAACTGTCCCCTAGAAAAATAAAATTAAAATACCACAAGCAATAAGATTTTGAATCTCTTCTAAGGAGGTCCTGAATAGAGACAACTTAATTTTTAAAGGGCAAGAGGCTTGTAATATTACAGCTTCTGAGTGCAGAAAGGGCACAAGGCTTAATGGAGAAATATAATATGCAATTAATGATTTGCTGGTGAAGGAATCCATCAGTGTAAAAATAAGGACACCAAATAAATAAGCCAAACACCTAGTATTTTGTTCATTCTTTTATCCCAACTTCAAAACTACCATGTAGACCTAGAAAGGAATATAATGGGAGATATAAATCCTTGCCTTGAGAGAACTTATCTGCAGGAACTTACTGAATTTTTAACATGTGGATTAAAAAATGATATTCAACAAAGAGAAATCATTAACGACTATTCCAGTGGACATTTGCTTTTAAAATTATTTTGGCTGTCCAGCATGGGAATGCTCATCTTCTGTTTTGGAAATTACCCTTCCAATGAGTCTTGGAAGGAGGCAGACTTGCCTGTAACCATAGAAGAAGAAAATGCCAAATACCAGCTCTTCAGGCGTATCTCCGAGACCTAGCCTTCATCAGCGTGATGGAGCCAGCTGAGAACCTAGCAGTGTTCTTACAGTCCACCAGTGATGTGAGAGCTGGAAGAATCACATTCTGCAGGAGCAGCAGCTGGAGGAGGACTGAGTTCCTTAGGGTAGTTAGCTGTGTGCAGCATCTGGGACTAGGGGCGTTGGCAGAGCAAGGGGACAGAGGGTTCTACCTTGTGATTTTGGGTGTTGTTATCAGTTGCACAATTCCCTGTCCGTTTTCCAGTTCTTTCAGTGATTCTGGGAGCCACCCACTATGTTTTTAATAGATTCCATTTTCTGCTTAAGTTAGCTGGAGTTGATTTTTCTTGTCTGCAACTAAGAACCCAGAGTGATACAATCATTAGCTTGTAAGAATTACATTAACAGCCTTAGAAGCAGAAAATTTGTTTTCAAAACAAAATTCACTTATTGTATTAGTGATGATAATAGTAATAGCTAACATTTCTTGAGTATGTATTCTGTGCCAGGTGCTGTCCTATAAAATATTCACTGCACTTATTAGCTTATTAAATCCTGACAATAATCCTATAAGCAAACTGAGACACAAAGGAGTTCAAGTACACAAATGGTAAAAATATAGACTTAGGCTTTGAATCTCAGCATTTTGACTTTGGGGCCCATACTTTTTTTTTTTTTTTTTGAGTTGGGGTCTTTTTCTCTCTGTTGCCCATGCTGGACTGCAGTGGCGTGATCCTAGCTCACTGTAGCCTTGAACTCCTGGGTTCAAGTGATCCTCCCACCTCAGCCTCCTGAGTAGCTAGATAGGACTACAGGTATGAGCCATCATGCCTGGCTAATTTTTATTTTATATTTTATTTTTAGAGATGAAGTCTTTTTGTGTTGCCCAGGCTGGTCCATGCTCTTAACAGTTATCAAGTAAGAATCTGTCTACTTTGCCAAGAAACTTCCTTTTCCATAGCTTAAATTTTTTTTTCAGATTTTTCAGAAATAGTCTCTATTTCTTCTTTGATAATTTCTAACACAAGACTTTATCTTCCACAGTGAGGAAAAAAGGGGCTACACTGGCATAACTCAGCCAGAGTAGAGTAGGGTCTTCATCCTTTCATTCATCCACTCAGCAAATATTTAATAGCTGCCCATGGTAGTCAGACTCCTAAAATGGGTCCAAATGATCTTCATTTTCTGGTGTTTATGTTGTTGAATTGTCCTCTCTCCTTGAGTGTGTGCTGGCCTAGAGACTTGTTTCTAACCAGTAGAATGCAGCAAAGGTGACGAGGTATTACTTCCATGATAGTTTATATAAGATTGTAACTCCTCTCTTGCTGTTTCCTTCTTGGCTTCCACACATTGATAAAGCAAGCTGCCACAAAATGAGCTGCTATATTGGAGTGGCAAAGGACTGGTGACAGCTTTCAGCCAAGAACCAGCTGGGTGCTGAAGATCTCCTTCCAATAGCCTTTGAAGAACTGACCTCTGCCAACAACCACATGAGCTTGGAAGCAGATCCTTCCCCAGTGGAGCTTTCAGATGAGATCCCAGCCCTGGCCAATACCTCAATTGCTGATCTGTAAGAGACACTGAAGCAGAGCACATGCCCAGCTAAGCCATGCCCAGGCTCCTGACCCCACAAAAACTGTGAGATAAGAATTGTGTGGTGTTTTAAGCTGCTACATTTATAGTAATTTGTTATGCAGAAATACATAATGTATGTAATACTTTTTTTTGGTGTGTAGCACTTTTTCTAGATAGACCAGGTCCCTGACCTCATGGAACTTTTGAAAGAAATGAACATGATAACTTCAGGTAGTTATTAGAGCTTTGAGGAGAATAAAACATGGTGATGCTATAGAGCTATTCTGTCTAATGGGGTAGGCCCTACCCATACACAGGGCTATTTAAATTAAAATGAAATAAAATTAGAAATTCAGTTCCTCAGTCACAGTTACTCGGTTTTAATGTGGAGAAATAGGAACACTTTTACACTGTTGGTGGGATTGTAAACTAGTTCAACCATTATGGAAAACAGTATGGCAATTCCTCAAGGATCTAGAACTAGATGTACCATATGACCCAGCCATCCCACTACTGGGTATATACCCAAAGGATTATAAATTATTCTACTACAAAGACACATGCACACGTATGTTTATTGCGGCACTATTCACAATAGCAAAGACTTGGAATCAACCCAAATGTCCATCTGTGACAGACTGGATTAAGAAAATGTGGCACATATACACCATGGAATACTATGCAGCCATAAAAAAGGATGAGTTTGCGTCCTTTGTAGGGACATGGATGCAGCTGGAAACCATCATTCTTAGCAAACTATCACAAGAAGAGAAAACCAAACACCGCATGTTCTCACTCATAGGTGGGAACTGAACAATGAGATCACTTGGACTCGGGAAGGGGAACATCACACACTGGAGCTTATCATGGGGAGGAGGGAGGGGGGAGGGGGGAAGGATTCCACTGGGGAGTTATACATGATATAAATGATGAATTGATGGGTGCTGACGAGTTGATGGGTGCAGCACACCAACATGGCACAAGTATACATATGTAACAAACCTGCACGTTATGCACATGTACCCTAGAACTTAAAGTATAATAAAAATACATAAATAAATAAATAAATAAATAAACAAAAAACAAAACTCAGTAGCCTGGTGGCTACGGTATGGAACAGCACTTTAGAACATTTCCATCATCACAGAAGTTCTACCATGCAGAGCTATTGCAGAGAATGACTTCAGGAATGAGTGGCTTCTCTAAAATGAGAAGCCAGGGGCCAGGCACAGTGACTCACACCTGTAATCCAGACACTTTGAGAGGCCAAGGAGGGTGGATCACTTCAGATCGGGAGTTTGAGACCAGCCTAGTCAACACGGTGAAACCCTGTCTCTACCAAAAATACAAAAATTATCTAGGTGTGCTAACGGGCACCTGTAATCCCAGCTACTTGGGAGGCTGTGGCAGGCGTATCACTTGAACCTGGAAGGTGGAGGTTGCAGTGAGCTGAGATCACACCAGTACACTCCAGCCTCTGTGATAGAGTAAGACTCTGTCTCAAAAAAATTTTAAAAAGATGAAAAAAAAAATGAGAAGGTAGGTAAGCCTTCTCTGATGGGGAAGTATTTGAGGCAAGACCTAAACGATAAGAAAAAGCCAGACTTTCCAAGCACAGCTGCATTGTAAATTAAAAACAAACAAAATAAAGAAAAAGCCAGACCTGCAAAGATCTGGAGACAGGATGTGCTTGGCAGGGAGAACAAGATGCATGAAGATGTATGGCAAAAACCCTTGGGGTGTATTTGAAGACAGTGTGGTTGGAACTTAGATGACACAGGAGAAAAGACATAGCAGTGAGGCAGGAATGGGAAGCTAAGGGGCCAGGTGGTATAGGTGCTTGTGTCCAGGTTAAGGGTCTTGAGTTGTACTCCATGCACAACGGGAAGTCACTGGAGGTTTTAAGTGCAGGAGTAACGTTATGCGATTTATGTTTATGTTCTCAACACATCACTTTTTCTGGTATTTGAGTGGATTGTTGGAGGTAACATTCAACAAGCGACTTCTTTTTTGGGAAAATATATTGATCATTTAGGAGACTATTTCAGTAGCCCAGGCTGACCTGGGCAGTGGACATTGAGTTAGAGAAATAGACAGATAAATGATCTATTTTAGATAAGTGACTGGCAAGACTTGATATATTGGATGCAAGAGGGCAGGAGAAAGGGAGGAATCAAAGATTATATTTACAATTTTGAGTTGAACAAAAGGTTGGATGGCACTAGGAAGAGGAAAGACTGGGAGAAGTACAGGTTTGGAGGGCAAAAGTGAAGGGTTCTCTTCCAGTTGTGTTAAATCTGAGATGCCTTTTAGATACCCAAGTAGTCAGGGTAAAGTGGGCCATTAGATATGCACTCAGTGCAGTAAAGTCACAGCTGGAGATATAAACTGGGAGTCATTGGGTTACAAATGTCACATAAAGCCACAGGACTGAAGGACATTTGTTGGGGTCCGCGTGTTTCCTAAACAAAGGAATGAACACAGGAGACAACACAGGACAAGACATAGATGGCGGCCGCGCCGAACGGCACACTCTGCTTTATTTTATCCAGCCGTTTGTGGAATGTTACCAAGTCATGGGGCATGTGTTGCTTCTCTGACCTTTCCTTGACTCCCAAGATCGGTAAACATTGACCAGTTCCCAGAGCCCATGTTTACAGCTGGCTCCTTTGTCCTTTCTGTTTGCAGAGAAGGACCGTCCTGCTGTGTCTGCAAGAGCAGGGCTTATCGGGAACGTCTCGTTTGCGAGCCCGCAGTCCTCTACAGACATTTCCAGGGAAAGCACAGAGATGGAAGTGAGTCTGAGGGCTCTGTTGGAAAAGGAGGAAGAAAACGGAAGAACATTATGTATACCACATAATCTCTGTCTCCCTTGAACCTCATTATTCCACAAAGAACTGGGCTAGTAGTAAAAAGATTAACTCCTAGGATGGAGCTCAACTAGGCTTTTGTATAGCAATAGCTGTCTGGTATTTAACACACAAAACTGGGACTTGGAGGTGGAATAGAAGGGAGGGGAATTAAATTGCAAACCATTTACCATGGAGGCCTAGAAGGTCATGTCTTCAATCCCATCTGTGTCTTTTCATCCCTGATTCCTCAGGTTCTAGCCACAGTGGTCTTTCAGGTGCTCAAATATGCGAATCTTTCTACCTCAGGACCTTTGCACAAACATCTTCCTTTGCCTCCTTTTCTTCCCCTTCCTTGGCCATTTAAACTCTAGTAAGTCTCTCTTGTTTTTCTGTCTCAGAAATTTTTATTGTTTCCTGTATGGTTCTCATTACAATTTATATTCTTTCAATTTCTGACTGTCTCTCCTAATATAATGAGAGTTTTCACAAATGAAGAAATGATTTATGTATTTTTTTAACCTGTTAAAATCCTTTGTGCTTGGGGATAAATATTTGTTAGATGCATAACCTCACTGCCTGTGGATGAATATGGTTGTGTGAGTGAACTTATTCATTGTTAGACACTATAAGTTGTATAAGAGGTTTCATCTTATTTAAGCCTCTCATTTCTGTGGTGTAGATGTTTTTATACCCATTTTACAGATGAAATGATAGGTTGAGTAACTTGGTAAAATTCACACACCAGGTAAGTATTAATAGCAGAGGCAGCATCTGAAGCCAGAGTCAGGTATTCTAAAGTATGTATACCAGAAGGGAAAAGGAATATGGGGGCAGGCTTGGAGAAGCAACTGGAATAATATGCCATACATAAAGACTCACTGCCACCCAAGTCCAAGGGGATTGCTCATTTAAAGAAATCAGGACAAAGGCAGAGTTTCAAAGGAGCAGTGCTGTGGTGGTGAAGCATGAGATGTGGGGTATATTGTTTAATACAGCGGTTCAAGTACAAGATGGGGAAGAGTGGAAACCCGGCCTTTTCTTGGAAATAGGGCACAAAAGAATCAGACAATCAAGTCAGCACTAGTTCATTGACTGTGGTAACCAGGCCACTTCTTTCCGTCACCTGGGAAAAATAGAGGAACTATGAGCGTTAAGAAATCTGGTAGACAGGCCCGAGATTTTTACGGGGTTGTCATCTTTCATGCATTTATACCATTTATTATCATACATTTGTAAGATTATTTGATTAATGTTTGTCTCTCTATGGATTTCATAAGGGCTACTTATTATTTTTTGCTTTGCTCACTGTTGTATAATAACACCTAGCATAACAGCATGAATAGAGATCAGTAAATATTTTATGAATGAATAACAGACAAATGATAGTAATAATAGGAAACACAGTGCACATATACTATGCTCCCGGCACTGTTTAAACACTTTACACATATTAACTCTGTCCATTCTTACAATAACTCTAGGAGACAGGTGCAATTATTTTCTGTATTTTATAGATGTGGAAACTGAGGCACAGAGAGGTTAAGTCAGTCATCCAAGGTCACACAGCGAGTCAGTGGCAGAGCTGGAATGGAACGTTGTTCTGGAGATCATGCTTTTACCATTTTGCTACACCACCTGTGAACAAATGAACACATAAACAGATGGTTGTTCTAAGGGCCACTTGGCATCTCTGCTTTTGGACAGAGACCATTCTAAGACTATTTCAAAGCAAGATTTTTCTTTTAAAGATGAAGATTGCTAATATCCTGTCTGTCTTGTCTTTTATAAGATCTATAAAGGGAACAGTTGGCCTGTAGAGAATTGGATGCATAAGGTAACCAGCTGAAATGCAGCAGGACAGGATAGAGATGGGCAGGAGGGGGACACAGCAAATAACAGCTGACTTTGGAGTAAGGAAATTCCAAGATTAGAACTTAGTACCAGTGTAAAGGCAGAGGAAATGGAAATGGAGCCCCCCTCAGTTGTAAGTCAGACATGTAGAGCTGGGAAGGGCTTTGCAGGAGTAAATGGAATAGCATTTCCTAAACATGCAGGTTTTTTTTTTTTTTTTTTCAGACATAAAGTTAAAAAGGTATGGAATGAGAGAAATTCAGTTTTAAGTTAGCATCATAATGAACACATAGGTACTTTGTTTCTTGGTTATAAAAAAGAAAACTTTGGAATAAAATCTATTTTTTAATTGTTATAATAACTGGCCAGGCAAGGTGGCTCACACCTGTAATTCCAGCACTTTGGGAAGCCAAGGCAGGCGAATCACTTGAAGCCAGGAGTTCGAGACCAGCCTGGCCAACATGGCAAAACCCTGTCTCTAGTAAAAATGCAAAAAATTAGCCAGATGTGGTGGTGCACACCTGTAGTCCCAGCTACCAGGGAGGCTGAAGCAGGAGAATTGCTTGAGCCTGGGAGGTAGAGTTTGCAGTAAGCCAAGACTGCAGCACTGCGCTCCAGTCTGGGTGACAGAGTGAAACTCTATCTCAAAAAACAGTAAAATAAAATAAGATAAAATGTTATAATAACAGAGTACATGTAACTATATATAGAAATATTATGAAATGTGATTGTTAGTCTTATTTCAATACTAGACTGTTGTGTTCATTATATGAAAGAATGATCGAGTTTGAGGTCTAATGCTTTTAAAAATTCATTTTCCTTTTTCTATGACTATGCTTCCATTTCCCAATCTATTACTGACACTGTGAGTTTTACCCGATGGAGGCCATTTAAAATAATATGAGTTAGTCTTCCACCTTACTCTGAAATCTACATTGAAAACAAATATTTCTTCAAAAGCAATTACACATTTATGTGCTTATTACTTGCCACACATATATTATAAAAGTTGATTGCTTTATGTAAGAGAAGTTAATCTGAAATCATTCTTAGCTAAATGTAATGTTCTCTGTACTTGTTAAAACAAGCAAATTAAAATGGCAGGAGCAATATAGTTTAAGCATTTTTATTGTATGTTTGGCAGACTGTGAAAATTAACATTTGGAAATTCTTTCACTCTATTGAGACCTTGTTATTGCCTAGCCATAATAAAGGTAGAAATATGAAAATATTCTAGATTGTTACATTTTATGACTAAAGTACAAAATTGTAGAAATAGAAAGGTAATAATAATAACAATATTTGTAGAGAATTTTGTAAAATATTTTTCACATCTGATATGGTTTGGCTGTGTCCCCACCCAAATCTCATCTTGAATTGTAGCTCCCATAATTCCCATGTGTTGTGGGAGGGACCCCCTAGGAGGTAATTGAGTCACAAGGGGAGGGGTGTTTCTCGTGTTATTCTCATGATAGTGAATAGGTCTCACTAGATCTGATGGTTTTATAGAGAGGAGTTCCCTGCACATGCTCTCTCATTTTTCTCTTGCCTGCCACCATGTAAGACATGCCTTCCACCTGCTGCCATGATTGTGAGACTTCCCCTTTGGAACTGTGAGTCCACTAAACCTCTTTTTCTTTATAAATTACCCAGTCTTGGGTATGTCTTTATCAGCAGCATAAAAATGGACTAATACAACATCTATTATTCTTATTTAATACTTAGAACAGCTTCAGGGAGTTGGTAACATTATTTTTATCCCAGAGTTGAGGGACTAGGGTTCCAGGGAATAACTTATGCACACTAGTATCTGGTGAGATTGAAGTTTTTCAGCTCTGTATAATTTCATTGCATGAAACCACCTCTGTGCAGGAAAACTAATGGATTTGGATCTCAATATTGACTTTAAGGAGATTTTAGGATTTTCAAAAATAAATGTTAAGAAAGTGGGTATTTATATTTGGTTTGGCGTTTAAGGGAATTGTCAAAAATGGAAAGGAGTCCTTTCCAGCCCAGATAGTTTTTATTCTTTCCAGGTAGAAGACACAGAGTATCATCCAGATCCTCTCTTCCTTAGTGAGAGGCACACTTTGTAAAGTGTTCAGCAGAAACCGTGGAGGCAGACCTGGAATCAAATCCCAGTTCTGCTGTCTCTGCTTAGCTAAGTGGCCTTGGGTAAGTGAATTCACTTCTCTAAAACTCAGTTTCTTCATCTGAAGAATGCAGACAAGTAAAGTACCTGTGTGAAAAGATTTGTTACAAACACAAAATAAATAGTTTATGTAAGACACTCAGTAGATTAGGTATATAATGAGCTATCATCTTTATGTCCCGTGCCTTCAAAGACAGTAAATGGAGTGTGCATGCAATATTTTAATGACTTATGCCTTAAGGATCTTAGTCAACTTAACATGCCCAAGTTTCAATTGGCATACGTGTTAAAACCTGACTTTTAAATTTTCCGAGGATACTAATTCAAACTTATTATTCCATTGTTCCCATAAGTTAGCTTATTTTTGACCCAATGAATATGGTCCTGGTAAGCCTCTGAAACTCTCTCCTGAGACATTGACAGTAGGTGAGCCTGTGGCTGGTTTCTGGCTGAAAGGATGCATGCTCCACGTAGGTTGTTAGAGGCTCGTGTTAAACTCTGAGCATCTGCCCATCTTGACATTCTGGCCTCCAATCTGGGGCTATTTTGAGTGACTACTGAGCTGCTTACAGTGTCATAAAGAGTTTCAGCAGGATTGAGGACGATAGATTAGTTTTTACCATGGTTAACTAGCTAAAACTAATTTTAGGAACTGGATGTTGCAATGGGTATTTTTCACTCATTGATTTGCATAAACACACCCAAGTAGTGTTTATTAATAGAAGCACTTTCCATTGTTGAATCCTTGGTGGATTTCTAGGTAGGCCTATTGTTTGAACCCAAAGATCCCTTATTGTTAGTTCTGTAGAGACTGGAGCACATGTGCTTGATGACAAGGGCAAATTTCTAAGAGAACACTGAACTTCTAAGTATTTATTGATCCATTTGGACCCAGTTAATCCTGAGCCCAGTACCTGGAAGTTGGGGTGGGAGGATGGTGGTGTTTGGAATTTCTGGGTTGATTTGTATTGCTATCATATGGATGAAATGTCTTTTTTTTTGTTAGTATTTTTTATGTATACGTATTGTTTAGATTCGAGAACTGGCTAAACTGAAAAAGTCTTTGATGAGTTGAAATGGCATGAGAGACACTTTTTCTTTTAGTTGCTCAGGGGTACTCTTTATTTTCTCATCCCTAGGTAGAATATCTTTTCTGAGATATGAACATTCTTTGTATCTTTGTACATCCTACTGCACTCAATGCTTGTCAGATTCATCTGTAGTAACACCACATTTGGCATCACATTTTAAGAGCTGGATGAAATTTAGTTAAGGATGTCAAGAGAAACTATAGCATTTAGAAAATGGCTGAAAAAATGAGGATTTCTTTTCTTTTTTTTTTTTTTTTTTTGAGACGGAGTCTTGCTCTGTCTCTCAGGCTGGAGTGCAGTGGCGCGATCTCCGCTCACTGCAAGCTCGGTAGCCTCCCGGGTTCACGCCATTCTCCTGCCTCAGCCTCCCGAGAAGCTGGGACTACAGGCGCCCGCCACCACGCACGGCTAATTTTTTTTGTATTTTTAGTAGAGACGGGGTTTCACCGTGTTCGCCAGGATGGTCTCGATCTCCTGACCTCATGATCCGCCTGCCTCGGCCTCCCAATGTGCTGGGATTACAGGTGTGAGCCACCGCACCCGGCCAAATGAGGATGTTTTACTTAGAAAAGAGAACAGCGTTTATGATGGTTATTCTTAAAAATTACAGTGCAGCTTTTTATATAGATCCAGACAACAAAACTAGAAACAATGAGAAGTTATCTTTGGGCCTGATGTAAGACTTTCATAACGCTGAGAGCTTCTTATGAAAGAAATGGGTCCCTTTGAGAGGTGGAATGCAGTCAGCTCTCTGTCACTGTATTGGATGACATCCTTTCATCCTTCAGCTACTGAAGTAACTTTCACTTTGGGCAGAAGATTGGATTGGTTGACTTCCCAAGATTGACTTTAACTCTAAGATGCTGTGATTTCACAATCTTTAAAAACTGAGCCTAAAATAGAAAATGTTTTGAGAACTTACTGTGTGACATGGACAAGTCCTGCATCCCCTCTGGGCTCTAGATGTCTAATTGGCAAAATGAGATTGCTGGGCACTAGATCAATAATATACGTTCTCTGACCCTTGAGTTGCATTGAACCTGAAATGTTAAGAAGAAAGACTGGAAGCTGCCATCATGCTTTACCTCTTGAATGTACCCAGGTGTTGATGTTTTAGTGGTTTATAAAACTCTATTAACATTTTCATTCACATTTAAAAATTTTTTAAAGTGGATGACTTAAGTTTTAAGACTTCTTTTCCCCCATAAGACACAATGATGTTTTTTTCATTTGGAAAGAAAACAAACATGTGATCTGAAAAATTTTAATTTTTCTTGAATTGCTTCTTGTACCACCATTGTAATAGATGATGTTTTTAGTCCCTGCATCTTGCATATTGTTTTTAATTCCCTCATTTCTCTTAGAATAATAGATTCTAAACCTAGAAATTAGAAATTATTGGCCCAGGAAGCTTCTACCCCTCGAGTAGTCACTGCTTTTTGGAATCTGAGAAGGGGCTATCCAGGAAACAGAGACAATTTCTCTTCTAGTTGTAGGAAGGAGTACACTTCTCAAAGCACAAAGGAGAATAGAGTCAAATGTAATGTGTACTCAAAGCCTTTTTCAAAGTACTTACCTTGTCAGCAACCAAAATCACCCCCTCCCCAAATGAATGTTCTAGGAATAACAACTTTTTTTTTTTGAGACGGAGTCTTGCTCTGCCGCCCAGGCTGGAGTGCAGTGGCCGGATCTCAGCTCACTGCAAGCTCCGCCTCCCGGGTTCACGCCATTCTCCTGTCTCAGCCTCCCGAGTAGCTGGGACTACAGGCGCCCACCTCGTCGCCCGGCTAGTTTTTTGTATTTTTTTTAGTAGATACGGGGTTTCACCGTATTAGCCAGGATGGTCTCGAGGAATAACAACTTTTACTTAAAAAAACAAGATCATTTCCAGTGGAGGTGGCCAAACATGAAATACCAGATTCTAAGTTCCATGAGAACAAAGCCTTCCCTACTATATTCCTAGAAAATATCACAAAGTCTGGCAATTAGCGAGAACTCATTTTGTTGAACAAGTAAGTGAATGAATGAACAAATAACTTTCCGAAACTTTCCTCATCTGTACTTCAAATGGCGAGAGAGCCCCCTGCTGGACGAATGAATATTACATTATGAATAGCAACATGCAGTATACTGAAAATATTTCAATTAATCAGTCTTGTTTCTAGACCAGGTCATGCCTTGTTGGATAAAATCTTGTAAAAAGCTCTGTGAAGAATCACTGGCTAGGACAGGACTCAGTTGGCACTAATTGGATATATTAGAGATCAAACAATAGACTTTAAAACTGAACCTCATACTCCGAAAATTCTGAAAGATATTAAAAGCCTATAACTTACCCTGCATTTGGACACTGGTATTATAAATTATTATGGATATGTTAAATTAACATTCCCTATTAGTTCTGTAAGTTGTTAGTAGATGACCATAATCTGAGTACCAAATTGTGAATATGTCATATGAACAATATAAGCAACAGTAAGCATTACCTCCAATGAAATTGACGAGTTAATCTGATTTTTTTTTTTTTCTCTGTCGCTGAGGCTGGAGTGCAGTGGCACAATCTCGGTCAACTGCATCCTCCGCCTTCTGAGTTCAAGGGATTCTCCTGCCTTAGCCTCCTGAGTGGCTGGGACCACAGGCTCATGCCACCATGCCTGGCTAATTTTTATATTTTTAGTAGAGACAGGGTTTCACCATGTTATCCAGGCTGGTCTTGAACTCCTGACCTCAAGTGATTCTGCCTGTCTCGGCCTCCCAAAGTGCTGGGTGTGAGCCACTATACCCGGCCAATCTGATGTTTATCGATACACACACACACACACACACACACACACACACACACACATTCATGTGACAGAAAAATTATCTTTGTGCTGCTTAATAATTTGGTAAATAACCAGCCATTCATGAAAATTACTTGATAGTATTTGTTACAGAGTTGGGACAAAATGTTAGCTTTTCTATCAGTTCTTCAATAATGAAAATGATTTCCACTTTTCACCTATGTAGTTTAACAAATGCGTATAAACCCAGTCTGTAACTCTCAATTTTTATAGCTCCCTCTGCACCTGTCTTCTATCTTCCATTCCTTGTCCTCACTTTCACCTCAGGGTCTGCAGACTTCTGTGTTTTCTTACTTCTGTCCTGTTTTGGATATCCTGGATGCTGGAGGGGCAAAAGGGAGACAGGGTTGAGGAGGTGGGAATGGCCTTTCCGGAAAACCAAAACACTGTTACTACCCTTTGGAAGCAGGTTTGGGAAGGTGGTAGAAGGGTCTTAGGTGGCAGCGTACATCATGAGATAGGGGTGAGAGTTCAGTAAGATGGTGGGCTGGATCCTGATGGCCTGGAGATGTGGGTCTGACCAAGGAGAAGGAAGAGCCTGAGGGAGTGAATGGTAGAATGACTTTTCCTACGGAGTGGGGGAAGCAGTATTGGGTTGAAAACATCCAAAGTAGGAGTCAGACAACTAGGAGAGCTGCTGGCCCCGTCACCAACTAGGAGTACTTCCTCTTTAATAAAAAAACCCAAAGGCAGAGGCCTTCAGCAGGCACTGAGTGGACACTCCAGGGCTTTTCGAACTTGACTGCATATTGGAATCACCTGACAAGCATTAAAAAGTCCTGATGCTTCCTAGTCAGAGATTCTGACTTAATTGGTCCAGGGTGTTGACCGGATATTAGGCTGTTTTAAAGTTTCTCAGGTGACTCCAGGGTGCAGCCAATGCTGAGAATTGCTGGTCAGCACTCTGGGGAAACATGGAATTTTTAACTTCAGGTGAGGCATGCTATTATCTCTGGTTCTTGATGCATTCTTTTCTTGCTGTATATTATTCTTTCCCCCTTCATCACTGTGGTAGGCCGAATAATCACTCTCCCCTGAGCCCCAAAGAGGTCCACTCCCTAATCCTAGGAACAAGAGAATATCTTACCTTACCTGGCAAAAGAGACTTTGCAGGTGTGATTAAATTCAGAATTTTGAGATGGGGAGATTATTCTGGATTATCTGACTAGCCTCAGGTGTAATCACAGGGGCCTTTTAAATAAAAGATGGGATGACAGAAGCAGAAGTGAGGCGATCACTGTCTTTGAAGAGGGAAGGTGAACACAAGCCAAGGGTTGCTGGTGGCATCTGGAAGCAGGAAACGACAAAGAATGAATATTCCTTTAGACCCTCCAGAAAGAATACAGCCCATGATTTAACACCACGATTTGCACTTGTTTTGGATCTCTGGCCTCCAGAACTGTAAGCAAATAAATTTGTGGTGATTTATTATAGCAGCAATAGAAAATTGATACCGTCACCAATCCCATTTTTATTTATTTAGAGACGTAGTCCCGCTCTGTTGCCCAGGCTGAAGTGCAGTGTTGCTATCTCGGCTCACTCCAACCTCCGCCTCCCAGGTTCAAGAGGTTCTCCTACCTCAGCCTCTAGAATAGCTGGGATTACAGGCATACACCACCATGCCCCGCTAATTTTTGTATTTTATTTTATTTGTTTTTATTTATTTTTTTGAGATGGATTTTCTCTCTGTCGTCCAGGCTGGAGTGCAGTGGCGCGATCTCGGCTCACTCCAAGCTCCGCCTCCCGGGTTCACGCCATTCTCCTGACTCCGCCTCCCGAGTAGCTGGGACTGCAGGTGCCGCCACCGCGCCCCGCTAATTTTTTGTATGTTTAATAGAGACGGGATTTCACCGTGTTAGTCAGGACGGTCTTGATCTCCTGACCTCGTGATCCGCAATTTTTGTAGTTTTAATAGAGACGGGGTTTCGCCGTGTTGGCCAGGTCGGTCTGGAATGCCTGATCTCAAGTGATCTGCCCGCCTTGGTCTCCCACAGTGTTGGGATTACAGGTGTGAGTCACTGCGCCCAGCCTCCAATCCCACTTTTAATACTTAACCTCCTTCACCCCCGTAATCAGCCACTGTAAATGAATTATTGTATATACTGGAAATGCATGCATCCTTAAAGAATATATGTGATTTTTCTAAAGGAAATAAACTAATGTGATTATGGAGGCTTTTCCTAGGTTTCCCAGTTAGTTTCACAAAACCTTGCCTAGGAAACAAAGCGTTTCTCTTCTTAACTCTTATACGAACACTTAAAAATATGAAGGCTTGCAAGGAACCTTGGCTCATTTTTGGTAATGTATACCAAAAAGTGTAAAGGAATGCTACCAAGTGACTTCCTGTTCTACTGTGGTAGTAGGATGGAAGATCCTTCAAGCGTGGAAGGACAGGAACATGAAGGGCTGTGAGACAGGGAGTAAGGGAAGGAATAAGAAGGGAGGCACCTGAACCACAAAACAAACCTCCACTCCTTCCCAGTTGCATGCTAATGATCAGAAACCGTATGTGGAAGTATTCCTCCCAGCACGGCTGCTGCACATACGCAGGATTTAGCAGGGCTGTTGAGTGATTACTGTCTCATTCAACATTTAGTTTTTCTTCGTTCTGCTTGTTTCGCTAAATATAAGATCAAGAATATTGTGTGTGCGTTTGGTGGGGTGTTGAATATCAGTGGTAGAAGAATTTAGCTTTAGTGCAAAGACAAGTATTGTTTAATTACAATATAGTTATAAATTAAACAAATTAGACAATACAAAGAATTTAGAGAACACATTAGAGATAACTTATATTTCTTTTTTTTTCTTTCTTTCTTTCTTTCTTTTTTTTTTTTTTTGAGACAGAGTCTTGCTCTGTCACCCAGGCTGGAGTGCAGTGGAGCTATCTCGGCTCACTGCAACTTCCGTCTCCCGGGTTCAAGCAATTCTTCTGCCTCAGCTAACTGAGTAGCTGGGACTACAGGTGCATGCCACCACACCCGGCTAATTTTTTTGTAGAGACGGGGCGTCACCATGTTGGCCAGGATAGTCTCGATCTCTTGACCTTGTGATCTGCCCTCCTCGGCCTCCCAAAGTGCTGAGATTACAGGTGTGAGCCACTGCGCCCAGCTAGAAAGAACTTATAGTTCTTTTTTTTTTTTTTAATAGCTTTTATTTCTATAGTATTGTCTTCCTACCAAAAATCTAAGTATGGCTCATTTATTTAATGTTATGTTACTGTATATGTTATACATGCTCTTCTACATAGGATCTGTTTTTTAAAAGAGATTCTTATGTGTTTCATTATTTTCTGTATTTTGGTAACAACTCATTTGTAAGTAGCTTTTTAATTCATTCTTGGGGCTCACTGTATACAATCATATCATTTGTGAATGTTTGTCTTTTTCCTTTCTAAATTTATACTACTTATTTAATGTTTTTAGTTATTCCATCTTTATAATATGTTTTAACATCTGCTAAAGCTATTCTTCTTCAGTCATTCAACTTTGAAAATGATCTTGGCTGTTCTAGTTACACCTCTCCTCCACCCCACCCCCAATTCCTCTGAAATTTCTATGGAAGCTAGAAGTGAGTTATTATTTTTTAATGATTTTCACTCTTCCATAGCAAGAAAATTGTTCTGTATTTTAAGACATATTTTACTCTTGAAAATATTTTTAAAGACCTTTTTGTGTATTAAGGTAACAAGATCTCTGGGTGTTGCAAATGATTTTTCCCACTTTGTCCTTTGACTTTTTATGGCAGTTTTTTCCACAAATGAATGGGGAGTCAGGGGAGGAGATCTGAGTCAAAGTGAGCAAATGTTCAAAGGTGTTTGGGCCAGAGGATTCGAACTTGTGATGGAAGAAGAGTGTGGGATGAGTGGAGCTTGGAGGAGCAAGTGGAAGTCCTCCTGGGGAAGGTTTTGTGGGCTGTGATGAAGAGTATAGACTTCATGCTACTTTCAAAGGGAAGCCACGGGAGGACTTTAAGCAGAGGAGTTACAACATGTGATTTAGGCTTTAAGATGATCATTCTGGCTGCTGTATAGAGAATAGAAATAGAATGTGGTGAGGGCTACAACCAGAGAAGAAACAAGAAGACCTGTCAGGAAGCTGCTATGGTGGTCCCTGTTAGACATGATGGTGGCTTGTTCCAGGATAGAAAGGAATAAATTGCAGAGATATTTTGGAGATACCACCATAAAGACTGGACAACAAATTGGATAAGAGGGATGAGGGAATGGGAAGAATTAAGAATAATTCAGCTTTTAAGCAACTGGGTGTTTAGTGGTGCCATTTACTGAGACAAAGAGTATCAGATGAGTGATAGGTTTGGGGGCAGAGAGAATAAAGAGTTCTGTCTTGGACTTAATTAGTTTTGAGATGCCTATTTGACATGCAAATGAAGATGTCAGTAAGGCAACTGGATGTAAAGAAGAAGCTTGAGAGAAAGACTCAGGCAGGCTATTTTAATTTGGGATTATCTAAATGAACCGAGTGAGATAACAAGGACAAGAGTTTAGATATAGAGAAGTTCTGATGCATCTCCAACTTTTAAAAAATTTCTAATTCTTGCTGTCATCTTAATCTCCAACTTTTAGATGTCAGATGAAAGGTATCGATAGCAAAGGGGGACAGTGGAGGGGAGGCAGGGGGTTCTAATGGTTGCATTAGAAGCCACAGGAACAAAGTGGAAAGAGAGGTAAGTCGTGTTGATTGTTTTTAAGAAGTTCAGTAAAAGAAGAAGGAAGTGTTGAGTTTATTTAATATAACTAAAAAATTACTGTATGGGTGTGGGCGTCAAATGCCAGCATAATTACTGATGGTGAAAAGTATCTCAACTAAAAGTCAAAGGTGAGACAATGATAACAACTCTCACCATTATTATTTAATTTTGTTCTGAAAAGATTCACCAGTGAAATCATACAAAAGAAAAAATCGCAATTTCACAAGATTAAAAAGCTTTCAGTAATTTTTTGATCTTACTAAATTTATAGGTTAAATGGAATTGACATCTTTAAGCTTTTTATCCATGAATAAGGTAGGTTTTTCTATTTAAGTCTTTTATAAATCTCAGCAGAGATACAGAGATACACCTTTTTTTTTTTGTAAAGGTCTGCCAACTTTTAGTTGAATTTATTCTAGATATTTAAATCTTTCTCTTGCTACTGTAAATATATAGGTTTATTTAAAAGATGGTTTTTAGAATATGTAACATGTATTTAAATGATACACAGAAATGACGCACTATCCATCTAATTTTTGCATATAGAAAATCTATTGACTTTCAGGTATTAATGTAACTTGTCACTTTACTGAATATTCTTGTTACTTCTAATAGCTTAGAATAGCTTTTGATTGATTTTGTCTTTTTCAAATGTAAAATCTTACACAATTTTGTCTCTGCCTTTCCAATTCTCATCACCTGTTTCTTTACACCGTGAACATAGTGGGAGACAATAGAGAGTTATATTTAAGATCATGAACCTGCAGTAAGTCTAGATTCAGGTCCTGACTCTGTCACCTTTTCTCTTTATGACCCCAGGCAAGTTTCTTAACCACTCTGCATTTTAGTTTCCCTGCCAGTAAACTGGGCATAGGGGTATTGGGGGCATAAAATGCGATAATATGTATGAAAACTTACAATCATGCCTAGTGTCAGGATTCAATAAATGTTAACCATTATTATGAATTGGATTGGCTAGCACTTACAGGAAATTCTTACCAGTGAAGCTAGTGAACATGATTTTGTTCCTTTCTGACTTAAATGGAAATAGTCATAACATTTCACTGTTTAGCATGGCAAATGTTTAACTTACTTTTGGAGACATATGTAGATCAGTTTTAATTATATTTTGCCATATTCTTGAGTGTCATCCATTTGATCTAGATTTTTAGATAGTAGGTTGAGCCATATGAAACTGTCAATATGTGACTCTACTTGACCCATAAAAATGACAATTGCATATATTACAGCTTAATAGCCTGTATTCATGAAGTTGAATAAAGTATTCCTTTTTTTGTTTTTTGTTTTTTTAGACAGGGTCTCATTCCTGTAGCCCAGGCTCAAGCAATCCTCCAAGTCTCAACCTCCTGAGTAGCTGGGTCTATAGGCATGTGATACCAAACCTGGATAGTATTCTATAATTCTCTTAATTTACTATGTATTTGTGGTTATTTGGGGGCTGTTTTCCCAATATCCAATTTTATATATTTGTGCTTTTTCTTCTCCTCGCTTTTTTTGATTAGGTATTTTAATTTTTATGTTCAAATAACTAGTTCTTCAATATGTATATTGATTCTATCATTTCTCCTTTCTAATTCATTGTTTTGCTATTATCTTCACTAATTCTCTTATTTTCTAAGTTTTTACGTGCAGCGCTTTCTAATTTCCTTAGATTGAATTAATTTATTTTTACCTTTTGTTTAACAATTATTTATAGTTAATGAGTTTTCCTCTCAGTGCTGCTTTAATCATCTGTTTTCATTATCACTATTTTCTACCTACCTAGTTGAAATATTTGCTTTGACTCGTTGTTCACCTCAGAGAGAATTTAAGCACTTCTAGATGATGTGGGTTTTTGTTCTGTTTTTGTTATCAATTTCCATACTTATTACACTGTGATTAGAGAATTTTACATGTATGGTTTTTACCTTTTGGAATTAATTGAGGTTTTCTTTGTTGCCTGATATGTGGTCTATTTTTGTATAAATGAATGGGCACTTAAATAGCAGGTAGAGTTTCTATTTTATCATGGCAAGTTCCCTACTTACATCTGTTAGATTCATGTGATTGGTTATGTCAGTTATTAGCATAAATACTGATACTGCCTAGGTTTACTTAACTCTGTCTCTGGCCCAGGCTGCCATGCCTTGAGCTCTCTGGATGAGTTTGCTTTTGTTTTTCTAACATTTCTATGTATAATTTTCTTTATGAAGCTCATTGTGCACAAATAAGGGAAATACTGAGAAACACAGTTGGATGTTTCTTGACATGCCTGTACTCTTAAAGAAGGTGTGAAGACCATCTTCTCCCAGGACCCTTGGGAAAGGGAGTATGAACAGGGAGGGAAGTTTGTGATGGGCCAGTAAGGGGATTAGTGTATGGTCATCAGAATTTATTATCATATTTTCAGTCATGACTAAAACTTGAATAAGGGTCTTAGTCTTATAAACTATGATATTAGATTACATTTTAATTGTAATTCAAAGTTTCTTTTAAATTCTACTCCTTTCGTAATATCTCATTCTTTTTAATAAAACCTCCTTTTAAGAGCAACTAAACTGCCACAGCTCTTCAAAATCCTTATAGAAAGTGTTTTAAAATAAACATCAAAAAATATAGTTCTATTATTTAGCTCTTACCTCAGGTGTCTAAACAATTCCTATGAGCTTTCTACTGGTCTGTGTAGTCTCATTCAATACAAAACAGGAAATGAATGATTACAAACCCTCTCCTAAATGAGTGCAAAACAGATGCTTCATTTAAAATACATGTAAGCCTTAATTGCATTTGGTAAATATCTGGATATTTTAAAACAACAGTAATCAGCATATTAGAATAGAATTTGACATGTTATGCATTTTGGTGATGTTATATATTAATATAATATTTGGCTGCTTCTCTATATACAGATCAACTACTGTATTTGTTTTAAGGTACAAACAACAGTGGATTATAGATTGTCATCTCCTGGAACTTTGACTTAATAAGTTAGTTCTCTGGAAGAATATATATATAGGTAGGACACAGGGTGAACACAGCATGCTGAAAGATGATCAATAGTGAGATCTGATATCTTCAGAACATTGCTATGTCAGCTTATTCAACTATAGATTTAAATTATATTGAGAACCTCAGTAACACATGCATTTATGAATTATGCTTGCTGAAAAACTTAAAAGCTCAAATGATTTATGGAAAAACAAATGAGAGAAGAACTCAATTTATCTTGAGTAGAGATGCAGTGATTATAGCTTCATTTCCAAGTGATTACATGCTTATCAAGAGCCTCCTAAAGGCCAAGGAAGAAGTAGAAAGGGGACCAAGGGTTGTAGATTTGATAAATAAACTCTAATGAAAGAAAAAACCTCAAGGCTTCCAGAGGCTCTATCCTTTGTCTTTATACTTCTTGGTTTGGTTCTAGTGTCTGATGTAACTTTCACTGTTCTAGGTTTCTTCAGTGAATTCAATGTTGGCATCACAGAATAGACTTGAGACTGCTTGATTCTGTAAAGAAACTCAGAATATTTTTCAGTATTAGTCTGTTTTCACATTACTATAAAGATACTACCTGAGATTGGGTAATTAGTAAATGAGAGGTTTAACTGGCTCAGAGTTCTGCGTGACTGGAGAGGTCTCAGAAAACTTAAAATCATGGTGGAAGGGGAAGTGGAAGCAAGGTATGTCTTACATGGTGGCAGGAGAGAGAAAGTAACAGAGAAGGGGGAAGCACCAGACATTTATCAGACAATCAGATCTCATGATAACTCACTATCAAGAGAACAGCATGGAGGAAACTGACTCCATGATCCAATCACCTCCCTCCAGGTCCCTCCCTTGACACAAAAGGGTGATAATTCAGATTACAATTCGAGATGAGACTTGGGTGGGGACACAGCCAAAACATATCAGTCATCCAGTAATGATGTGGGATTGTAGTATGTCTATTTCTTTCCCATGTTCCAGGTCAGCCTGTAAGTCTCCTAAGGTCAGAATTTGCCCAAGTAGTTTGGTTGTAAGAAAAGTTTTGTCTCAAAGGGGTTCCCTCATCAATCTCTAGGAGCACCAAGTGGGTACAAGTGACTCAGTACAATTCATGACCACAGAGGGAAAGTCAGCTCAATATCTTCTCATATTGGGTGATGAATAATATCTTCCTAATACAGACTTCCTCATGCTCAAATACTCAGAGTGCTACTTAGGCAAGAACCATTGTTGTACAACAGAAACTTATTTTTACCTAGATGTAACATCTTAGATCGTTCTTACGATGGATAAACAAGATGTTTTTGCTGAAATCTTAGAGTTACTAACCTGGGCTTGAGCAGAGACCAGAACTCATAAACAGAACAATGTCTTCTAACCTCTGGCATTATTTAAAGGGTTTTGTTAAGATATTAATTAAATGTGAATAAATATAGAACCAGATATGAATACTTTGTGCTTATAGCTCTTATACATTTATAATCCACGTCTAAGTTACAAGCTAAATATATCCCCTTTAAAACCAATGGAATCCAAATCTACAACATTTACTTAATACTGATTTGTTGAAAACTAAATGACCTTTTGTCATATAAATATGGTACTTGTGCTGAATAAATGTCTTTGTTGCTATTACCTGTCATTGAAGATGGGTCCTATCGTGATTACTATCTGTCCTGCAATAGGGCTCAAAAATAGTTTCACAACACTAGCTAGGATGAATAGGAAATAGGCTTCACTGGGGAAACTTACAAGGAAAGAGTCAGCAAGGAGAAAGGCCTGTGGTTGTCCATGGAGGGAGATGTGTTATAGATAGCAGACTTTGCTGGACATGCTGTGGATGTATGTTTTAATAAAGGTTCTTTGCCCTTTGTTGCTTTACTTTTTTGTAGTATAAACATGAAGTTGCCATGTCAGAAGCCAAATACACTACTCAAACAATTAGGATATCTGGACTTGGATCTAGTACTATAAGAGTTATCTGGGAAATCAGCTGCCTAGGGCCACTGGGGGCCGTTGTGGAGTTGGGTTTGTGTATAGACCTTCCTGCTGTGGGAGGCTGGTCACCAAACTGGGTTAGGCACAGTTCCAGTTGACTCATAACTTGTAATCCAGGCAACCTAATGAGCTCCTAGGACCATTTTTAGACAATGCTGCTTGATGCACCACAATGCTAGATGCTATGATGCAGGTTCATTTGAGTTTGGTATGTTTAAATCAGTATGAATCATGTGGTAATTCAATTTTCCTCATCATTTTTTTTCCTGTTTGAGCTATTATAAAACTTGTTTCCTAAAACATATCATGACATAATTTAGTCTTGAAGAAAAGCCTCATTGATGTATTTGCTTAGATAGTGCTAACCTATTTGCACACTTTAGATGTAAGCCCTAAAATCTCGCAGCAGTATTCATTTACAAGGTGATAAGGTGATCTATATCATTTAAACATGCCTGCTTTTCTATTTTAGATTATCATAAAAACAAAAACAGAAAACTGAAAACAATGCTTATGCCCTCTACTCTGTAGACTTAAGAAACACTGGAAAAAATATGTATGTTGGGGCCAGACAACCTTGGACTTGAATCCTGGTCCAAGGTGTATGGCCTTGGGCAAGTCATCAAACCTCTCTGGGCCTTGGTTTCTGTATTTGTAAAGTGGGAATGACATTCATTCACTCAACAAATATTAACTAAGCAGGCACTGTTTTAAGTGCTAGGAACATAGCTATGTGTAGGCTAAGTACCTGCCTTCCTGGAGCTGACATTGTAGAGAGATTGGGGGATGGAGAGAGAGAAAAATATGCATGCAAACAAAGTAATTTCACATAGTGATTTGTGATGTGAAGAATAGAGGGCAATGGGATCAAAAGTGACTGGGGGTAAAGGCAGAGTTGGTACATTAGCCAGGGAAGCCAGGGAAAAGAGGATATGTGGCATTTGAACTGAGTCCCAAATGAGGAGAGGAAGCCAGACACACGAGTTAGGAGATGTGGGGGTGAGCTTAGTGCATATGACGCTCTGGTAGGAGGTCAGCGTGATTGGAACATAGAGAAGGAAATGATGAGGTCTGCTTTGCAGAGTTGTTTAAGGATTACATGAGCTAAGTCTATAAAGTGCCTAGCATAGAGTAGGCACCCAACAAATGGCAAGCATTATTTTTATTGTAGATTATATATTCTTATTTCCTAGGTTAAAGAGTTTTTTCCAAATGGAAAAGTTTTGTTCTCACTTTGATCCTTCCCTTTAGAAACAAAAGGATAAACTAGCACGATAACTATTTCACTTATCTGCTTTGTTCATAGTCAATTCTTTTTTTTTTTTTTTTTTTGAGGTGAAATCTTGCTCTGTCACCAGGCTGGACTGCAGTAGTTCAATCTTGGCTCACTGCAACCTCTGCCTCACGTTCAAGTGATTCTCCTGCCTTAGCCTCCTGAGTAGCTGGGATTACAGGTGTGTGACACCATGCCTGGACAATTTCTGTGTTTCTAGTAGAGACAGGGTTTCGCCATGTTGGCCAGGTTGGTCTTGGACTCCTAGTCTCAAGTGATCCACCCACCTCAGCTTCCCAAAGTGTTGGGATTACAGTCATGAGACACTGGTGCCTGGCCGCAGTCAATTCTTTGCAAAGTTTTTTTCAATCATGTTCATAGTATATTTTCTTAATAATTTCAGGGTATACATTACTCAGACAATCATAGAATCTTTATTTATTAAAATTAGTGATACTTTAGAGGTCATCCGCTCCACTCATTTTTTCTGGTAGGCAAGATGCAGCTCAAGTAAAAGACATAGTTTAAAAGTAAGGAATTTGTAGCAGAGCTTTTATAAGATTCCAGGTCCCTAGACTTAGACTTTGTCTATTTTTTAAATGATCCTAATGCATTTTCTTCTTCTACCCTTCCTCTCCAATCTTACTGTGGCTTTTTGTTGACACTGTGATTAGCAAAGTGATACTCACATATGTTTAAGGTTGTGCACAAGCCAGTAATATTGCCAGTAATTTAAAGCCTTTTAGACAGATTATAGCATAGTTTATAAGGGCATTTTCATGGACCGAATGCTTGTGTCCCGTCCAAATTCATATGTTGAAGACTTAACTTGGAAGTAATGGTATTTGAGATGAGATCTTTGCGAGGTAATTGGGTTTAGATGAAGTTGTGAGGGTAGGGTCCTCATGATGGGATTAGTGCCCTTATAAGAGGAGACCAGAGAGCTTACATGCGCTCGCTCGCTCTCTCAATCTCACTCTCTCAGTCTCGCTCTCTTTCTCTTTCTCACTCATGCTCGCTTGCTCTCCTTCTCTTCCATGTGAAAACACAGCAAGAAGGCAGCCATCTGTAGGGCAGGAAGAGAGCCCTCACCAGAACTTGACCATGCTGGCACCCTGATCTCAGACTTCCAGTCTCCAGAACTGTAAGACATAAATGTCTGTTGTTTAAGCCACCCAGTCTGTAGTATTCTGTTATAGAGCCCTGAGAAGGCTAAGACAGGCATTTTTATTGTGATGTTTTAGATATGCTACATTGTTGGATGTTTACTAGGGTGGGAGAGAGTAAAGTAGTAGGTTATTGCCACAGGAAACCTGACTGATGAAATTTTGGTAATTTTGTTGGCCAAGTTTGTTAAGGTCTTCCCATCTTTGTAGTGAGGTGTCAATGTCAAAGTTACATATCCTTTAAAAAAAATCTGCTTTAAAACTGGTCACTATTGATTTTACGACACGAGGCACAAATTGAAGATCTAACAGAACAATACCAGCTAATAATATGTTAGGGGAATTTGCAAGGTCTCCAATAACTTGAGTTGTCCAGATGAAATACCTCAGTGCTGGAGAATAGTTGTTAAGATAGATGGGCTTGCTATATGCTAAAATGTAGCACTATTTTGTGCTTGTAATTGAGAATTGGATCTTTGCTAGTAATTTTATTAGTGATATATGAGTCAGAGGAGACTACAATTCTCCTCTAAAGCTATACTAAAGATATAATGCTGAGTGTAGGGGGAAAAGGCTTCATCAGTAAATAAGTACAATGTAGACATGAAGAATTGATGTATATGGTTATAATTGTACGCTATTACTTTTACAAAGTCCTCTGGCCTACCCATGCTTAAGAAGACAAGACTAAATGGTCCCTTGAAAAACGTAAATTAATTGAGATACTGCTTTTCGAAATTTACACTCAACTGTTCCCTGCAGAATAGTAGATGTCCAAGTGCTTAGGACCGTGTTTCTAACAAAAGAAAAATAAAGGGAATTCAAGTACATGTATCAGTCAGGCAATTGCATGTATTGCTTTTATATCTGATTAAATTTGTGAAATGGTTTGTAGAGTATTTGTGGTAATTCTTCAATATTGGGATAATGAGAAGAGCATTTGGAGTTGAAAACCTTTCCTACATATTAATGATTCTAAGATTTATTGTTTATTTATTTTGAATTTTTATTTTTTTTAACACAGCACAGCAACCAGATAGATAAATATTTGTTTTTTGTTAAAACTTTTCAAAATAGGAGGAGCAATAATACCTACATCTCAGGTTTGTCATAAGAGTTTCATGAGATAATGCATGTGAAATGTATTTGGTGGCCAAAAAAACAATTAACAGATGTTATATACCCATGAAGTTAATTCATTTATAAATTGGAAAATTCAACATAAGGGAAATAATACAAAGGGTTTGTTGTCAATGCTAAATGAAGAAATGGGTGGCAAAATAAGCAATGAAAATGTGAGTAGAAGGTAGAGTTGAGTGCTAAGCAGTTGAAGGAAGTTGCTTTAGGGGTCTTGTCATCAACAGCCAGGTGGAGAAGCTTATCACCAGGGAAACTAGTTGTCTTCCTGGGAGCCAATATAGAAGGAGAGTTGGGGACTCTGGACAGGGATGTGGGAAGTGGTGGCTTTTCTTTTCTCTTGGCTTATCAGTCAGGACAGGCTAAAATTCAGCAGTGCAAGGGAGAAGGTGTGCAGTGGCCTGGACTATTTAGGTCTAGACAGAAGGAGGTACTCTCTACCAAAAGAGTTGGCCAATGGGCCCACCCCTCCCATGTACATAGATTCTTAGTAAAAAATCTAGCTTACTTTTCTTTTTTTTTTTTTTTTTTTTTTTTTTTTTTTTGAGACGGAGTCTCGCTCTGTCGCCCGGGCTGGAGTGCAGTGGCCGGATCTCAGCTCACTGCAAGCTCCGCCTCCCGGGTTTACGCCATTCTCCTGCCTCAGCCTCCCGAGTAGCTGGGACTACAGGCGCCCGCCACCTCACCCGGCTAGTTTTTTGTATTTTTTAGTAGAGACGGGGTTTCACCGTGTTAGCCAGGATGGTCTCGATCTTCTGACCTCGTGATCCGCCCGTCTCGGCCTCCCAAAGCGCTGGGATTACAGGCTTGAGCCACCGCGCCCGGCCCTAGCTTACTTTTCAAATATAGCCTTCATGCAAGTCTCCATTCCATCCAGATGGCCTCTAAGCCCTTCTTATTTAGAAATTTTGAAGCTGTCACTTTCTGCTCTATTTTAAAAGTAGAACAATGTTGAGCTCTCTTTATATTTGTTTGTGTAGAGCTTGCTTATCTGCTCCAGACAACTCCATGGAATGTGCTTCCTCCCTGACAGTTTGTTTCCCACTGTGTCCTCACAGCCTAGCATGTAAAATAGGTGCTCACTAAATTACAATGAATGAATATATAACAGAACATAAATAAGGAGCACATGGAAATGAGAAAGAGATATGCATTTTCTCCAATGTTACTTCTCCGTAACATTTATTGCCTGCCACTTTGCATACTTGTAGTAACTTGTTTGATCCTTTGAACAACCCTGTGAGATAGATTTGATTGTCCTATTTGGTAAATAAGTGAATGGAGACTTGAAGAATTTATAAAATGTGTTTCTGTTCTTACATCTGGTAAGTGAGATAAATGTGGGTCAGATTTGACCAATGCCAAAATCCACAATCCTCCAACTGTTGAGTTCTCCTTGAATAGCAGGGATGATGACATAAGGAGGGGGCAGAGCTGGACTCCATTCTAAGGAGGCTCCAAGGGGAACTCAAAAGTCAACTGGGATTCTGGGGAAAAATAGAACTGAATTTTCCATTCATTGTTAAATGAAAAATTAGGGTCTGTTTGAAGTGATTTCAATGTTCCCAGTGAGTTAGTAACACAGATAAACCTACTTAGCAGGGCCTGGGCTGTGGTAGGAACTTAATAAATGTTTATAGCACAAATGAATAAAAAAAAATGAATGAAAGAACAGGGTAAGTCAACTAGAGGGCAGCTGGTTTCAACATACAAGCCACGCAGGGAGATGAGCATAAAGATGGTGAATTTGAGCAGTCTCTAAGTCTGTAAGTAAATGAGAAACCAGGCAAACACATTGAAAACCCA
Organism: Rhinopithecus roxellana; assembly: GCF_007565055.1. Lineage (NCBI taxonomy): Eukaryota > Metazoa > Chordata > Mammalia > Primates > Cercopithecidae > Rhinopithecus > Rhinopithecus roxellana. The sequence goes on along the minus strand of NC_044554.1, from coordinate 57,166,070 downwards.
CATCTAAAGGTTTTTGTGTCTTCTATTTAGTTCTCTAAACAATCATAATGGGTTTCTTCTTGAGTTCATTAAATTATCTATTAAGAAAAAAAACCCAACCACAGCATTTGGAAAGTCAACGAGGCTTTACAGGGTTGGCTCCCCAGAATCAGGAAAGTAAATACTGTGAGCCTCTTGGTACCCTGGGTGAATTACCACACTCAGGTTGCAAATCATTCCTCCAGCTGTAATTACAACATTAATTGTGAGCTTTATTTATTTAGTGTTACTCACGAGGCAAGAGGTTTGCTATTCTGCGTGGTTGATGAAGGGGCAATTCTGGACCACAGTAGGGAGTGGCTGCTGGTGTCTGGGTCTGGGATGTCATCTTCTATCTGCCCTCAGCTGTGGCCAGTGTTGGGGAGGTAAATTTCTACTTCTTTCGTCTTAGGGTCTGGCTGGGCCCAAGAATTAAGTTGATATAAGCTAGATTAATAGACGAAAAGTATACACATTTATTTTATACAAGCTTTATGTAGCACAGGAGCCCGTATAAGGGAATGAAGACCCAAAGGAGTAGTTAGAGCCCATCGCTTACATACTGAATTGGACGAAGAAAAGCAAGTTGTGAAAATGTGATAAGTAAAGGGGCTTGGGCTAGGGAAGCTAATTGGGTAGAGAAGTGACCGGGAAAATAAGAGTTAGTTTAACAAGGTTTGCTTGGATAAATTTCGCTAGGCTTCAGCTTTCTATTCTTGATGATAAGACTGTTGCTTTCTTTCTGGTATAGGGAGGACCTCCTTCACATGGGATTTTTGTCTCTCTTGCTTTTAAGAAACAAAAGGAAGATTAGAGTGATCTTCTTGTACTTGCTTTTTTTTTTTTTAAGTGCCTTTATTTCAAAATAGTCAATATGCTAGAGCAGCATATTTTGGGGTGTTATAGTCTTAACTCCTTCCCTAGAATAAGGCCTTGCTCACTAAATGATGACGTGTTAGGATGAGGAAGCATCACTGTTTCCTGACAAATAAGAAATAAGCTCATGGAGAATACTCATGTTCCTAAGGAAAGCTACAGTGCTTGGAGTTGTCTTCTAACACTTTCTGAGGCTACACATTGGCATCTCAAACACCACTTCTTGGTACCATTCCTAGAGGCAGAATCCTAAAATGAAAGGACCACTGACCTTAAGTGATAAGACACTTTTTATATCCTTTTGCTCTGTCCCCTTTCCTGTGAAAGCAATGAAGAGGGTAGTGCTGTCCTGTGTAACAGCTCAGACAATGGCTCAGCAGTGCTCTGCTTTGGTCAGTTGGTTTAGGAGAAGCCAGTCTCACTTCAGACCTGAGGGAAGGAACTGGGCTCCTCATGAACCCTAACTGCAAGTTGTTTTCCCACTTATTACTATTATTAGAAATGCTTCTATGAATTTAAAGATGTGAAAACAAAGTACATGTGAATAGCAATTTACCCAAGTTGTAGCAGGAATGATACTGACATGTACAGTAGTTACTTTGGTAGCCTTGTCCACATTTCTTGGAAAAACAGCCGTAGCTCAGTTAATTGAATAACAGCAAAGCGTATTAATTTATGTTACTAATGTTATAGTTTATCTTATTAATTAATCTTAATGACTGTCTATTACACAATTAATTAAGACATATTTAGATATACTGATTAAACAAACACACAGGACTTGGCGTCAGATAGGATGGGCTCATATCCTGGCTCTATTACTTACTAGCTGGTTGATCTTAGAGAAATTACTTAAACTTACAACCTCAGTTTCCTCATTTACAAAATGGGTATAAGAGCCATTTTGTTTGTCAGACTGTTGTGAGAATTAAATGAATTAAACCATGTGACACAGTTAAAAAAGACTGTCGGATGTGTTCCTTCTCAATAAAAGAAAGTGACATATTTGCTTGATTGCAAGATGCACGTTTTCTATATCTTGAGATATCTGAAATCAGGATGGGTCTTCAAAGCTTTCAAAAGAGGCTCTGTAGGTGCTAGCCAGGGAATGTAACAAGTTGCTTTTGCTTGCATGTGTGCGTGTGGCAACTTCACCAGGCACAGAAGGGAGGTGTTCACTTCATTTGATTTAGTATCACTGGGAGCACCACTGGTGCACACTATCTAAATTTAATTTAGAAGTGTCATTGTAAAATAGCAACAAAAATATTTTCAAACAGGTTTTCACCATAGTGCAGCACTGAAACAGAGTTACTGTGAATACAGAAGACTGTCTATCCCACAGCAGGCAATGCAATTAAAGACTTCAGAGAATGCCAGATTTCTCAGAATGCATCATAGAATTTTCAAAGCTGTAAGAAAGAGGTGAGTATAACCAATTTTTTGAAGTTCTATCACTGAAGCTCAGAATATCAGATAAAAACTTCTAGCCGACATTCAAGAAAAGCAGTTTAAAGTCCAGCGATATGTAATTCACTTAGAAAATTCTGTAAGTATAATTGAAGAGGAAACGTAGACAAAACAGCAGATTCTTTAATGTGCTGTTAAATTATATTAGCAATCCTAAAATTGCTACATCTGTCAAGATAATGGGCATTGCTAATGAAAATCAGAATATCATTATGATCTAGAAGTGACTCAGAATTATTTTTACACTTCATAAAAGAAGCTTAAAACCAAATTTTGACGGTCATATTGATATTGGCAGAAAGTGGTATGTAATGGTATGAATAAATGTAGACTTTTATAGGTTCTTAAAATATATAATTAATATGGTATTTGCTTTTTCTGGAAGATTGTCAGTAAATTCGTACTTTTTCCCCCTTTTTCCTTTTTTTTATTTTAATTTTTTTTACAATGGCTGATGTATCAGAATCAAGGGGATATAATATAATCAAGATGACTGAAAGTGTCATGTTGAATATAGCAATATCTTTTAGGTGTGTGTACTCAGTGCACAGTATCTTTCTGGCAGCCATTTTATGCAAAGTAGCTCCTCTGGCCTCAGTTGTTTAGACCAGGCAGGCATCCCTGATTCAAGTTGGGCCAAAGTCTCCTCCTCAGGAATCTGGAATTGGGACAGAGAGAAAGAGTCTCTGAACCTGGGAGGGATGACAACATATCATGTATACGGAGTATCAGAGAGCACTAGTATGGTGAGAAGGAAGAGTGCAGCAGGCTGCAGGGAGAAACTGCCATGAGAGGGGCCTGGGAGGAACCCATGTTGTCGATGGCTTGCCATTTCTTCATTCCAATCTGTCCCTAGACCAGGCTGTATTCTGGTCCTGGGGTCCCTTGCGTTAAATTACCCTTGTATTATTAAAATAAATTCTCTACATTTTTGCTTACCTTTGCTTGGCCTTTTTTTTTTTTTTTTTTTTTTTTTTTTTTTTAAATTCTCTGTATCTGAGAGAACCCTAACTTATACATTCATCTTATCACAGAGTAAGCCAAAAGCATGCTATTGTTGTAGTTTGAGATTTCATAGTTGGCGACCCCAGGCCATGGGCAGCCTCAGGAAGACCCCAAATACCCTCCATTTCCCCCATGAGGCCATAAAGCATGTTATCATTTTCTATATGACCTTGATGTGTAAAAGGTTGGAAAGCACTGGTTTAAGGTATGTTTTAAGTCCAATCAACGTTGGAGGTAATGACAAACAGATGTGCCTGAGCAAATGGACATTCTACCTGAGGCTTCTTAGAGTATCACAGTTAGAGCTTAAGGATATCTTAGAAATCTTGCTGTTCAGGCCCTTTATTTTACAGGTGAGGATGCTGAGATGTAGAGAGACTGATTTGCTCAAGATAACAAGAGTTTTATTGGTTTGGAAACCCATGGGAGGGGGTCAGCTGTGGGACATCACATGACCAGACTGACTGCCATCCCGTTAGAGGTCAGCCCTTCCCTGTGTGCTCTGGATCCTATGCCAGCTCACCTTATTGAGAACTTTGCTTCTTTATGTTCTCTTCTTCCTGCTTTAGTTATCTTTTCCTTTCAATCAGATCATGTCAGCTGCACACAAACATTTTCTAGGCTTTTTGAGAAAACAAGCAAGGACTTGAACCAACTCCTTGACCTTTTGGGCTGGCGGGTTTCTCTGCATCTTTTCCTGGGCAGACTTAAACAGTTGTCTATGCAGCCATTATAGAAATTTCTCCTTCATTTCTCATCTCCTTCCTGAGCCATTATAGTTGGGCTTCTACCATGACCACCAATTTGCTGAACTTACTCCTGTCAAAGTCAAGGTAGAAAGTGATTTTCGTGTTGCTAAATCTAGTGGACATTTCTCTATTCTTATTTAACATGATTGTTTTTAGCAGCATCTAATCCACTTGACCAGTCCTTCTTGAAGAATTCTCCTCTTTTAATGCTGCTTATGCCCCTGGCTTTCTCCTATTTCACCAGCGCCCCCTGCTCAGACTCCCTTGCCTGCTTCCCCTGCTCAACCAATCCTCTAAATGATTGTTTTCTGGGGAGTTCTTACGGAGCCTTTTCCCTTTCCTGATTTTTCTCCCTAGATGGATTTCGTCTATTCTATGGATTCAAATACCAAACAAATTTGTCCTAATGTTAAAGACCACAAAACATACCTTCTGCCCTGATCCCTCATCAGAACTCCATTCTTGCAGATCCAGCTGCCTACTTGACATTTCTACCTGAGTGTCTCACGATTATGTCTCACAGATATTGCAAAATTTATAAGTTCAAAATGGGTTGTTAACACTTCCCACAAATCTCAGTCTCAGCAAATGGCCTCACCATCCTCTTGGCTACTCCAAGAATCCCAGACATGATATTTGATTCCTTCCTTTCTCTTCTTGCCCAAGTCTCATCTATCAGAAGATTATGTTTGTAGTATTTCTTAAATATGCCCTAATCTCCCTTTTTTTTGAACTCCATTGCTACCATTTACTCCAGATCAGTATCTTTTAGTCTTCCCACACTAATTTATTCTTCTCATATTATTAAAGGTAATATGCTTAAAGCAGAAATTGTATGAGGTCACCCCCAGTCCTGCTTAAAACTCTCCAGGGACTTGCCATTGCCCCTAGAATAAAGTCTGAGGTTTTAACCATGATCTCTAGGATTTGCATAATCTCATCCCTTCTCCAATCATATGTCTTAACTTTCTTTCCCTAGTGGATGGATATCATCCATTCTTCTTTTTCCTTTCTCAGAAATGCCATGCTCTGTTTTGTTTCATAGTCTTTGAACACGTTCTTTTCTCATCTGTAAAATCTCTTTTTCTCATTCTATGTATGTCTACAGCTCTTTTTAACAATCTTTGTCTCAGCTTAAGGGACACTTCTTTAGAAGGTCTTCCTTGACTATTCTAAACTTAAGAATCTTGTTTGTCTCCACAATCGCATTGAACATAACATATAACCATTTAGACTATTTTATTTATTTGACTTTTTGCCTCCTTATCTTGTTCTCTTTCAAGTTGCAAACTCCCTGATGTTAGGGATGTCTATTTTCAACCTCTAGCACGTATAACAGTGCATGGCTCAATTTGCTTTATAAAGGAATAAGACATTTGAAGAAATTCGTTTATATAAAAGCAGTAGGTCAGCAATCTTTTCCTTTCTGTACTAGGCTATACTGTGATCATTTGAGTAGAATGGAAAGCAGTGATAAAATTTTCATGAAGGAATAGTTGGGTATATCTGTAAATATGGTTTCTTAGGAGTCTCCAAAATCTGAGATGGTTGAAATCAAGCTTATGGAGTTGGCCCAATGAAGCAATATCCTACAATTGCCACAAAACTTCTCTCATATTATCTTTTGGCTGCTGGTGGCATATTTCATTTGAAGAAAAATCTGTTTTCCTTGGAATTTCTTACAGAACTAACAAAACTCTGCTCCCCGAGTTTTGCAATTGCTAAGCTTTTGTTTATTTTTCTCCCTGCGAATATGGATAGGAGGTAGAAGGTTAATTACTATGACATTTTTTTCTAATATACTTCAAATCCAGGTGTTAAAAAAAGCATGTATTGGGTTTTAGTCATTGTTTGTTTCAGGGGGCACATTACTATTTTGTGCCTCTGGATATAAAGCATTTCTCTTCTTTCTCAGTTCTCTGTTTTAAATTATTATTATTCTTTGGTTTTACAAAGTGTGATATTCACCCCATGTGTAATGCTCTTTCTGGATGCTTTAATTCATGGAAGAAAATTTTCTCCAGTGATTTTTAGGGAAAAACGGTACTTATGTTAAGATTATCCAATAGCAGGGGTTCTTGATTTTATCTTGAGTCACAGATTCCCTTGAGTATCTAGTCCAAGCTATGCAATAATTGCATTGAAAAATGCGTCTACACACACAAACATGTTTTGGGTACATGGTAATGAACTGGCTAAAGCCCACTCATGAACCCTACACACTAAGAACCATTATTCTGCAATGCTCATACACACCATGGGGAATTCTCATATTCTCCACCCATGAATTTGACAAACCAAACATTTTTGATGGAGGGGGCACATTTAGGTCCAGAGCATGAGAATTCAGTTCCCCTTACCCCTCAAAATGAGAGCTGAAGGTCTTCCTCCACCCTGAGATTGTCTAGTCTTAACAGTTATGTTATATAATACCTACCATTATTGAAGTGTTCTCTTTTTTTTTTTTTGGTGAAAACCAGGTATTTTTGTATGAGGTATTTGGTTATCACCAAAAAAAAAAAAAAAAAAAAAGGTTATTTCTTCAAATAACTCATGATACCATTAGGAAGGTAAGACAGATGAAAACAGTTTATTAATCTACACACTGAATTCCTTGCTCTGGATGACATCAAAATAAGTAAGACCTATTTTTGTACTCAAAACACATTTGATCTGCTTACAGGGATGTTGGAACTAGACAAATGGCATTGACACAAAGGTAAAGAAAACAAGGGTTGGAAGAGTCATTTGAAACTGGTGAGACAGGTTTCATGATAAAGGGAGAGGCTGAGGGTGGCAGATTGGACCTCTATGCCTGCTCTCTGTTAAGTTTCCCAGGGGCTCCATGGGGGCCTAGGCTAGCAGCAGACAGAATGTCTGTATTTGTAGCACCGCCAAAATCAAAAAACCTATGAGATCCTCGAATACAGGGTTTGAGCCTTACTCATGTTTAAAACATTTCTTTAGGGCATAACTCAGTATTTGCCAAACAGGAGCTGCTAATAAATGTTGGTTGCATAGAGTTTGAAACAAAACAAACAAAACAAAACAGCACAGCACCCCTTTCCAAAATAACAACCACCACCAACAGAGAAACAGAAAAGCCTATGGACATATACTGTAGTCCTAAATGCTAACCAAGGGGTTACTTAGGTCTTGACCACTAGGATTTGACTGCCTAATACAGACACACTGTGGTACACATGGGAAATGCTTTGTACATATGTGGTCCTCCTTAGTGAGCCTACTATGTCTTTGTGGAGAAATAATCCAATTCATTTCAGAAAACAGTGTAAAGAGAATCTCTAATTAGTTATTTCTATTTATGACTTTTTGTTTTGTTTAGTTTCCTATTTGGTACATGATACTTTGGCTGATAATCATCTGGAAAATGTTGAGTTGCTTACGAGCTGTTATAAATTACTTCTTTATACACAACCCATCTTTTATTATAATGTAGAAATATAATACTTAGATATAGCTGGTTTTATTTGTTCTTTGCTATAACATTTGCTAGTAATTTTTTTTCATTATTGGCAATGCTTACATAATGACATACTAACACCTACAGGAATGAATCACAGTTCATCTCACAGATTTATGGCATGCCTACAGAAAAAGTACCTTATGATGCAAACCTGAAAGTTTAAATTATCTCCTGAAAGTTCTACAATCAGGCAAGCAAGCAAATGTGGTTTAGAGGTCAAAAGAAAAAATGAATCAGTTTAAAGTCTTTTCTTCTTTATTTAAATAATGAGACAAGAAGGATTGGGAAATGCTGTTAGCAAGCAGATAAATCATTTCTTCATAACACAGTTGAAATAGAAAGCTTCCACGCGTGGGAGGGTTCATGTATACCTTTTGCATGTAAGCTCTCTCTTCCTACACTTGGACTAGCAACAAGAGTGCGGTTCTGCAGGTCTGCTTGGATTCTAGACAGTGTTTCAAAGCATCCCCTTTGCTTTTCAGCCACTTCCATTTGTCATGGTCCTTGGTTGTGTTGACCAGTTTTCTCCCATTCATAGCTATCCTTAGAGTTCTGTAAGACCTTAGCAACCAAGAATAAAGGATGGATCACAGAGCAATAGTGTCTACAATGGAATGGTAATTTTTACCTACATACCTACATAAGTCCTGTGCAACTGGTGCATTTTTTTTGGTTTGTTTTTGTTTTCCTACCAATAATCACCCTGAAATGCATGTAATGTAGCTGTGTTAGGAGGCAATTCTCCTCCATAGTCTGAATTATTGACATTAGGCTGAGAGGAGCCCCTCTATTCCTCTAACCGAAAAGGTTTATGCTGAGTCTTTCCTAAACCGAAAGTGTAATAGAAGTCAAATGTTGGGGACTTGAGGGCAACCAATACACTACTCCACTTTCCTTTCCACCTAGTTCTGAACCAGTTGCGAGAGAGATAACAAGTAAGGCAGATGAAATTCCCAATAGCCCGTTTATTAGTAATAAAGGCTAGTTTGGACAATGTGGGTCAGGCATATGGCAATAATAATTTCCTGGCTCCTTTCTCCAATCTGGGGAGGCTCACCTACCTAGGTAGGACTAGAAAACCGTGGACATCTCTGCAATCCTGATGAAACAGAGCATCAGACCAGAGGTGTCTGCCGGCAAGCAGAGAAATGGGAAAATGAGGCCGAAGAATGCTTGCTTTGTTTCTTTTCCAAACTCACTTGTCATATAGATCATTCCACCTACCATGGAATAAAATAAGTGAGTGCTTGGGGAGAGGTCATGTGTATTATATTGATGATGTCCCATGGAAACTTGAAGAGAGATAAAAGAAGGTTCCCATCACCAACTCCTTGACTAATATTTATTATCCCTTTTCCCCACCGCAGGAGGTTGACATTTGGGTGAGAGTGTGTCTTTTCAAATAAAATGTCATCTTTTCAAATAAAAATGTGAGCATTTTAATTTGAATCCCTGGCATGAACTACTAGGACAAGCAGAGATACCTTTTGTAAACACAGTGTTTGTAGCTGCGCTCTTTCTTAAAGTAGAGGCATAGAAAGTTGACCTCTGAAGAACCTTCTGGATGTGTGGCTCTGGAGTACTGTGCTCTATTAAAATGAGTAGATTGAGAAACACTAATGTTATGATTCAGAAAGCAGGAGAGACCCAGGCCTTTAGGAAATAGCTAGAAATGGGCAGGAGACTGGAGATATGTGGCAGTCTGACCTTTTGAGTAGGCTTTAAATTTGAAAATCAGGCTGTCAGATTGTTACTGAAACTTTGTTTAGTACATGGTGTTCCGGTAACATTTAACTGCAATCTATCAAGCTCACAGCTCCCATCTCCAGCTCCCAGGGACTCTTCACTTTCCCTCTGATGTAGATTCTGCTGGGGTGCTGTGTTCTTTCAAGATAAGACAGCTGCTCTACTCTAGCTTAGAGATGCCTGCATTTTAGTGTCCTTGATTTTCTTAAATAGTTGAAACAAGATTTACAATTTAATTAGCAAGGAGCTATAATCTGTCAGAGTACCATGCCTTTAATAGCTGCAGAGGCATGCCTGTAGGGGAAAGGGGACTGTAGCTTTTCCAATGAAGTCCTACTTAAGTCCAGAAAATTTACTGTGACCCGTCGCATTGCTTTTCTGCTTCTGTGGCTTTGTCTCCTTTTGTCCCTGCCATTGCTGTTGGATGATCACCCAGTTTTTTCTCCTTATTCCTGCGCCAACTAGGCATCCTTGGCTGCTCGCCCCCAAGTTACCCTGATTCCACTTTCCCTTGATGACAATACATCTCTAAAGTTGTAGAGCATACCAGTCATTTGGGGTGGGAGGTGGGGGGGGGGTCTTCTTTAAAATGCAGATTGCTGGGCTGTACCTCCAAGATGCTGATTTGTTAGGTCTGTGATGTGGTCCAGGAATCTCACTTTGACCTAGCACCCCCCAGAGATTCTGAGGGAAGGTCGGCCGCCAACCTGACTTTGAAAAACACTGCCAAGTTCGATGTTCTAGTGTCCTGCTTATGCTCTCTCCAGTATGCGACCTTGGTCCACTTCTCATCTTAGTCCTCACTGCTGTCATTTAGGTGCTAAAAACCAAAAGGACCTTGGCTTCTGTAGCTTGAGAAGCTTGAGATAAGACATATTCTAGGCTGTATGTTGCAGAAGAGAATCAAATTGGTGAGGTGTTTTGAGATTAAAGGGACAGGCTGATGACACTGTTAGCATGCACTTTCCATAAAGCTGGAGGTCTCTGGTAGAGTTCGGCTCTTTTCAGTTCAATAGCTAGTTACCCCCAGGCTCTGTGCTTCATGCTGGTGACCCAGCTCACTAGGAGCATAGGGTTTTAAGCATATCCCTGTTAGAGTCCAGTTTTTCCTCCCCAAAAAGCCTATTAAGAAGTTGGTTGCCGGCCGGGCTCGGTGGCTCATGCCTGTAATCCCCACACTTTGGGAAGCCGAGGCAGGCAGATTACCTGAGGTTGCGAGTCCGAGACCAGCCTGATCAACATGGAGAAACTCTGTCTCTACTAAAAATACAAAAATTAGCTGGGCGTGGTGGTGCTTGCCTATAATCCCAGCTACTTGGGAGGCTGAGGCAGGAGAATTGCTTGAACCTGGGAGGTGGAGGTTGCAGTGAGCCAAGATTGAGCCATTGCACTCCAACCTGGGCAACAAGAGTGAAACTCCCTCTAAAAAATAAAAAATAAAAAATAAGGCCGGGCGCGGTGGCTCAAGCCTGTAATCCCAGCACTTTGGGAGGCCGAGGCGGGCGGATCACGAGGTCAGGAGATTGAGACCCTCCTGGCTAACACGGTGAAACCCCGTCTCTACTAAAAATACAAAAAACTAGCCGGGCGCGGTGGCGGGCGCCTGTAGTCCCAGCTACTCGGAGGCTGAGGCGGGAGAATGGCGGGAACCCGGGAGGGGAGCTTGCAGTGAGCCGAGATCGCGCCACTGCACTCCAGCCTGGGCAACACAGCGAGACTCCATCTCAAAAAAAATAAATAAATAAATACATAAATAAATAAATAAGTTGGTTGCCTTCAGTGGTATGTGCTATTCATAATGTGATTTCTTTTCTTCTTTTTGTTTTGAGTAGTAGTTGGGAATGTGGTCTACATTTCTTTGTATTTGTTTTAAAAATTCTTTCAAACTTTTAGTTTTAGCATGTACACGTGTGCAGGTTTGTTACATGGGTAAACTGCATGTTATGGAGGTTTGGTGTGCAGATTGTTTTGTTACCCAGGTACTGAGCATAGTACCTGATAGGTAGTTTCTCAGTCCTCTCCCTCCTCCCATTCTCCACCCTCAAGTTGGCCCCAGTGTCTAATCCCTTCTTTGTGTCCATGTGTACTCAATGTTTAGCTCCCACTTAGAAGTGAGAACACAGTATTTCGTTTCCTGTTCTTGCACTGATTCGCTTAGGATAATGACCTCCAACTCCATCCCTGTTGCTGCAGAGGACATGATTTTGTTCTGTTTTATGACTGTGTAGTTATTCCATGTTGTAATTGTACAACAGTTTCTTTATCTGATCCACCACCGATGAGCACGTGGGTTGATTCCATGTCTTTGCTATTATGAATAGCACTGTGATGGACATATGTGTGCATGTGCAGACCTTACTTTGAGGCACTCTGTGGACAATGTGCATCTCTTTAGGGATATTTGTCCAGGAATAAGGAACCCCTGAAACTTCAGCAGTTGGGGAGAATAACCAACAGTCATCTTGCTCCAAGGGACCTTATTTACCTCTTTGTAGGATGTTAATCATGGGACTTCTGAATTTCTAGAACCATTTGTAATTTTATTTCCTTCCTTTATGAGAATTGTTTAATTTTTTAAATTTTTAAGCGATTCTTATACGACTTAGTTCTTCTAGACTATTCTTTTACTTAAATCATCTTATTCACGTTCATCATTTTAATACTCGTAGTTTACTATTTTTTAAATTATCTTTTTGTTTACTGTGTCTATTTATCCTGCTTCATTTTATACCACTCTATCTTTCCTGTTCACTTTTTGAGTTTTAATTTTGTCTATTTATTGTGATCATTTTGGAGCTATGACGTTTTGCAAACAGCGAAGTTGAATTTGTGGGGGATGCTTTGCATTTTTGTTTGGTGTATGTATTAGTCCATGTTCACGCGTCTGATAAGGACATACCTGAGACTGGAGAGTTTACAAAAGAAAGAGATTTAATAAACTTACCTTTCCATGTGACCAGGGAGGCTTCACAATCATGACAGAAAGTGAAAGGCACATCTCACATGGCAGCAGACAAGAGAAGAGAACTTGCGCAGGAAGACTCCCGTTTTTAAAACCATCAAATCTCGTGAGACTTAATCACTATCACAAGAACAGCACGGGAAAGGCCTGTCCCTATGATTCAATTACCTCCTACCAGGTCCCTCCTACAACACGTGGGAATTCAAGATGAGATTTGGGTGGGGATATAGTCAAACAATATCAGTAAAGGAAAATTACTTTCAAGTTAGGTTTGTTGCACTAGTTTTTATGACTTGCTTTGTCATCATCTCTGCTCCCTATTTATACTTTCTTTGTAAGCAGCATGTTTCACTAGAGTAGTTTGAAATCTGAACTGTTTACTCTCTGCCTCCTCAGGGAGGTTTTATGAGAAGCTAGCTCTGTTTAAGTGGTGTTGGCATGGTATTAGCATGTCAACTTTTCTTGGTATGGACTGGACTGCAAGGTGATGTGACTAGAAGGCCAGTAACTTAAATTTCCTGAAATTGTTGCTTTTATTTAAAAAAGAGTTTGTGTGCCTCAGTAAAAGGTAGTCTGTATGAAGTATTAAAAATTATTATTGCTATTATTTATGGTAGGTGGAGAATGTTGATTATCTTCCCAGCTGCCCTTTAGAAAAAACTTTATAGTAAGCTTCATGGTATAACCTTCGTGTCACAGACTGAAATAACCTAGATTCATTGTTAAGATTGTTTCACTTAAAGTCATGTGTGCCCTGTCCAAAGACCTAAGAAAAATCGATTCACATGCGACCCAAATGTTGATATCAATTTTCTCACTTGCTAGGATGCTGGCTGTAGTTTAGTATAAGGATTCTGTTTTCAAGCAAATAACAACAACAAACCCAAAGAATAAATAGTTGAAAGTTTGCTAAAGTCTCTTACAAGCATTCTTCGCTAACTCGGAGAATCCTGAGGGCACGTTCAGTATACTTAGAGGTTACTTGAGCACTCAGCCCTGGCTGGGAATCCTGTCAGCTGCATCAGCTTCTGTGGTACCATCAGCTGCTTTTGCTATTTACAGTTCTTTTGTCATCCGTGAGTCACTTTTTAGTCCACGTTTGTTCTTCCTGGCTTCCCAGTTTAGAGGTGAAGCCTCTAAACTGCCTTTATCTTCCATGTTTGAAATAAAATAGAAAACTGTGTTTCAAAGATAAGTACTTATTTAATCACTGCATTAGTCTGTTCTTACGTTGCTGTAAAGAAACACCTGAGGCTGGGCAATTTATGAAGAAAACAGTTTTAATTGACTCATAGTTCTGCAGGCAGTACAGGAAACATGACCCCAGCATCTTCATGGTGAGGCCTCAGGAAGCTTCCAATCATGGTGGGAAGCAAAGGGGGAGCAGACAGTGTAACATGGTGAGAGTGGGAGTGCATGCATGGGAGAGGAGAGGTTCTACACTCTTAAACAGCTGGATCTCATGTGAACTCAGCAAAAGAAGTCACTCACTATCACAAGGAGAGCATGAAGCAATTCAGGCAGGCTCTGCCCCCATGACCCGAACACCTCCCACCAGGCCCCAGCTCCAGTACTGGAGATTACATGTCCGTGTGTTTTTTTTTTTTTTTTTGAGACAGAGTTGTTGCCCAGGCTGGAGCGCAGTGGCTCAATCTTGGCTTACTGCAACCTCCGCCTCCCTGGTTCAAGCGATTCTTCTGCCTCAGTCTCCCAAGTAGCTGGAATTACAGGCACCCACCACCACGACTGGCTCATTTTTGTATTTTTAGTAGAGACAGGGTTTTACCATCTTGGCCAGGCTGGTCTCAAACTCCTGACCTCAAGTAATCTGCCCTCCTTGGCCTCCCAAAATGCTGGGATTACAGGCCTGAGCCACCATGCCTGCCCTGGAGATTACATTTTCACATGAGATTTGGAGAGCACAAACATCCAAACTATATCAATCACTTTGGATGAACCATGCCTTTACCCTTGCATGGGCTTTTGTTACTGAGAATTTATGGACATGTCTGTCCTGTTTTCCCACTTAATATAGAACTGATTGTTTTAGTAGGTAGATTTTAAAGTAAAACTATCAGTCACTGAGTAGATTTTGTCTATCAATTATCTATCTATCTAGTAATAGAAGCACAGAGGATATATGCATATATATATTCATTTTAAGGAATTGACTCATGTGATTGTGGAGGGCCAGAAAGTCCAAAATCTGCAGGGCAGGCCAACGGGCTGAAGAACCAGGAAAAAGTTGATATTGCTGCTTGAGCCTGAAGGCAGTCTGCTGGTATAATTCCCTCTTTCTTCGGGGAGATCAGTTTTTTTTCTCTTTAGGCCTTTGACTAGATGAGGTTCACCCACATTATGGAGCGTAATCAACTTTATTCAAAGTCTACTGATGTAAATGTTAATCTCATTTAAAAAATACCTCACAGAAACATCTAGAATAGTGTTTGGCCACATATTTTAGTACATGAGTTGTTGACAGTAAAAATGACAATAAAATGAACTGTCGTATACCCCAACTTCGTTTTGGAGAACTACTCTCCTTAGTCCATGTATATCAAGTGGAGCTGACCTCATTTTTCTGACTCCAAGGGTGAGAATGTGACATAGGCCCATCATAGCATCAAAGTACCCTGGTTAAAGAGACTGCTTCAAGGCTGGCCATATGACCAAACCCAGATCAATGAGAGCCAGTCCTGGGATTTTTGCCAGAACTACCAGGACTGAGCCATTGTATCATTCTTAGAGTTTGAAAGCTAAGGGCCTGGAAGTCTGGAGCTGTAGGAGGTCACCTTTGTTCCCACATGGGGAAAGTCTGCCTGAAAGTCAAGCCAACCCAGGGGAAAGAAAGCAGGAGATGGAGAGATGAGACAAGGAGAACAAGAGATAATTTCTTGCAGATATTATAAAAATGTTATTTGAAAACCTGAATCTAGCTATCTTGATCCATGTTTTTAAAAGGTATGTAAGCTAATACATTCCTCTTTTTGCTTAAACTAGTTTGAGTTTCTATCACTTGCAACTGAAATAATTCCGATGAAGATGCAATATGCTGGGTGTTCTATGTGGTTCCCAGAGGCAGCCGCTTTCAATAACTTTAGCTGGTTCTTTTGATGTTTTTCTCCATGTATCTAAACAATATGCCGTTACTGCTGTTTGTGATTGATTTCAGTCAGTAGTTGCTGACTTCCTGTTATGATGAGTGAGGAAGATTGCTTCCTCCTTCTCTATTTTATAATTTTTTTCTAAATGCTTCAACAAAGCTATCAGCCACTCAGAAAAAAAAGATGCAAACATTCAAAATCATCAGTTGCACTCTCTGCCACCCCTACACCCTTGTGCCATAGTAACTGTTTGCTGCTCTGAGCAAACTGGCCCTGCTGCCCTCTGGACTTGGTGCACAGCCGTTGTTCAGGAGTCACTTCCTTTCACTGATGGCTTGTGCAGGAAAACATAGGAATGATGACTCGTGTGTTTTGGATTCCCAGTCTTCCTCTCTGGATTTTTCTCCCTCAATTTATTAAAGCATGTACTCCAGGAGTGTCCTTAGAAAGCACTCACGGGAAGTAATGTTTTTTAGTCCTTCCTTCATCATGTGTGTTATTATTAGACTTTTACAGCACACCCTGTTTGTCTAGTGGAAGAATTCTAGTTTGAAAATAACTTTCTAGCAGAATTTTACAAGCACTGCTCCACTTTCTCCTGTATCCAGTGTTGCTTCTGAGAAAAGTCAGATGCTATTCTGACAAATGCAATTATGACTTTCTCTTCATACTTACTATTCCCTAACTCCATGATTATGCAATTTGAAGGTTTAACAAAAAATTATTGTGGCAGGTGTTGGCTGGGCCTTTAAAGTATTGAGATCATGCCCTTAAATTTGCAAAATTTCTTCTAGCATTATTTCTATTGTAAGTTCTACTCATCTAGTTCTTTGTTCCTTTTCAGAACTCCAGCAGTCAGCTATTGGTCCCCTGTATTTTCTCTCCCGTTTCCTAACTCTTTGCCTTTTGATTCTACTTTTTGGGAGATTTCTTTGACCTTATTCTCCATTCCTTTTATTAAGTCTTTTATCCTAGTTGTCATGGTTTTAATTTTTAAGAGCTTCTGCTTGTTGTATGATTTTAAAAATATCAATTTTTAGTTTACACATGCATTATCTAAGCTCTCTGATATTAATTGCAATTTTTTTTTTGTTTGGTTTGAGTGTTACCTAATTGTTTACCTTTCTTCTAAGATCCTTTTTTTTTTTGGCTATTGCTTTGGAATTCACCTTTTCACGTTGAAGTCTTTCTTTTTAGGCACATATGATCCTGAGTTGTCGGTTCATATATGAGTGAAGCTCTAGATTGAAAGCTGGTTGGAATGTCTGTGTGTGTGGGTGAGGTGGGGGTGGGGCGGCGGTGGGTGGGGAGGTTGTTGATGTTGGGCTTTACTACAAGGCAGATCATCTGGCCTCTTCATCAAGAGACTCCCTCTACCCCCACCAAATGTAAATATGCCAGTTGTTTTTCTGAGGTGCTAGGATGGTTTGGTTTTTCTTTTTCTCTCTCTCTCTTTTTTTTTTTTTTTTCAAGGCGGACTCTTGCTCTGTTGCCCAGGCTGGAGTGCAGTGGCACGATCTCGGCTCACTGCAACCTCCGCCCCTGAGGTTCAAGTGATTCTCCTGCCTCAGCCTCCTGAGTAGCTGGGATTACAGGCGTACCCCACCACGCCTGGCTAATTTTTGTGTTTTTAGTAGAAATGGGGTTTCACCATGTTGGCCAGGCTGGTCTCGAACTCCTGGCCTCAAGTGATCCACCTGCCTCGGCCTCCCAAAGTGTTGGGATTACAAGCGTGAGCCTCCAAGCCTGGTATGGGGCAGTTTAGTTTTTCAAGGTTAAATTCCTGCTCTCCTGCCTCATGAGTGGTGATGAAGGTGATGGAGGAGGTAGTATTTTCTACCTGCCGTGTTCTAGGGGGCGGGAAGGAGGCTGAGATTTTCATTTGTCGTATGTATTCTTTGCTTAATTCCTCTGTGTTCAGTCTTGTGTCTCACTCTTGACCTGTTCTGTCCTTGGACCCACCCTTTGGGTTACCCAGTGCCATGAAATTTGGAGTCCCTGAGTTGCAGGAGGAAATGTCTCACTCGTCACCATCCTATTCTCCTTGAAGGCACTTGGCATATGATTCCCCATACTCTGTTAAGATAGTTGCCCCTCCTTCTACTTTTCATTTTCTGAATATCTGTGTCTCCTACTCTGTTCTCTTTACCTCTGAATAATCATAATCTTTTAAATTATTTTATGGTCATTTTAGTTGTCTAGGAATACAGAGAAGAAACAACAAAATTTCCATGTGATATTATTCATGTAATCAATCTTCCACTTGAAACCAGAGTTACCTGCAAGACTCTTTACATCCTTACTCTCTATTTTAAAGAAATGGAAACTGGAAATCTAAGATAGTGCATCATGGGTGTGATTTGCGCAAGAAAGTCAATGCTGACCTCCAATCAGCAGACTCATGCCCAAAGAGGGGCTTTGGCCTAATGTCACAAAATTTGTAATATATGTGCATGTATGTTTTGCATTAAAATGAGGAATGCATATATCTTTCAACTGACTTTTCTGACTAACCACCCAACTGCTAATTTGAATTATGATAAATAAGAGGGTTTCTACTGACTTTTTAAGATTGTCATTGATTTCCCCTTGGTTAGAGTGATGGCAGTCACTCTGTCTGCCTTTTATATCACTTTATCTTCAGTCCCTAGAACAGTGGCTGGCTCACATAAATGGATACTCTAGAAATGTTTGTTGAATAAATGAGTAAATTTTCAAAGCTTTACAACTACTCTTTATAGTAGTTTTATTAACCCCATCTTATAAATGAGAAAACAGAAGCTCAAGGAAATCAAGGGATTCATCACACAGATGACTGAGTAGGTAGAGGAAGTTGAATATAGATTGCATATTAAATAATAGAATTTTTGTATCATGTATTACTTTGTTAGGTATAATAATGACATTGTGGGAAAATATCCTTATTCTTAGGAGATCCATGCTGAAGTGTTTTGAGATTAAGTATCATAATGTCTACACCTTTCTATGAAATGATTCTCTCTCTTTCTCTCTTCCTCCCTCTCTATCTCTGTGTGTGAGTACAGAGAGAGATAAATTAAGGATGATAAAGTATTAATAATTATTGAATGTAGGTAGAAATATATGAGAGATCAGTATATTCTTTCAACATTTCTGAATTTTGAAATATTTACCATAAAAAGTTGTAAAAACAAAAATTAAACAAATATAGAGAATTAGACTCAAGTTTGTTCAACTCCAAAATATCAAAAAGCAAATTAAAGGCAACTGCTCAGAAATGATCCAGTGAGCACTGAGGATCAAACACCATTTCCTTTAGGAAATGGGAGCTAAGCAATCCGGAGAGAGCAACTAGGGAGTATTTAATAAATAATTCTGATGGTCTTCTCATATAGCCACTTCTGCATAGTCAGTGTAAGAGTTAGGACAAAACCTTTATGTAGAGAAAGGAAAGATCTATGGAAAAAAAGACTGAAAAGCCTGTTGAAGGAGGTATAGTTGAAGGGACTGGGATGTTTTTACCTGGAGAAGAGAAGAATTCAGGGTAATGTTACCATCTTCAATACCCAAAGGACCAAATACTCAAAAGACTAAATACTCATTTAGCCAAAACCCATTTACTATATATAATGGAAAGAGTCAAAATTTTCTAAAAGGCAAAAGATTAAAAAGTAATTTAGGAAAAATTTTGTATAGATTATTTACAACTTATTATGTAAACCTGAAAAGAACAGAGAATGTATATAAAATTTTAGTCATCCAATTTGCTGCAGGCCAGGAGGTAAGAAAATACTTATTGAATGTCTACTTAGGGTCATTTCCTGTGCTGGTATTTTACTGGTTATCTATTTGATGCTTACAACAACCCTATGAATTTATGCTGCCTTCCCCTTTTCATAGATGAGAAAACTGAGGTTCAAAGAAGATAATCATTCCTGTGAAACCTCCCCCCAAAATCTGTGTTATCATCCTTTTGAATAATACTGGAGTAACTTGTGTATTCATAAAATATGGTGAATCCTTTTTAGATAAATTATTTAGTTATGAAACAAAGGCAAAGGGATTGAATTTAACAGGGGCTCGACTTGCTAAGGTCTGGGCCTCTTTTCTGAAGAATTGTATCTAATGACCCTGCTGGATATTATGGGAAACTATTTTAGAAGCAATAGGAATTCAGCTTCATAGCATCAGCGAACCTTCTAAAAGGCAAAATTGAGGGCTTCACCATAGGATTAGCTTTAAAAAAAGTGCTAACTAAAATTTTCGTTTGGAAATTAGTAGAACTACAAGATGTTCAAGATGTTCTAAGTCTGGTTGTGATTACAGAAGAGTTAGGGAATAGGTGGAGACTCAGAGATGGTAGCAGGGCTTTGAGATATTTGAGAGTGCTACAGTTGTCTAGAGGCCTGAATTGAAGTTACTTAGTTGTGTGGTGATACGGTTCAGCTGTGTCCCCACCCAAATCTCATCTTGAATTGTTGTTTCCATAATCCCCACATGTTGTGGGAGGGACCCAGTGGGAGGTAATTGAATTATGAGGGTGGTCACCCCCATGCTGCTGTTCTCATGATAGTGAATAAGTCTCATGAGATCTGATGATTTTATAAAGGGGAGTTCCCTTGCACATACTCTCTTGCCTGCCACCATGTAAGACATGCCTTTGCTCCTGCTCCATCTTCTGCCATGATTGTGAGACCTCCCCAGCCATGTGGGACTGTGAGTCCATGAAACCTCTTTTTCTTTATAAATTACCCAGTCTTGTGTATTTTTTTTTCATAACAGTATGAACATGGACTAATACATGTGGTCTCTAGCAATTCACTTAGTCTTTCTTCTATTTTCATACATAGAGAATAGTTGTGGAAACTGTGGCCTTGCCTCCACTATATGACTGTTGTAAGAAACAAATGAAATATGTTTATATGTGTGACTGTGGAGGTGCAGGGTCAACGCAACCCAAGCTATGTTCATCTTGGTACTGGTAAGGCATATCTACCTGATGATTTATTGATGTGCTTGGCCACACAGCATGCTAGGAGATGGTTTATTTTAAGGAGAGAGAAAGCTGAAGTACTCAAGTTTGGTTCATGAATAATTGGGCCATAAGGGAAGGTGAGATTCAGAACACAAATAACTTCAGTCTGGACGGGAGGAAGGATGGGATGAGGATAGTTTTCAATAAATCAGCAAGACAAAACTAAAAACCATCTTTTTTTTTTTTCAAATATCTGGCGGATTATTGAGAAGATCTCAATAATCACAGAGAAGATCTCAGCAGATAGGTGCTGGCAGTTTCAGCAGTGATGGGAAATGAACTTCGGGTTTATTAGAGTACTTCAGAGGCACCCTCAACCCATGAGCACTGGCAACTGCATTACAAAAAAAGAGTGGGCTCCCGGAGAGGGGGCCACCCCATGGTCTTCACCAGTGGTGAGTTTGGTGGACTCTTGTTAGCCTCAGCTAAGAGAAGCTCTACCAGAGTGAGTCAAAGTGGGAAATGAGGAAATGTTTCCGTGTGACTATGAAGAAAGTCAGTTCATGTAGCAGGCAGAAGATGCCCTTAGGAGACAACTTCTGTGACAGATTTGAAGAGAGGACAGGGAGTTGTGTCAGGCAGTCGTCTCAGAGAAATTGGAGGCAGAGCCCCCCAAATGTTTACCATTTTTCAACTTTTATTGTAATTCTATTTTTATCCCAGCAGAAATGGTCCAGAAAACTTGGGTGGTATTTGTTGGGTGACTATACAAAGGTAAGGGATCGTTATAAAAGTAATTTGCAAGTTCATTTATGCTTATGCCTCCCACGTAGACATCAGAGGAGGTGGCGCCTGTTGATGTTGAATGACAGGAAGAAACCAGCTGTGTGAGGGAAGATCGAGGGCAGAACATTCCAGGCAGAGAACACGAGGGCAAAGGGCCCAAGGCTGGGATAAACTTGACCGGTTATGTGGGCAGAAAAAATGCAGACCTTGAAATGAGGTTGGCATGGCATGAGGGTGGAAAGGAAGGCAGGGGTCAGGACTTTGGAAGCCAGGTTAAAGGGTTAGGATATCATTGTAATAGTGATCTGTGGCAGTTGTACAGGGGAACCTTTTCAATGGCAGTAGTAGAAACAGGATGCTATGGCAAGTCACCCAAACGAGAGGTGATGAAGGCTTGGACATTGATGATAGCAAGGAAGATGAAGTGTAGGAGGATTCAGGATATAAATTTGGAGGTAGAGGAGAGAAGATTCTGTGGGGTGGAGGGAGCTGAGAAAGGCTGGAATCAAGGATAACTCCTTGAGGACAAAATGTGAAACTAGATAGACATAATCCTCTTTCATGGAGGCTGGGGGGAGACATTTTAATGAAATAATCCCATAAATGGAAAAGTGTAACAGTGACAATGTTTCAAGGGAGAGACTTTCAGTGCTCCGGGAGGGTTGAAAGGCGGTGTATGATTGAGTGAGGGAGATCAGGGAGGGCTTGTTTTAGGTGAAAGTCTAAATGTGAAGCAATATGTAGAGGGAACATTCCATTTTCTGAAGACTGGTATCCTCTGCCTTATTTGGGGAGGCTTTTTAGTGAAGGAAAGAGTCAAACATGTGCCCAGAGGAACCCCACTCTCATACACCGCTTCTCTTCTTTCCATGGCCTACAAACAGATAAAAAAGATATCCTCAGCATGTGCAAGCATGCAAGGGAGAAACTGTGTGTGAGTTCTCAGAAGCCACCCAATTGCCCATCCTCCTCTGCATTGTGGAGACAGGGTACAGCCTGTTCTTTTTGTACTTTACAAGTTCAGTTGAAAAAAACAACAGCGTGTTTCTTTCCCTTAAGCAGGCCAGCCAAGAGATAGCAATGCTGTTTCCTCCTCTCTTTTTTCCTCACGATTATCTTGTAAGCCTTTCCTTTTACACATTTGAGATGGGTTTGAAATGGTTCCTTGCAGAGGATTTGCATCAGAGAGGCTTGAGTTTCCCTTGGGTCACTTTCCTGAGGCTCAATTTCGTCATCTGTAAAATTGGGGTTATAGTAGTTACTATCTTAGAGAGTTGCAGGGTAGACTGAGTGAACTGATAAATGATAAGCTCTAGCTTAGTGCCTGCCTCATTGTAAGTGATTAGGATGTGTTGCCATAACAAATTACCACAAACTGTGTGACTTAAAACAACATTGAATGATCACCTTACAGTTCTGGAGGTCAAAAGACTGAAATAGGTTTCACTGGTCTAAAGTCACATTGTCAGCAGGGCTACATTCCTTCCAGAGGTTCTAGGGGTGAGTCCATTTCCTTATCTGCTCCATCTGCTGGAGGTCACCTGCGTTCTTTGGCTTGTTGCCCGTTCATCTTCAGAGCCAGCAGTCACTTCACTTTGAAATCTGTTTCTGTCATTACATCTCCTTTGACTCTTCTACTTCCCTTTTCCATATTTAAAGGACCCTAGCTTAATCCATTTATGCTGTTACAACAAAATACCTGAAACAGGGTCATTTATAAAGAACAGAAACTTATTTCTCACAGAGCTGGAGGCTGGAAGTCCACCATCAAGGCACTGGCAGACTCCTTGTCTGGCGAGGGCCTCGTCTCTGCTTCCAAGATGGCATCTCGTTGCTGCGTCCTCCAGAGGAGCCAGATGCCTGTGTCCTCACAGGGCAGAAGGGATGGAAGGGCAAAAGCTTCCTTGCTAGTACACACCAGCCCTTCTATGAGACACAAATTCCATCCTTGAGGATAGAGCCCTCAGGGTCTAATCACCTCCCAAGGGCCCCACATCTTAAGACAGTTGTGCTGGTGATTAAGTTTCAACGTAAATTTTGAGGGGACAAAAACACTGCAACCATAGCAGATCCTTTTGATTATGATGTGCCCACCTGAATAATTCAGGGTAATCTCCTTGTTTGCAGGTCTGTTGACTAGCAACCTTTATTTTATTTGCAACCTTAATTCTCCCTTGCCATGTAAGGTAACATATTCACCTTGGTTCTGAAGGTTAAGCTGTGAGCATTTTGGGGGCCATTATTCCACCTACTACAGTGTTCAATATGGATAGCTACTACTGTACAGTCAGCCCTACTTCATCTGTGGGTTCTGCATCCATGGATTTAACCAACTGCAGATTGAAAATAGTTTTTAAAAATCTATTGTACTGAATATGTACAGACTTCTTCTCATCATGATTCCTTAAGGTATACAATATAACTACTATTGACATAGCATTTACATTGTATTAAATATTATAAGTAATCTAGAGATCATTTAAAGTATATGGGAGGTGTGCATAAGTTATATGTAAACACTATTTCATTTTATAGGAGGGACTTGAGCATACCCAGATTTTGGTATGGGGATGTCCAAGAACCAATCCCTTCCACATACTGAAGGACAGCTACATATACTGTGAACTGTGTTAGTCAATGAAAAGGATGTGAAGAAAAATCCACTGAAACCTGTTAATTCAAAGCAGCATACAGCTGCCTTTCTACCTCTTAAATAGAAAAAAAATGCTGTTAGTCGGGGGTAGTGTTCAGAAGAGAACAAATCACACCTGGCAATGGGATCAAGAATCAGGAATGGATCTGTGCAAACAGTATTTCATTTGAGACTTGAGGCTGGATAAAACTTGAAGGGGGTAAAGATCAGATTTAGTTTAGGAGAGGTGATGGGAAGAGAATATTCTAGACTAGCTGTATCCAGTAGAAATATAATGTAAACCAAATATAATTTAAACATTTCTAGTAGATACATCAAAGAAGAAAAACAGGTGAAATTTATTTTATTTTATTATTTTGTTTTGTTTTATTTTGTTTCGTTTTGTTTTGACACGGAGTTTCACTCTGTTGCCCAGGCTGGAGTGCAATGGCGTGATCTCGGCTCACTGAAACCTCCACCTCTTGGGTTCAAGCAATTCTCCTGCCTCAGCCTCTGGAGTAGCTGAAATTATAGGTGCCTGCCACCACGCCCAGCTAATTTTTGTATTTTTAGCAGAAATAGGGTTTTACCATGTTGGCCAGGCTGGTCCCAAACTTCTGACCTCAAGTGATCCACCCACCTTGGCCTCCCAAAGTGCTGGGATTACAGGCTCCTAGCCTGAGATTACTTTCCATAATTTATTTTACTTAATTCTGAATATCCAGAATATTATCATTTTCATATGGAAGGGTTACAAATAAATTATTGAGGTATTTTACATGGTTTTTGTTTCTGTGTGAAGTCTTTGAAGTTTGGTATGACTTTACACTTACGGTGCATCTCATTTTGAAGAAGCCCAATATCCAGGGCTCATTAGCTGCATGTGGCTAGTGGCCTCCATGTTGGGAGCACAGACACTGATGAAGGCAATGGCATCAGCAGAAGCATGGTGACAGGAAAGTTCAGGATAATTTGGGGAACACGACAGTGCGACAAGGTAAAAGAGAAAACAAAAATATTTAGGTTTCAAATCACAGAAGGCTCAGAATATTAAGTGTTTGCACCTAATTTGGAAGGCATTAGGAAACTAGTGAAGGTTTTAGGCAGACAAATGAAATATTTGAAGTGGCATAACTGTGCTTGAAGAGAGAAAGAGACATAAAACTTGATTGTTCCACTTAGAAGTTTCAAATCTTGTAGGGGAGAAGAATACGTACACAAAGTAACAACGATTTAAGATAGAGGGTACTGTATGTTAGATTATCATTACAAATAATAAATGCTACAAGGGAGGAGAGAAAGGAAGCCCCAAGGTTAAGAAGTCTAAGATGAGTTTTCCGGGGCTGACCTCAAAATGTCAGCAGGGTTGAATTCCTCCGGGAGGCTCTTGGGGAGATTCTGGTTCCTTGCCCTTTCCAGTATCTAGAGGCCACCTGCATTCCTTGGCTTGTTGCCCCTTTATCTTCAGATACAGCAATTGCATCACTTTGACCTCTGACCTAGACAATAGGAAGAGCATTGGGGAAGTTGGGGAGCATTCCTGGTGGGAAGCTGGCTGAACCCACAGTCTAAGTGTAGGCATCTCCATGGTCTGTTTGGGAGGAGTGGAGGCTCTCAGCCTTCATTGAATAGTGAGAGATAATAATGGTGAGCTGGGTTGATGCCATGTTTTGCAGATCCATCTGAAGAGCCTGAACATTCTCTCAAAGTCAAGAGAGAACCTCTAACAATTTAATTTTTCTCTTTTTTTTTAGAGACTGGGCCTTACTGTGTCACCCAGGCTGGAGTCCAATGGCGTGATCAATGCTGTCTGCAGCCTCAACTTCCTGGGTTCAAGCAATCCTCCCGCCTCAGCCTCCTCAGTATCTGGGACTACAGGTACATGCCACCACAACTGGCTAATTTTTAATTTATTTTTTATTGGGTAGAGATAGGATCTCTCTATTTTGCCCAGGCTGGTTTTGAACTCCTGGGCTCAAGTGATCCTCTCACCTTGGCCTCTAATGATTTAAACAGTGTGATGGCATGCTCTAGGAGGCATGTTTTAAAAAGATTAATCTGACCAATGGGTGGGATGCACTGCAGGTGGATGAGACTGAAGATTGGGAATCCAGTTAGAAGGCCGTTGCTGTAGTTGTGTTGTGAGGTCATGAGGTTAGGAGCTGGGGTGAAGGAGTGAGCTGATTTTTAAGAATGTAAGGTGATGAGATACAGGGGAGAGGGAGTGAAAAGGGTTAAAGAAAGCTTTGTTGCAAATGGCAGGTATTAATATGAGTGGCAGGACTGGAATACCTAGTGGTTGGCAGTGACGAAGTGAGTGTTCACTGTAAAGATTTCATGGTAATTTGCATTATGTCAGCAAACCTGTTTTTATACAGTCATACTGGGCAACTTTGCAATAAAAAAGAAACTTGGCATGCAGACAGCATAAGTCAGTCCTCTTTCAAATGAGATAAAACTCTAATACTTTAATACGTATTGAGCCTCTGTAAGATCTTCCAACTGTCATCTGTGGTATAAGCATTCACTTAGGACAGGAGACAGTGTTTTTTTTTTTTTTTTCTTCCATGAAGTGTCTAGATGAAAAGAAATTCTATAATAATCAAAGGAAGACTAAAATTCTAATCTTTCTCTTGTCTCAAAAGTGAGAGAGATTTAAACCACAGTGTAGCCTTCTCTGTTGTCTGAACTCCCTGAGGTCAATGCTCAAGGGCTCCGGGCAGGCGATGGAATAATTAATGGCGCTATTTATGTGCCTGTGATGTTCAGAGCTGACACCTGGAAGACAGGGATGAAGGCTGTCAGATCATTCCAAAGGGGGATGCGAGAAGCCATGCATGAGCAGGAAGATAAGTTACTGGAAATACCCCACAGGTCTGTAAGGGGGTCAGAGTTCTTGGGACTTCTCAGAAGGTATTTAAGTATTTGAGCACTTTTGCCAAACCACAAATTTGGCCCCACTGAGTCTTTGTGTTAGACTACAAACCCTTCTCTTTCTCCTACTAGTGGCTCACATTGTGAGTAGAGTAGAACAAAGGCTGGGAATGAGGAGCCTTCTAAATATTTTCCTGGTTCTCCCTAAAGTCACAGGGATGGTGCCTGTGTGATGCCATGAGCTGCACTTGTCAGTATTGCTGTGTGTAGCTTGTTGCAGTTCGGCTGGGATGCTGAGTGCTAAAGAGGCCCTGCAATATGTTAGAGTTGACTCCTGCTCTATCGTAGCTTGATTGGATCAGTGTGTTTCACAAGGCCAGAAAAAGTTTCTCTTAAGTCTTCAGATAAATTATTAGCTCTCCCATATAAAGGTCGCCCAAACTGGGGGCAGCCCTCACTGCCTGGTATAGCTGGTATACTTAGGAGTATTCTGGTTTGGATGTGTTCATTCTATATGGTCAGCATTCATTTTATATCACTCTCCCTTTGGGGCTGCCTTATCTCACTGTGCTGTCTGTCTCTGGATATGGTTTAGCTGAACCCATAGTTTCCTTATATCTGGATCTTTCCCTTTTTTCCACCTTCAGAGAAGTCCCACTCTGGATTCCATATTCAGAGAGGGTGACTAAGTCTTTAGCTCTGCCTTAGAGAAGAGTCCCTCTGAAGGGGCCCAGAGGGGGTTCCGGGTGGAAGGCAGGGAGCTGAATTTTTCTCTTGTCTATGCACACTGGAGAGTTATACTTTCGCAAATTACTCCATTAGGTTGGTGCAAAAGTAATTGCCATTTTTACCATTAAAAGTAATGGAAAAAACTGCAATTTCTTTTGCATTAACCTAATGGAATAATGTGCCTTAGCCATTGCTCTGAGTCCTGACTGAATTTCTTAGAGAAGGTTTATGAATCTTGTTTGAGCTGCTTGTGGTTACTCTTGCGTATGGGCTGGGGAAGGGTGTGGGTGGTTGTCACTATCCTAGGTCCTCTCCTGAATAATAACTTCCTGGAAGGCAGGATTTCAAGCCTTAATTCTTTTATCCTAATTATACACAGTGTAACACAATATCAGAAGTATGTGGCAGTTTAATAGGATATAAATGCAATTACAACAGCATGAGAATTATTTCTATCTCATGGCTAATGCCCCAAACCTCTATGGGCTTTATGGAGCAGACTAAATTTTGTTCACCAGTCAGAAATGTTACTTGCAATTTACTGAATCCATGGTACTGTTTTCCCCCAAGGCTATTTATAATTTTTCTTCTTTATTACAAAAGTTTTTATAAAGCAGAGTTTTATAAAGGGGCTTTTATAAGGAATTTTGTAGAGGTAATTATTACTGAAATTAAGATGAGTAAATATGACCCGTAATCAACTTAGAAAAATGGTTTGCTTTCATCAGAAGGCACTAATTATTGCTATTTTCCTCCTGTAGTCTTTGGACTTGCAATTCATTGGTCTTTGATGAAAGGAAGAGGCTTCTTGACTTAAAGTGGTTCCCTGGATTGATTATAGTTACATCTTCAAGAATCTTAAAGAATGTGTTTGTTTGAATACCTGCATTCAGAAGTATAAACATTCATTTCAGCCACTCATATGACTATCAGTATGGTTAAAAAGTGATAGCATATCTGAACAATTTGGTGTAACAAATATATTTTTGGATTTTAAAACCTTTTATCTTTATCATCTTCCAATAAAAATGTCTAACTTTGATCAAAGATAAAAGCTACACTTAAAATTTGCCTCCTAAAGTTAATAAGACTTCTTGTGTCCTGTGAGAGCCAACCTGTCCTTCAAATATCTAGCAAGTTACCCAGCATTAGGGGATCTCACCACTAATTTTTGGTGGTCCCCAGATATCTCACTACCCTCTAGCTACCTTCAGTCAATGACTAGCAGAAGTGGGCGTGGAAATAATGTCAGCCCTCTTTCCCTTAGGTGAGACAGCTCTGCATATAGGAATTAAGGGCCAGTTGCCCACATTAGTAGCACCTCAGATATATGCCAGACATATTTTCTGTAGTATTAGGTTGGTGCAAAAGTACTTGTGGTTTTTGCAATTACTTTTAATGGCAAAAACCACAACTGTGTTTGCACCAACCTAATAGATCACAAACATGGCCACAAATTTCTGCATTCTCTATATCCATACCCTTACAGTGTGACTTGGTAGCTCCTCCTACCAAGAAGTAGAATCTTTCTCTATTCCTTCCATCTGAGCTAAGCCATGGGACTTGCTTTGGTCAAAGGGACAGTAGCAAAAATGACACAAAACAACTTGAGCGGCTGTGTGAAGCCTGTGTTAGTCTTTTAGGTGACAGGACACATGGTTCAGTCACACTGGCCACCCCAGCAAACAGTTAGCTGACCTCCAAAGAGTGTAACAATCCAGATGATTGGCTATTGCCCACATTTGCACAAGTGAGCCCGGCTCAGACCTGCAGAAAAACCATCCAATTGAACCCACCCCAAACTGCTGAGTCTAAGAATTGTGAGCTAAATAAAGTTGTTTTAGGCCACCCAGTTGGGAGTGGTTTGTCATATAGCAAATTTAAATGATACAGCTGTTTACTGGTTTGAAACCTCTTGCATAGGGAGTTAAACTGAGGAGGGAAAACCTGAACTTGTTAGGTATATACAATATGTTAGACACGGTTCAGGGGTTGTTTTTTATTATTTCATTCAAACCCACAAAGTAGGTAGTAATCATTTCCATTTAGAAATAGAAAAACTGAGACCAAGGGAAATTATGAAGTTGCCTAAGCTTCTAAGTGCTAGAGCCAGGATTCTAAACCAGGTGTGTTTTGTTCTGCTGAATTTGTCTTTGCCCAAAAGCAGACTTCGAATGAAGGATTCAGGTACCAGTAGTTTATTTGGGATGTGAAAGGAGAGTGGGAAAATGAATCAGGAAGAAAGGCAGAAAATGAAGATAACTTACCTAGCAAGCTACTAATGTGGACAACTGGCCCTTAATCCTTCTATGCAGAGCTGCATCACCTAAGGGTAAGGGGACTGGCATATTTGTACACCAACTCCTGCTAATCATTGGTTGAATGTAGCTGGAGGCAGGTGGTGTGTACATGTGGGGAATTCGTTATCTAGCACCACATGGACTCGGGGCTCTGCGTTTTGGCAGTCATAAACATCACTCAAGTAATGAGATTCAGACGCTGGCAGTTGGACTTGATGTGTGCTGATGTAGTCAACCCAGAGGAGTACAAATGGGTCACTGTAAGGATCTCTGTAGCAGCCTTCCAAGATCGGGCTCTTTTTGTTTTGGTTGGTTGTTACCATTTCTTCATTGCCATAAAATTATTCTGCTGCAAGAACAGGGACACAGGGAGACAGGGACATGGAGAGAGAGGAGGACACAGAGGAAGTGAGGATACACACACACACACACACACACACACACACAGAGAGAGAGAGAGAGGAAAAACAGAGACACAGAGAAAGTAAAGATATGATTGCCACCTTAAATATCTGGTGGTTTAAGGCCAGCAAATTGTTTTGTGGCAGAAGTTGGCATCTTTGGGCTCTGAGTGAGTTGGCTGAAAATAGTCAGCCACATACCATTAGTAGCAAGCGATAGCAGACAACCAGCAAAAGAAGAGCATATGCTTCCTGCTTTCCACTATTTATCTTTCAGTTAGGCAACACTTTAAATATGCTGGATACAATTAGCTTGTTTACATATGTATCTCTCCATCGTTTCATTTAGGCAACAAATATATAAAGAGAAGGCTTACCATGAGCACTGAAGAAGCCTTACCACTGGGCACTGAAATTTTCTGCTGAACCCAACACACATGATGTCTGTACTTAGGAATGAGCCAGATGCAATGCCATTTTCATATTTAAGTGAGATACGTGTATTAGTTGTCTCTGGCTGCCATAACAAAACATCACAGACTGAGTGGCTTAAATAACAGAAATTAAATTTTTCATAGTTCTGAAGGTTAAAATTCCAAGATCAACGTTTTGGCAGGTTTAGCCTTTCTCCTTGGCTTGCAGATGGCCGCCTTCTCACTGTCTTCACATGGCCTTTCCTCTGCACGTGTGTTCCTGGTGTCTCTCTTCTTACAAGGACCCAAGTCATACTGAATTAGAGCCTCACACCTACCAGCCTCATTTCAATCACTTCTTTGAAGGCCTTATCTCCAAATTCAGTTACCTTCTGAGAGACTAGGGGTTGGAACTTCAATGTGTGAATTTCGGGAGGGCACGATTTAGTCTATAATGCTTGTATGTAATTCTACTTTATTAGGAAAACTCCAATACATCAGTTAAAATACTTGCTGCTTCCTTTACTCACTTAGGTGATAGAACCTCTGCATCTGAATACTGTGTTCTTCCTTTTGTTCCATCCTTCCTAGCAATAAAAAGTATTAATGGTAGATATTGGGTTAATATGTTATCACTTCTGGGGAGCTTTCAGGGAATTTTAAGAGAAATTCAGCTTCAGCTGAAAGGCATGAATACAAATTTCAGTTTCTGTGACAGTTGGGAAAGAAAAATATTTTGCCATGGGAATAATTTAAAGTTCTCCAGAGGACATTATCTATGAAGACTTCGCTCCACAGGTCAGAACAGATGACTTGCCTTGGTTCTCTAGACCTCTGAAAAACTGAATGACGAGACTTATATTACAACCCAAGTAATTGAGTTGTATACCGGAGGCATTTTCTGACTAAAGTTTATTGGTTATTGATTGGTATGTATTAACCAATAATATTACTGTTGAGGTTCTTGTTGCTAAACTTGAAGTTTAGAGCTTCTGTGAAAGTCTTTATTCATTAAGCTTTGTTGTCAATAGTCTGTGGTCAAGTTCTTGGGTAAGGGTTGTCCAGGTTTATGAAGGAAGGAGGTGGGGGTCTTGTTCCTGGAGTTCCCAGGCGTATTATTGTTTGTATCAATTTTCTTACATAAGGAATAGTACTGGGAAGGTGGGGGATGGTCACCAAGTGTCAACTTGGCCTGTTAAACACATTTCTTTTTTTGTAAAATTAAAATCTCAAACTAAAGTTGACTTATTTTTAAGCAATGATCAAATATAAAATAAAACAATACTTTATAAAAATCTTGCCATGGGAAGAAGGACTTTTGACATTAAATTCTACCTTCTTTATCAGTAAAAAAACCTCTAGGATATGATTTTAGGGTATGATATGTATACTCTTGATTAAATATTTCCTTGATATGCCTATTATAAATGTTTGAAATTTATTACACTTGAAATTTGCCTTCAGGCTAAGGCAATAAGGAATAAAAATAAGAGGGGTCGGCCGGGCGCGGTGGCTCAAGCCTGTAATCCCAGCACTTTGGGAGGCCGAGACGGGTGGATCGCGAGGTCAGGAGATCGAGACCATCCTGGCTAACACGGCGAAACCCCGTCTCTACTAAAAAATACAAAAAACTAGCCGGGCGAGTTGGCGGGTGCCTGTAGTCCCAGCTACTTGGGAGGCTGAGGCAGGAGAATGGCGTAAACCCGGGAGGCGGAGCTTGCAGTGAGCTGAGATCCGGCCACTGCACTCCAGCCTGGGCGACAGAGCGAGACTCCGTCTCAAAAAAAAAAAAAAAAAAAAAAAAAAAAAAAAAAAAAAAATAAGAGGGGTCACACGCTAGCCAATATCCATCAGCTCTTAACCCAACTTCATTCATTAGATTTGCTTTAGAATAAAGTGCTGAAGGAATAAGACATGAGACAAGCAAGTTTTGATGAAAGAAGGGAGTTGGAAGTGTGGGGTATTATATAGAAAGACAGACTTAAGAGGGTCATCAGAGTGGGTTTAGCTGGCATTGAATGCCTGAGTCCAGGCTACTAAAGGGAAAAGGATTATCAATGAAAGATAAATTATCAATTAATGTTTAGTCACATCACAATTTTGTGTGGCTCAGCAATTCTAAGACTTCTTTCCCAGGTAAAGGTGAAGGCCAAAGTAGAAGTGTTCTTCACTCATCCTGAGCTTCACCTCAGTCATCTCTCTTAAGACCTTGCCCTCCAGGAATTCACCCTAATGAATGAGTGGTGGGGCGATAGCTTCCATTCTCTCTATGCATTTGAACTTGTTTCTCTACTCAAAGGTAAGAGAGATGTCTTTGTCTGCTAGCAGCTTTTCAGTAGAATCAACATCAGAGCATATGAATCGGTGATAAATGTGTCTCAAAGCAGGAATTTGTGGAGAGAGCATCCAACAAAATGAATTCTCCACGTAGCAGGCAGTTGGCTTCATAGTGATTTGTGAAACGCCATTGAAATGACCCTGCTACCAAATTCTCTCCTCCCTCCCACGTAGTCTCAAATCCCAATCATTAGAGATTAGTTCCCCTAGATTAAAAGACATGAGGTTTCTGGGAGTTCCCTTTGAAAATTAAATCCCTGGGGTGGGAGGTGAGGTGGGTTGGGGAGAAGGTATTTTAGTACAAAAGAATTTATTAGTGACCAGCAACTCAGTTCTGTAACAGGGTGAAGGCAGTGGTGGATGCAAAATGCATGCTGATGAGCAAAGAAGGGCCAAGTCCAAGGACTGTGGTGCCCTATGAGAAACGAAAAGCAGAGTGTTCTACAGTGGAGGAGGGGGCTGAGTCAGCTCGAGCTTGTATGAACACCCAGGAGGGAGGCACTTGACCTGGATTTTGACAAGCCTGGAAAAAAGAAATGGGAGAAAATGAAGAACAATTTCACTTAGTTTACAATTTGGCAGAGGGTTGTTCCTGTTTATGATAATTTAAACAGAACAAAATCTGTCATCTATTAATAGCTACAAGGAGCCAAGTACTATGTTACATGTGTTTACACACACACACACACACACACACACACACACACACACACACACACATATATATATATATATATATATTTTGAGACAGAGTCTCGCTGTGTCCCCCAGGCTGGAGTGCAGTGGCGTGATCTCAGCTCACTGCAACCTCTGCCTCCTGGATTCAAGTGATTCTCCTGCCTCAGCTTCCTGAGTACCTGGAAATATAGGCGCCTGCCACCATGCCTAGCTGATTTTTTTTTTTTTCTGTATTTTTAGTAGAGATAGGGTTTCACCATGTTGGCCAGACTGGTCTTGATCTCCTGACCTCAAGTGATCCACCTGCCTTGGCCTCCCAAAGTTCTAGGATTACAGGCATGAGCCACTGTGCCCAGCCAGATGTGTTCATAATTTTAATAAAACATATTGTGCACTATTCTTAACAACTTAACTTTACCTAACAACTTTACCTATATTAACTAATTTGTTTTTCAAAAATACTTTTGTGGCTGCTACCATTAACTTCCCATTTTACAGAGGAAGGGACTGAGACACAGAGAGATGAAGTAATCCAAGATCACATAACTGGAAAGTGGCAGAGCTTGGATTTGGACCCAGGTTGTCTAGTTCCATGGTCATGCTCTTAACCACTGCACTATTCTATTGTTCATGAATGTTATTTCTTTTAGGAATGATATATGCTACTTGTTACGCCTGTACCTTCATTTAAAAGCTGTTTATGGAACTAGGTGCTAGGATAGGGAAATCATTGTCCCAGTTTGCCTGCAGCTAAGGGGTTGCCTGGAATACAAGACTTTTAGTGCTGTAACTGGGACAGTCCCAGGCAAACTAGCATTGTTTGATCACCCTCTGCTAGGAGTCTGATTGTGATGAGAATAACAATAAGGCCACCCTGAGAGAATTTATAGTCTGGTGCCAAATAAAATTATAAATTTAAACATGAATCTAAAATAAAAGACATGGTCTATGAGAGCAGGTAACAGAGGGGCCGTGGGTAAGGTGGGGAATGCCTCCTGTTGTAACAGAAGCAGAAGGATTCATCGTGTTTATTATGTCTGTCTCCTGATCCAAGAGGAGGCAGGGCAGGTATGAGTTAATTTTTGCCCTTGGAGTGATTTATATTCTTACCACATGTTAAAACCAGAGAAGAGTAACCAATAATCAAAACTTATACCATTAAAGCCTCATTTATCTCAAAGATGCATTTATATTACTGTTTAAGCCTGATGTGTTGCACTTTTAAATAATTATGCACAGTGCATGTGTATTTTTTAATCCTGCTTTGGTTTTTATAATTTACAGCTGCAGAGAACTCCAGGCGCTGTTTTTAAAGAGGATTAAGGTACTGCATCAAGAAGGCGCCATTTCTAATCAGTAAAATCCATTGTAGCCATAGAATTAGAATTAAATATCATTACATGTTTCCCAAGAAGTTTAGGAGAATCTGCAGGTTAAAAAAACAGAAAGATTAAATGCAGCAGGAATGTGGTATGTGAGGGAGAATTTCAAGGGAGAATATCTTGTGGATTTCTGTGATTGCAAACAGACCTGTGGCCCTTCCAGAGCCCACCTGGTGACCTCTAAGGGAAGGATGGAAGCTCTATCAAAAGATAGACCTCTTTCAGCTCCTAATCATTTTCAACACAGCAGTGGTTAGTTGTGTGAAACTGAGAGAAAATGGAACCAGTAGGCACTTCAATTGCAGGTCAAGTGAGGTGAAGAATAAATTAAAAAAATCAACTTGGGCTCATATTTTAGATTAGTGGCCAGATTAAAAGGAAAAGTCTTAGCTTCAAGGAATTAAGAGAGAAACAAGAGGTCTTTTCAGCTGGTTTGGAGAAGATCTTTTAACCCAAACCAAAGAACCAGCTCTGTGTTAAAGATCTAGCCCATCCTTTCAACAGGAGAGGGTTCTGGTGCAGGAGTGGTGGAGGTAGGAGGTAGGTAGGAGGCCAGATTCTGGAGCTGGCCTGTCTTGGTGTGAGTCTCTGTGTTGACACTCCCCAGCCAGGTAACAGTTGTCCTTAATGCCAAGTGTTGCTGGATGATTAAATGGTAGATAGAAAATGCCATATAAGGGATACAGAGGGCCTGCCCAGCTAGTCTATGGGGAGACTGATCGGTTATCAAGGTTGGACTTTATAAGACACACAGTCTGCAGAGCAAGGAAGATATGCAAGTGGCCCTGGTGAAGTGGGGTGTGGGGAGCTATAATGAAGACTTACCAAAGAACCAGCTCTGTGTTAAGGATCTAGCCCATCCTTTCAACAGGAAAGGGTTCTGGTGCAGGAGTAGTGAATGGTAGGAGGTAGGAGGCCAGATTCTGGAGCTGGCCTGTCTTGGTGTGAGCCTCTGTGTTGACACTACCCAGCCAGGTAACAGCTACACACTGGCATGTCCAGGCCAGTGATAAGAGCAGTAGCTTATGATTCTATACTTCCGTTTCATCCATATCTTTAATGGCTTTAGGGGTACTGGAAACTACTTGTTGAAGGCAGCCTCATAGAAAATAGATAGTCTAGGCAATTCAACTAATTGGTAAGGCAATTTTGATGAATCAATAGGAGTGAATTTGGCAACTTTTTATGCATGGGTTTGCATTTTCTATTTTTCCACATTTTACAGTTGTAGTTTCTTTCTTGTCTGACCTGTTAAAATGGAGTATTTTAAACTGTTTATTATATTTATATGATGGAACACAGTGGGAATCATTAAAAGTGATGTTTTGCGATACATATTACATAAACTGATCCATTCATTCATCCATTCATCTACAATCATTTGTTGAGGGCCTACTATGTGCTCGACACTATTGAGACTTGAAACACAGCAGTGAACAAGGCCTTAATAAACAAGAAGAAAGGAGGATAGTATGATAGAGTTTTAAGTGGGGGGTTGAGGAAAGTATTCTTTTAGATTGGGTGATCAGGAAAGGTATCTCTGAGAAAGTGATGTTCGAGCCAAGGCCTACAGGGTGAGAAGGACCCAGGGCTGCAAAGAGCTGGGGTTATGTATTTCTTTGTGGAAGTAACAAATAAATGCCAAGGTCCAAGGGAGGAAAACTGGCAAGACAGATAAACAGAAAGCAGGCGGGTGTGGTTGGAATATTAATGTTCAAAGGGCAGAGGGATATGAGATTTTGCTGGAGAGGTAGGCTGGGCATGTGGGAGCTTGTAAGCCATGGTGAGGAGCTTGATATCTATGCTACCTTATTTAAGGAAAAAAGAAGATAAAAATGGCATGTCTGGAATGAGTCCGTATAAAAAGAATATATTTCTGCATTTAGAATCTATGGAAGGGCGATACCACCAAAGAATTAACATGAGATTACTCTGGGACAGTTTTACTATAAATATTCTTTTTGTTTTTCTGTGCTTTCTGATATTTTTCTTAATTAATCAATTTTTTTTAATAAGAAAAAAACTCTAACAATAGAAACAAAACACATATGGGCTTAAAAAAATTAAAACATTTTAAAAGTATCATTCATTTTTAGACAATTATGGTTGTTCTTTGACATAATTTAATGATTTCTTAAATTAAAAAAAGTTCATACATAAAGATACTTGTGCAAATTTTCATAACCTAAAAACTTGAGCAAATGCATGAAATATTGAATATCTGGATTATTTCCAATTTTAATTTTGCTCTCACAAACAGAACAGAGAAGGCTAACAGGCTAAAATGAATTAAAATAAAAGTGCTTGTCAGAAAAAGATTCATTTTGGATAACTATGCCCTTGTGATGAAGCTGCTTTATCATGTCATCTATTATGAGAAACTGAATTGAGCCACTTAAGAGAGAGATTGGGCAAGTTGAGCAGGAGGTCTTAGGACTTAGGACTTAGTCAAGCAGTTGAGGATACAATCTGGGTTCCCAGCCTAGCGATGACCTGGTATGTTTGGATGGGAAACTGAGGAAGGAGTAAGTGAGAAGAATTCTGTGACCACAAGGTTATAGGGAATTCATAACATTTAAGTTCAGTGGTTCTGAAACTTTTTTGTCTTTGTATCCTTTACACTTTTAAAGATTATCGAAGGACCCAAGGTCTTTTATTTATGTGGTTTATATCTATTGGTATTTATTGAATTAGAAATTTGAACTGAGAAATGTTAAAAGTATTCATTTGTCAATTCCTTTAAAAGTAACAATAACAATCTCATTACTTTCACCCCAACCAGGAAAAATTAAAAGCATGTTGATAATGTGCTTTGAAATCTTAAACCAAAATATCATATGAGTGTGGTTTCTAAAATAAATCCTTAAAAAATATATTTCTAACTAAGTTATAGAGACATTTCATAAGAATCTTGCTTCCTTTGGGTAACTGGCATGAGTATGATTGTTCTATTTGAATTCAGTATTAACAACATTTTTTTTTTAAATTGGGCATATCAGTAATAAAATGCCAAGAATATCTTTGATGAACTTTCTTGGAGAATGCCACCTGTTTTTTGCTTGAGTGTTACCTGTGGTTGAGGCTAGTCTCTTGCTGAATTCCCAAGAACATTGCCATGCATAACGAAGGAAGACCTCCAACTCAAGAAGTGGGGATGATGGGCATTGTGATTTTTTAAAACCCTTCACCAACTGTCTCCTTCAGGCTGCTGGGGGCACAGATCACACTCATCTTGTTTGTCTAATAGATTGCCTAGTCATTGTGAATAAGATCAAATAGAATTAGGCAGGCATTTGTTTGAGAGAGTTATTTATACTCAAATCCCAAGGTTGCATTTCATGACTTTTAAGGGCTTCAAGTGAGAAAGAGAATAAAAGAAGGTGTCCTTCTGGGGTTGCTAGTAAGAGGGTCTGTTGCCTGTAGCATAGTATCTTCGAAAATCTTCTGTTTTACATGGCACATCTTATATAGTATTTAAGTCGTATATACTACGTCTTCTGTTTGAGTTTCTCATCGACTTTTTCTGTTTACCCCACCCCCAGGACCATGTCATTCTCATGCCCCCCAACTCCCATCCTGTTGTCTTTCTTTTCCTTGAAGTGAGAGTCTATGTGTAGCTACAAGAAGAAAAAATGGAATTGCCTCAGTTCTTCTTGCTTTCCCTACTTTCCTCAAGCTTTTCACTTCCATCCTGTTTGCCATCTATGCATTTTCTTTCATGCTGATCCATCTGTCACTGTTTGCCCACTACTTACAGTTTTTGTTCCCATATTGGTTAGTGAGTTTTGATGCTTAAGGTAGGATGAGAGAGTCATCATTTTTTAGGACTAGAAGGGGGTTAGGGGATCATCTACTCTGACCTTTCTCATTTTTACAAGCAAGGAAATAGAGGACCAGATTGTTGGAGTGATTTTTACAGGTTCACTGAATAAATGGCATAACAAGATGCACTCAAAGCAGGAGTGAGGCATTGATGTCTGTTGTGTGATTTCTGTGTTTTGGGTGATGTCTAGTTGCTAGCTCATTTCATTGCAGCAACCAGCCTGACTTTTGTAAATGATGAAATTGAGGCTCAAAATGCTTCAGATATATTCCTAACTCCAAATTGCAGAACACTGGGCAGGCTCACTGCAAATCCCACATTTCATCTCCTGTCTCCTGGCTCTCCTGCCTCCTCCACCCACACAAGACCAAATGGTCAAATGTCCCATTAGTTTATGGACATACATCAGTAAGAGACGTAGTTAAGATGCTATTTAAAAAGTGCCAGAATCCTGTTCCTTTAAGTCTTAGAAAACCTATCTAGAAAAAGAAAAACTTATTTGAAACCTCATGCATGACTTGAAAGTTCATTAAAAACATCTCCACTTAGCTGGGTTCATGCTATAGAAGAAAAATGTTAAGTATAAAATTTATGCATCAGTATTTTAATCAAGTCAGAAGCTCCTTGCCTGCTCAACATGGGAGTTAAAAATCTGCATTTAAATTGTGGTTCTAAAATATAGATCCCAAGGACCCAAGGGGCCCTTTCCCAGAGGAACTGTGTACAGAGAGTATGAAATTTTGCTTGTCTTTGATTCTGCCAGCTCTCAGAAAGTTCAGGAATGAGCCTGAAGGAGGAATGAGCTGGAAATAACAAGAAAATGCTTAGGGATTTGGTATAGAACTTCGTTTAATGATAAGATTTTCCCAGTCATTCATAAGGGCTGAATCTACATGATCTGACATGAATTATGGTGTGGGATCTGCTAATAGGCAATTTATTCGACAGCTGTTGGAAGGGTTATTACTTTCTGTCAACAGTCACACATATTTGTTTTGTGGTGATGCTGGGCAGCTGCTGGAGGAGCAGAGTCCCTTAAGTGTCGTGCCCATGGGCTTCTCAGACACAGTCAGGCTTCACAAAGGCAGCCATGCGGAAGCAGAGCTTTGCAGGATTAAAATCCACAAGTGAGAGAAGCCTCCGCTTAGGAAGAGATTTGGTTGTAAACAAAATAAAACAAAAAACAAAAAAACACCTAAAAACCAATTGCAGATATGAGTGAGAGAGAGAGAAAATTGTATTTGTCAAGTCATCTTTTTTTTTTTTTTTTCTAAAGCCTCTGCCTGGATGCAGGCTTTGCCACTTGTATACAACCTACACATTGCTATCAGATTAGTTTCTTAAAGCCAGTTCTGAAGGCATGTAATTAGCATGTAATTAGCCCGCACAGATACAGTCGTTGACTTCACATTGAGTCAAAAAACAACTTCTCTCTTTGGCATTCAGAGCCTCTGCATTATAAACCCCACCTACCCTTCTATCCTGCTCTCCTTCTCCCCCAGGTAACCGATGCTTGTCCAAACCAGAACACTCTTTTTGGAGTGTACCTTGCACTCCCTGGCTTCTGTCCTTGCTCATACAGATTCTTTTCCTTTTTTCTTCCTCTCTTCCTTCTTCTTTTCCATCAGCAAACTTGTCCAGTACTTCCATCACCTTGAACGGTACCTTGCAAAAAACCAATCTGCAAGGAACATCAATTAAACGGAATTTTGGGGACTCAGCTTCTTTATTTAAGTGGTTGCTAGGATCAAAAGATAGATGCAGAAAGGCCTTTTAACTGTAATAAAGGCATGAGTTTTTAGGGGGATGTTTTTAATGGTGAGTAAGAAAACAATGAGAAGGATGAGGTTGAATGTTGGGTTTTGGCATGGGCTGAATTGGCAAAATGTTTAACTGGAAGTGCAGTGAGGAGGAGGCAACGTGTCCCTGCTCTGCAGTCATTGCTAATGTTCAAAAGGGACTTTCAAAGAAAGTCACTGGCAAATGTTGACATTACTTCTGGGACCACAGGAAGAAGGGGGCTAGATGATTGATCAGCTGGGAACTGCTAATCTCCTTGCTATTGAGTTCCTTGCTGTCATCACGTGGCTCATGTTCTTTATCACCACCACCCTTTCCCAAACTGACTTGTCCACTACTCTCTGTCTCTGTCTATCTGTCTGTCTCTCTCTTTTAATATACTTCATGGAGCTCCGACTACAGAAATATTCTCTTCTGCACTTATTCAGAAGGCTACAGATTTTGCTTTACAGATAAAAATAAGGATTTTATCTGGATGCACAACTGTCTCTTTTAATCCAGGGTTCATACCTGCTTAGAGATGGGGAGCTTTTTGCCGTGATGGCCAAGTTCAGCATCACACCCTTCCTTGTCCTTGACATTATCTCCTGCTGAAATTATTATGTCCTTTGAAGCTGACCTGGTTACTACATCTTGATTAATTCCATGCTGCAGCCTTGCCTAGCTATAATTGTGGCATACCAAAGCAAAAATCTTAATGATTTATATCAGAATCAGATACTGGAAAATTGCTTTTGATGATGCTATTGAGGATGATTTCTCAGGAGTATGTTTGTGGTAAACATTACTTAAATGTAGCAGAGCTGTGTCATCTGGGTTTAGGAAAGTCAAGAAAGTGATGAGTGGAAAAGTTGAGCAACTTAAGGGAAGAAGGTTATATTTTGTGTTTCTCTTTGAGTGTGTTGTGCTTATATATTTTTCTAAATGTATCAGTTACGATTATGTTTGGCTTCACATAACATGAAAACCCAATATGACAGAGTCTTCAGTAATATAGAAATTACTTCTTTCTCCTGTGAAACAGGACAGGAAATAGGCAGGACATGTGTGTGTCTCCAAGAAGTCTTCAAGGACCAAAGCTGCTTCTATGCTTCACTCTCCCTAAGTGTTCTATTCTTATGGTCCAGGAAGACTGCTAAGAATTCAGTCTACACTAATGAGTATGAGGCACATAATGGAAGGAGAGAAGAATGTGTCCCCTTCTGTTTATAGAACCTTGCTGGAAGTCTCACATGACACTTCAGATTACATCCCACTGGCCAGAAAATATTCCACGGATACACCTACCATCTGGAAAGGACGGGAAGTTGTCTCTTAGTGAGGCAGCAAGAGGACCAGCTCAAATCAGAGTTTCTGTTACTGAGAAAGAAGGGTGGCCAGGCATGGTGGCTCCTGCCTGTAATCCCAGCACTTTGGCAGGCGAGGCGGGCAGATCACCTGAGGTCAGGAGTTTGAGACCAGCCTGGCTAACATGGTGAAATCCCATCTCTACTAAAAATACAAAAATTACTTGGGCATGGTGGCGGGTGCCTGTAATCCCAGCTATTCGGGAGGCTGAAGCAGTAGAATTGCTTGAACCCGGGAGAGGGAGGTTGCTGTGAGCTGAGATCACGCCACTGCACTCCAGCCTGGGTGACAAGAGTTAAACTGCATCTCAAACAAACAAACAAACAAACAAACAAAAAAAAAAAAAAAAAAAAGGAAGAATGATGGATGTTGGAAATAGCTAACAGTCTCTTTCACACGAATCATTATTTTCCATCCCAGTATCCCTGTTCCAACTCAACTTGTCTCCTGAACATATTTGCATTTTCCCATTTTTCCTTTGCTCCTGTGGGGTTTTCTCTGCTTAAAAAGAGTGTGCTTTGCCGCCTCCAGCTAGTGAAATGCACCTTTTCCGTGAATCCTTCCCTGAGTGCTTTCCTGAAAGAAAGCTATTTCATCCCGGGATTTCTATAACACTTGTTTTCTCTACCATTCATATACTTATCACACAATACCTTCATAACCATCATCACAATACCTCATAACCACAAGCATGTATATACTTGCATATATATTGTATCCTTCTGTTAGACTGTGAATGTCAGAGAGCTGAAGACCCATTTTAGGCATGATTGCATCCCCAAATATGGTTTTGCTTTGGCCACATTAATTCAACAAAAATTTATTGAATGACTACCCTGTGCCAGGATACTGTGATGGGCAAGAGTCACATGTCTTCAGGGGAGAGAGACTAACATACAATGTGTGGTAAGTGCTTTTGCTAAATAAATAAATGAATCGTACCCCCTTCAGTTATTTTACAGTTCTAAGTTGAAAAAAAAGTAAGGATATTTAATCTGATTTCTTAGAACATATAAACACAGTTTTAGAAAACCACAGCAATGAGTTATGAATAACTTGAAG
Organism: Rhinopithecus roxellana; assembly: GCF_007565055.1. NCBI lineage: Eukaryota > Metazoa > Chordata > Mammalia > Primates > Cercopithecidae > Rhinopithecus > Rhinopithecus roxellana. The sequence continues at coordinate 57,123,135 of NC_044554.1, read as the reverse complement.
TAATGTGATATCCAGCTTTATAAGACTAGCATCTGTAATTAGTAAATAATACAAACGTTTAGTAAAGTTGGAGATTTGGGGGCCACAGTTGCTCTAGAATAGAAGTCCCCAACCTTTTTGGCACGAGGGACTGGTTTTGTGGAAGACAATTTTTCCACGGACGGGGTTGGGGGATCGTTTCAGAGGCATGAGATTCTCATAAGGAGCACGCAACCTAGATCCCTCGAACGCGCATTCTCGCTCCTATGAGAATCCAATGCCACTGCTGATCTGACGGGAGGAGGAGCTCCGGCGGTAATGTTTGACTGCTGCTCACCTTCTGCTGGGCGGTCCTGTTCCTAACAGGCCACGAACTGGTAGTGATCCACGGCTCGGGGGTTAGGGACCCCTGCTCTAGAATATTCTCTCTCACTCTTTTCCGCCCACCTTCTCCCCATCCCCTTTCTCGTCCTCTTACTCATCGTTCTTTCCCCTTTTTCCTTGTTTCTTAAAAGGATGTGGGGCAACTTATAAAAATATATAGCATGTAACAAGATAAAATATAATTAAATATAAGTAGGTCAAGCAATTGAATCAAAGATTGAAAAAAATAAGATGAAGCCAGAGTGAGATTAGTAAACTGAATGAACCAATGGCTGTTTTAAAAACGTCTAACATTTTGCTAGGAGTACACTCTAAATTGAGACCTAAAATTTCAGTTACACAAAATAGTGTCTGTTCTTTGACGATATCTGTAAGTAGATGAAAAGCCTGATTAATGTATGTCTATAGGGATTCGTTGAAGGTTAGTGCTAGTTACAGGGGTTCTTTTATTTCTTTTTTTCGCACTTTGGTTTATTACATTTGCAGATGGCTTGAAGTATTTGCTGATAGAAGTATGTACCCCAGGGCTCCTTCTGGACCTGGACACATCTGTCCACTGTCCACCCGCCAATCACTGCCTCCAGCTGAATAACCCAGGTTGCAAGGCTTCACATGGGTCTTCCAAGCAACTGCCTCCTTGCATTTGCAGAAATATCTATTATTACTATTTCAGGTTGTTTCTAAGCCAGGCAAATTGTTTACTTGTCTTTTAATGAGCACTACCTCAGTCATAAGCATAGCTGAAGGTAGAGGAGAATGACTCCCTCTTAACATGACTTTTCCAAGAGGGAGAATAATTATAGTTCTTAGAGGTAGGAAGAACTCTGGCTATGAAAATTGAAAATTGTTTATTGCAACAACATTAAGCCTATTACTGCCATATCCAGTAAGCCTTGAATCTCCCCTCCCTTTAATTGATAGTTATTTGAGGAGTATAATTGATATGCAGAGTTGATTGTATTTAAGAAAAGTAGATCACAACCTTTGGTTTGATCAATAGCTCCTTTAGAGCTTTTTAAAAAGTCCATATTCCCAGGCTATATATCTAGAGATGCTGAATTAGGAGGTCTAGGTCTAGGAATTGGTATTTTAATAATACTTGATGAAGGATTCAAATAAGCTGTGGATTAGAGATTTGCTGTTTTAGACCTCATCATATGACTGACATACCACTTTGAATGCAGAGGAGTCTGCTGAACCAAAGGTTATCCTTGGTAAACCCAAGTCTAGAAGGTAGGCCAATGGTGGGATTCTGGCCTTATTGAGTCCCCACCGATTTGCAATATTGTGTTGTATGCAGTCTGTAAGCATCCCAGGTGGTGTGTGCTGGGCTTCCAGATTTGCTTTTCTTTATTGCTGAAGTGAGAGGCCCCGTGGCACCTTGGAAAGCATGTTCAGCTTTGGAGTCTGGAGTCCTGGGCTCAAGTTCTGTCTCATTATGTATTAATTCTGTAATTGTAAACAAGTCAAGTAGCATTTCTAGTTTGTTTGCTTTTATAAGGGAGATATAAGTTACATTTTCTATCTCCTAAGGTGGTTATGAGGATTCTGTCGTATAACCCATGAAAGTGATTTGTGGACTGTCAAGTGCTCTGTATATATAAATAATTATTTTTAATGAAATGTTTTCTCGTCAATGAATTGACAATCTCTTGTTGATAGAGAAATTACAGTCATGTGTGGGTTTTCTGGCTTGTCATTTCACAGCCAGCACTGCAGTGGCGGGGTAGTAGAACTATGTAGGAATATCATAGAGGCTGTATCGGGGGTTAGCAGGACCAGAATAGCTAGGGGCACCACAAAATCTCAAGGACTGAGGCAGTTACCAACTATCTGATCATCACCAGCTTATAACAACTCCTACTTCTCTGAGAAATGCAAGTGGGCACCTGTATATACACCATCTGGGCTGCTTCTGATATATTTAGGGACAGTCCATGACCCAACCTAAAATGAGCCAGGCAGATTCTTCAAGAAGAAACTAGTCCTGGGTCATTAAGAGCATTGAATTGAGAATCTACATAGGATCCTGGGTGTTTGGAAGGAAGAGTTGAGGGTCAACAGTGAGGATCATTCCTGACAAGAGTTTCTCAAAGGGCATACCTATTGAGAATCTTTTTATTGATGTGAATTGTTGATAGACACACTTTTTCCAGTGATTGAAAAAAATCTAAAATCTATGAACATGTCTTCATACTGAGAGAAACATTTGCGCTTGTGTTGGTCATTTCCGGCAGTTTCTGAAAATAAGATCTAGGGGAAAAGATACCTGTTTGTGGTTAGTTTTGCTAAGTTCAGGGTCTAATCATCTTAGGAAGCTGTATGATGACCAATCATATCAGGGTTGGAAAGGAAATAGAAGCAGTAGATAACTTGTCCTAGCTGTATCTCTCATTCCCTGCTGTTTGAGGGAAAATTGGGCCAATGATAGTACATCCCAAACAAATGGAAATAAAGCTAAATATCACTAGTTTTACAACTTCGAGGATTCAAAATCCTCAAAGGAGAATTGAGGAGAGCTGATCTTTAGTATTTGCTTTCCTCTTGGTTCTCAGCACCCATTGTTCCCAGGATGCTTTCTGGCCGACTGCACCCTTTCCTTCTCCTTCCTAATCCTGACCCAACCTGTCTTTCAGCACATAGCATCATCCCAGATCAAATTCAACTTCTACTGCCATATTTCAGATTGCTTTTATGAAAGAATAGAACAATATGGTGAAATTAATTTGTACTTCTGTTTGCCGTCAATTTGAGGTCATTTTAGATTTGGCTCAATACTGTGTTTAAGATGCTATGACCTTCTCTTTTCATTCTATTGCAAGAAACTCAATTGTAAGCTGTGACTAGACACAGGAAAATAATGGATGTCTCTACTGGCATATGCTCTGTAAAATATGCAGATTCTAAATATTAGTTTGATGTTCTTACTTTAGGGACTTCTCTCCCGGAGGTTTGTTCTATAAGCTGATTTTAATTTTATCATCATTATTTTGACTTATTATGCAAGATTCAATATACTATTGCTTGATGTAAAATACCCTACATTATCTAATGAGATGAAATTTATGTAATTCTCTCAAACAATTATTCCCCTTAAAGTATAATTAGGATCTGAAGGAGATCATTTTATAAAATCAAAGCTAGTTGGTTTCAAAATCTTACTTTTGTTTTTCTCCAGGAAACAAAGTTCCAGGATATATGGATGGTTGATTTGAATCTTTCAATCTCCTTGGGGAGACACTACATCATATTAAGGGTTCAACCTCAAACTTTTGTAGAGAAAAGAGGTAGGCCAATTTTCTGATTAGGCAGAATGTATAACCCAAGAGACTTGAAGCTGCTAAAATAATTGTAATTTGAGTATCTGTTATATTTTCTTGAACAAGTTGACTTTAGTCAATTTCAGATCTAGAACAACTAGTTGATTACTCATTTAGGAGAAGGTCAACCTTACTGGCTCATTCCTCCTGAAATTTGCATACTTACATTCTGCGTTGATAAATTAGACTCAAGAGTTATTATGCTGTGCCACTAATTTAACTTTTCAGCAGATTTTTAAATTAATGAACCCAAGCCTTTTCTTCTGAAATTTATTTTAAAAAATCACGTCCATAGAGTAAATGCTTGGTTTCCTTGCCTGTGTTTTCTCCCTAAGAAAGCCGTGTAATTCATTCAGTGTTTATAATGGTTACTGACTGATCAGAGAAAATGAGGCAGGAGGGCAGACTTGAGCTCTGCTTCTCTGGTTTGCATTAAAGGCATTCTTTATTTAAAATGGTATTTTACTAACGAATTAACTTGAACATATCTCGGGAACAGCTCAGAGTGGAAGAGGTTAATGCGTTTCAGTAAGGATTCCTGAACGTGAGTTGTGTGTATTTGTGTGTTTCGAGATCCTCAGGGGACCTTGTAGTAAAATATTCAGGAGGTTTTCTATCTTTTATTTAAGGCTGAATATTCAAGAACTTGCTTAAATAAATGTTTTCTTGTCTTGAATTTGGCCTTATAAATCATAGATCATATTTTTTTTCAGTCTGTTTATGAGAAACCTGATGTTTTGATGCCAGAATTAAGTGAAAGAGAAGAGATAAGAGATAGCTGCTTCCTTTTGTTGTATGTCTATTAGGACTCACTGTTGCAATGGGGAATGCTCTTGGGAATGTTTTTCCTGGATAGACTTTGCATGAGGCCTGACTAATAGCCCACAGATAGCTAGGCTAAGCCATGATTAAAGTTCAGTGGCTGCTTATGAAACAGAAAGATGCTAAACCTTCCTTGTATTCTTGACGTCATTAGCACCACGCCAAACACTGACTTTTGTATATACCAGCAGGATCATTTCCACAAAAAAAAAAAAAAAAAAAAAAAAGAAGAAAGAATAAAAGGGAGGAAGGAATGGGTACAAAGTCTTTGGGAATGGAAGTTGAGGGAGAGTGGTTTTCAATATGTCCCTAAGCAGGCCAGCCACTGATGTTATTGATGGTTCTACACTGGCTGGGCCTGCGACTGGGGGAACTAAGATAGGGTCAGAGGTAGTGGCAGTATAGAGTTGGACATCACAGCCACACACAGTGTGAGGGAAGAAGGTAGAATCTGGCTCTGGTTTAAGGCCGGGACACAGTACTATAATAACTGCGTCCCTTCTCGTGTTGTAGGAATTGTAGTATTCGTATGTTAAGAAATCTTATAGCTGTAGTCCAAACCTTTCATTTTTCAGCTGAGAAATCATATATCCAGAACATTGAGGTAACTTTCCTAAAATTATACATCTAGTTGTGACAGAGCTGTGACCAGAACATAACCACCCACCTTGCCAATCCCTTTCCAGTGGATATTATTATCTCTGGACACACTGTCTCTGTGACAGCAGGTTGTTCATGGCTGTAGTGAGAAATTGTTCAGGGAGTCTCACCATTCAATAAACAATTATTGAGTTCAACTCAATAAATTTATAGATGCCAGGCATTGCTCTGGGGGCTGATGCTTTTAGAGTGACATAGTCATTGTTCTCATTTCTCCCTGTTACTTTAACTCTTGATGCTCCTTTTCTCTGCTCCTTTCTTTTTATTAAAAAAATTTTTTTAAAATGTTTTTTTAAAGAAGGACTCTTGCTGTGTAGCCCAGGGTAGAGTGCAGTGGCTGTTCTCAGGCATGATCATGGGACACTGTAGCCTCAAACTGCTGGCCTCCTGTGATCTTCCTGCCTCCACCTCTTGAGTAGCTGGGAGTACAGGCCGACATTTTCTTTTTATCAGCACCTCTCTGAGACTTATTTTCACAGTTTACATTAGCTTGCTGTTAGTTCTTGGTGGAGTGATGGTAATGGGTGAGGATGTTACTGGCAGTTGCAGGGGAGAAGGTGTCAGAGGTATACTGAAGTGATTCCTTATGCTATATTAAAAGTCCAAAAATATTCACAAATGTTTGTTTTCTTTAGTCTTTTAGGAAAGCAAATGGGGCACTAATGGAGATATTTTCACAAAGGAAGGAGAAACAATAAATCTTGGTTGTATTTAACTGTAAAAGCTGCCTTCTGAATAAGAATTTGCATATAAATTTCTCAAGAAATTTCAAAAAGGCGGAAGGTTTGGAAGTGAGCTTGGAACAGAGTATCTTTATAACATGAAAAATAAGTGAATATCTTTATAGCATGAAAAACAGATGACTCTTTTCCCCCAAACACTATGCTATTCATTTTTCTAAGACTCTCATGATATCCCAAATGCATATTTTGTAATCTTAAAACATTTTGTAAAAAGCCAGAGATAAGCATTCTTTATTTCTGTCTGCTCCAGAAGAAACATGTACCTCTACTACTTCAACTTGATGAGGAATATAAATATTATGTTGACAAGCTTATGGCAGAAATTTATTTTATATAGAAACAAGCCACTTCAGTAGCTCAGAGTTCAGAGTTAAAATTATCCTAGCATTTTGAAGAATTTTCCTATATATGAGACAATTACCTACCATTCTGATCAATGCAGGACTCAGTTCATAGTCCAGGAACATCTGATTTTTTTATCTTCAGGAAAATTCTACAAGTATTAATGTAATTTGACAATTCTATATAGATTTAGCCTTCATAGAAGGGTCATTGAGATGTAATATTAGTCGTTAATTGTTAGACATTGTGTTCGCTACGTTCGATGATGCAAGATTAGTTGTTCACTTATAGACATTGTATTCACAGAATGTTGGGGATGGCTTACATGGTTGCTGCAGGGGGAGATTACATTCTATTCATTTAACCAACATCTTTCATAGGGAAAAAATGATATAGAAAAGGAGAAGCTTGCTGTGGCTCAGCATAATTTTGTTCAATTTTTCCTTATTGACACACTAGTATTTAATTTTTTTTTTAACTCTTCAAATATTTTTGAACTTGTTTTAATGATTTACCCCAGGATGAGGAAGAATATTTTGTTAGGGATAGATGCAGTGGACTAGAATAATACTCCCTGTGCTCCACCCCTCATCCCTAGAGCCTGTCAATATGTTACCCTCCTTGGCAAATGGGGTTTTGTAGATGTGATTAAGTTAATGGGAGACTGAAATTGGGGGGATTATCCTGGGTTATCTGGGTAGACCAAAACCAATCACATGGTTTCTTAACAGTGGAGAACTTTTCTAGGCTGTGCTCAAAAGTAGATGCAATGATGGAGAAAGGTCAGAGAGATGCTGTGTTGCCAGCTTTGAATATGAAAGAGTGGGCCATGAACCAGGGAATGGCAGGGGCCTCTAGCACTGGAAGAGGTGAGGATGAGGATGACCAGTAGGGCCTTCAGAAAGGCACACAGTCTTGTGAACACCTTGATTTCAACCCAATGAGACTATGTCAGACTTCTGACCTCCAGGACTGTGAGATCATGAATGTGTGTTATTTGAAGTCAAATTATCTAATTTGTGATAATTTAGTTACTGCAGCAATAGAAAACCAACACAATACAGATCTGATTTAACAAGAGGAAAGACAGGGTGGGATGACTGGATGGAGAAGTGGTAAGGGAGTAGCAGTGAAGCCTGGATTTTTCTTTTTCTTTCTTTTTTTTTTTTTTAAACAGTCTTGCTCTGTCACCCGGGTTGGAATGCAGTGGTACTCTCTCAGCTCACTGGAACCTGTGCCTCCCAGGTTCAAGTGATTTTCCTGCCTCAGCCTCCCAAGTAGCTGGGACTACAGACACATGCCACCGTGCCTAGCTAATTTTGTATTTTTAGTGGAGATGGGGTTTCACCATGTTGACCAGGCTGGTCTCCAACTCCTGGCCTCAAGTGGTTTGCCCACCTCAGCCTCCCAAGGTGCTGGGATTACAGGCATGAGCCACCGTGCCTGGCCTGGAGTTTTCAAATTAAGGTTTTTGTAGATGATATGAAATTAGGATTACATGATGAAACTTCAGGTGTCCTCATAATTGTGCACTTTTCTAGCTAGTGAAATGTCAAATTTCAGCAGCAAACTGAAGGAGAATCTCACTAAAGTGGGAGGTGAGCTTCCATGAGGGGAAGTAGCCAACAATAGCTTGAAGGGAAAATGGCCCACGTGATACAGTAACAATACCATTCACTTATGTGCTTTATGATCTGTTTCAACTTCTGCCCTCATATCTTTAAATACAGTTTTTGCATCTAGTTACCAAGTGTTGCTAGGGTAACACAGACAAAAGACTTTTATATTAACCTCAGGCATTGTATACCTATATACACATCTGGAACTGGTGTAGAATAGCAATGGAGGGTTAAGATGCCTTGCAATAGCACAGTTGTTTTTGTTTGTTTGTTTTTTGTTTTTTTTCTTTCTTACACGAGCAGAACGTTTTAATTGGGAGAAAGAGATTCTGGATTCAGGCTGACATGATTTTCCTTAGAATTAACCCAGAGAGAAATAGATCCCTTAGAAGCTGTGCCATTCTACCTGTGATAAGAATGCCTGTAGGGGTGAGTGGCTGATACCATAAGGTACATAAAGCTGTAGAAATATCATGGAATATCTTCCTGGAAGTCAATTAATAATTGAATAATTTTGATAAAAACATTCTTTTAATGTGAAGCAGCAAATTATGAAATAGAAGGCATGATTTGCACCAACATTTAAAACAAAGACCTTAAAGGAATTTCATGTTGCCACAAACTATAGAGGTTCACCCTCCTCTACTCTTAGAATAGGAAGAAAGCTTCAGGAAGCACTGGTGAAAGGCAAGTAAATAACACCTTACCGTGATACCTTCATTTCAGATTCCTCCGTCCACGGAGCATCACAAATGATGGAGCTTTTCTAGATATTTACTTCTTTATTAAAATTTCATTTGTATAAATTTAGGGGGTCCAAGTACAGCTCCTTCCTTCCTTCCTTCCTTCCTTCCTTCCTTCCTTCCTTCCTTCCTTCCTTCCTTCCTTCCTTCCTTCCTTCCTCCCTCCCTCCCTCCCTCCCTCCCTCCCTCCCTTCCTTCCTTTTCCTTTCTAATTAATTTTATGGGGGGAGACAGGGTCTTGCTTTCTCACACAGGCTGGAGTACAGTGGCATGATCACAGCTCCCACCCTTCCTAGTCTTCAATGTCTGTTATTCCACATTCTATGTCCATGAGTATGTATTATTTAGCTCCCACTTGTAAGAGAACATGCGGTATTTGGCTTCCTGTTTCTTAATTATTGGAACTGGAGGCCATCATCTTAAGTGAAATAACTCAGAAACAGAAAGTCAAATAGATCTTTACTTCTAAATTATAACCTGAAGTGTGTTCTATAAACTGGTCTATCTTGCAGCATTGAACTGTAGGGTACATATACACTACACAACTTGTCCTGAACTTTTCTCTCCAGAGTAACTCCTACTTACCTGTCATTCATCTCCTGTTAGAGCCAAGCCAAACTGTTCAGTGATCTCGTGTGACTTTGGCATGTTCTCCAGGGCTTCCCATCTCTGCATGTCTCAATCTAGCATGCCATCAGGCCCTGCTCGATTGTCATCTACTCCCAGAGGCCTTTCCAGACTCTTCCAGCAAGTGCTCTTCCTGTCTATGAATGCGCACACCTTTTATCTCTTTACTTTTTCCTAGGGTACTGTCTTGGGTTAGGTTTCCAGGGAAGCTGACTCTAAGAGGAAGGTTGGTGTGCAGGAAGTCTAGTAGGTGTCTTCTTTGGGATGAATGACTAAAGAAGGGAAGGAAGCAAGACAGGGCAGAAGGAGAAGTTGGTCTGGGATGCAGTCCTAATGAAAACCACAGTTGACCAAAAGTGCAGCTCTGGAATGAGGATGACCTTCATAGTTGTTCCAAGTTCAGGTGAGGAGGTTGTGCCTTTACCCCTTTGTGTAGAGCAGTTGTTGGCTCTGGCTGCCTGGGAATAAGGTTGCTAGATTTAGCAAATAAAAATATACAATGCCCGATTAAATTTGATTCTCAGATCAGGAATGAATAATTTTTTAGTATAAATGTGTTCCATGCAATATTTGGGACATACTTATGCTATAAATAATTTGTTGTTGATCAGACATTTAAATTTGAATTAACTAAGTGTCCTGTATTTTATTTAGCAACACTACCCAGGAAGGAGGATGGCCATGGCCCAAGTAATTCTCTTCAGAAGGGGTAGTCCCCAAAGAGGCTGGCAGAGGAGAGCTGAAAGTGGGCAGCATGCCTAGCAGCTGGGAGATGCAAGTTCTTCAGTCCTGACAGGGGATCTGTGCTGTGCACCACCACATTTCCCCTAGGCACAAATCCTTTCCCATTTTACATGGTCATTAGTTGTCAATGTGAGAGTCAGGTTGGTGTACATGGGCTTTTAGGAATCAAATAATAATATTTGGTGGGAATAAAACAAGGAGGTTTAGGCCGGGTGCAGTGGCTCACACCTGTAATCCTAGCACTTTGGGAGGCCGAGGTGGGTGGCTCACCTGAGGTCAGGAGTTCGAGACCAGCCTGGCCAACATGGTGAAACCCCGTCTCTACTAAAAATGCAAAAATTAGCTGAGTATGGTGGCAAGTGCCTGTAATTCCAGCTACTTAGGAGGCTGAGGCAGGAGAATCACTTGAATCTGGGAGGTGGAGGTTGCAGTGAGCTGAGATGGTGCCATTGCACTCCAGTCTGGGTGACAAGAATGAAACTCCTTCTCCAAAAACCAAAACAAAACAAAACAGGAGGTTGAGTGGTTACTCTCTCTCATTTTAAAAAAGAAATAGTACCAGTTGAAGATGAGGTAGATAAATGGCCTCCAGTTCCCCAGTTCCCAAGGGGGGAAGAAAAAGATATTCTCCTATATGCCCAATACATATATATATTTTTTAGTCAGCAACCAGAACTGACCTGAATTGACAACTGGTTCTGTTATATAATCGTTTCGCAAAGAATAGATACAGAGCAATTATTATCAAATGAAAGTTCTTATATTTGTAAATATCTCTTGACATTTAAGCCCCTTGTGGAAAACAGATCTACCCAGCAAGTTAGCTTACTTGCTTATTTAAGTATACATTTTGAGGCTGGAATATACTAAAAGGTTATGTTACCTCATGGAAGTCTTACTAAGGTGTTTTATGGCTCAGATGAACATTTGGCTATCTTGTTTTAAATTTTTTCTAAGCTAAAACTCGTATGGCTATTAAACTATGGTAGAAACATTTGGTGTCATGCTTGTCTAACGGCCTTTATGTTAACATGAACACCTAATCTTTTTCTGAGAAAGAACTTGGCTCTGGCTAGGGGTTATCCCTTGGTCTGTCTCTGCAGGGAGGTGACAAAACTTATTTTCAAGCATATGTCATTTTTCAGTCTCTTCATTCTAATTTCTTACCCAGTTTAGATGAGCCAAATCATACAGCTGTGTACTTCACAGGAACATAGAATACCTGCTTTCCAAATGCTTTTAGGGAATATAACCCCAGTTTGTGGCTTTATCATAATGATCAAATCTATATTTATGAAGGATTGTTCAAAAATTTGCAGTTTATGGATTCCTTTAGATATTATGAAGTCTATATCTTGACTGCTGAAAGCTATATTCTTATATCACATTGTTTTGACTTCCATAGACTTGTTTTTGGTAAATTATATTTTAACTTTATCCTTTGTTTACCTCGAAGAATATTATACACAAGAATTCTGTGAATCCTGCCAATAATAATGATATAATAATAATAATGCTGTTGATAATTTATGAATTCATTATTCAATAAATATGTGTTGAACAATTTCTACATGCCAGGTAATCTTCAATGAATACATGCCAGGTATTCATTGGAATACCAATGAATGAGATAGATAAAAATCTCTGTGTTTATTCTATTTATTTTTAAGTTAGTGAGGAGAAGACAGATTACAAAAAGGCAAGGAAAATGTGAGTTGATGATAAGTGCCACAGGAAAAAATAAAGCAAGGGAGGGAGTTGGGGTGTTGCAATTTTAAATAGGCTGGCCAGTGAAGGTGTCCTCATGATACCTAGTATGACACACATTATTTTGCTTAGCATTTTACATGAGGATGCTCATTATGTAATACTGTGAAGTGTTCATTATATTACAAGTTGTCCTCTTTATGAGGACTCATGGGAGAACTTGCGCTTTGATGTTAGAACTAGCAGTAGTTGGGCTTCTCTTGAGTGACTGGTTTCTTTTTATCTTCTGGGCACGAAGAATCATGTAACAGATCATGGTTACCTCCTTGTTAAGCTTATAAGGAAACTTAAAACTTTGGCATGAACTGGGAGTACTGACCTTACTCTTGGCTTCACCTTACCTTTTCAATCTTATTTTAGCTTTTGTCCCAATTGACTCACCTACTTATTTGACATTTTATTTTATGCTATGTTGTTATATTTATTTTGGTAAGCTTCCTTAAATATTTTTTGGACAAAGTAAGGCATGAATAGAAATAAATACCCACATAATTACATGCACACACAATATACACACACACATACATACACACACACACACACATACATACATACATCATTATGTGAAGATATAGCACATCTTCCTTATTTCAGTGTACCTTGAACCTGGAGTTCTTATCTGAAAGAGTTTTTATGCTTCATGGTGTTCTTTTATAGGTGCTCAATAAATATTTATGGAAGAACAATTTTAGTAGTGGTTATAATTTAAATGAGAAAGATGCTCATGATATCTTAACAGTTTTTCCATTTGAATATCAAAATGAAATATTGCTGAAGTTTAATTTTTAAAATCATTATATGTAAAATATAAGCTCTTTAATATAAAGGTGTGGGGAAATCTGAAATGTAATTAATATGTAATTATGACTCTTCTAAACCTGTTTCTAAAAGTTTTCAATAATTAGGTTTTAATAATTCTGGATAACAGAATCCTTTGAAACCTGTCACCCTCCAGGGAAATTTGGTTACACACAAACATTGCATAATTGTATTAAAGAAGTTAGGGACACACCAAAGCCCATCCATCAACCAACCTTAGGTTATGAAACCCTGCTATATGTTTTTCTTTTAAAATAATAAATGCTCTTAAAATTTTAATAGCAAAAAGAAAAAGCAGAAAAATTACCTATAACCCCAGCACCACAGGATAGCTATTTTTGATCTTTTTATTTTCATTTAAGAAATTTGTTGCATTTACATTATAAGATTTTGCATCCGAATTTTTTGGCATAACAATATATGGTAAGTAGTTCCCAATGAAATAAAAAATTCTTTATAAACATAGTTTTTAATGATTTGTATAATATTTCAGTGTATACATATACTATAATGCGCTTAAACATTTTCTAATGTCTGTTTAGGTCTTCCCTTGCCCTTCCATTATTCGCCACAAAGTTGCTATGAACCTCTTAGAGCCAAATCTTTGTTGACATGTTAAGAAATTTCCCAGGAATACCAAGAAGAATTGCTAGGTGCAAATGTATATTCTAACTAAAATCAATGATATGCAAATTATTTTTCAGAAAGAGTGTTCCAATCAATTATGCTGGTACCAGCAGTTTGTGAAAGTATTTAAATGATCTATTTTACCTCATTCTGAATAGAATTGAATAGTACCATTAAAAACAGAAATAATCAAAGAAATAAAAACTTATTTGATAGGTGAAGAATGGGGCCATTTTGAATTTAATCTGCATTTCTTTGATTACTAATGAGGTTTACTTCTAAAACTATGTTTTCAAGAAAAACTTAAAAACTTTGCCTTTTCTCTTCAGTGAGTTGGTTTTCTCTTCAGTGGGTTGGTTCATTAATATGTTGAGGGTTTTTTTTTTTTTTTTTTTTTTAATTTTATGTGCTTTTTTATACACCAAAATCTCTTGGTAAAGTTTAGTTCTTTTTCACATAAGTTCTATCTACAGTTTTTAAAGTTCATTTCTAGGTATTACATCTTTTGTTTTTTTGTTGCTGTAATGCAAAAGAAACTTTTTTCATTATAGTTTCTAAGTTGTTATTACTGCCATACATAAAGGTGATAGATTTTTTTTTTTTTTTTTTTTGAGATGGAATCTCGCTTTGTCACCAGGCTGGAGCGCAGTGGCATGATCTCAGCTCACTGCAACTTCTGCCTCCCGGGTTCAAGCAATTCTCCTGCCTCAGGCTCCTGAGTAGCTGGGACTACAGCCGAGCACTACCACGTCCAGCTAATTTTTGTACTTTTAGTAGAGACGGGGTTTCACCATGTTGGCCAGAATGGTCTCCATCTCTTGACCTCATGATCTGCCTGCCTCAGCCTCCCAAAGTGCTGGGATTACAGGCGTGAGCCACCGCGCCCAGCAAAGGTGATAGATTTTTATATATCCACGTTTAAAAATATTTTCAGTTGATCTTCTTGGAATTTTTAGGCATATTCTCATTTGTTGTCTGCAAAGAAAGATTCCTTTTTTTCCAAGATTTATCCTCTTATTTCTTTTTTGAAGAAGGTAAGGCATAAATAAAATAAATACTTAATTGCATGCACACACAATACACATAAACATACGTAAATCACCATGTGAAGATATAGTAAATCTTCCTTATTTCACTGTACCTTCAAGCTGGAGTTCTCATCTGAAGAAGTTTTTTATGCTTTATAAAGTGTTCCTTTATAGGTGTCTTATACTGGTGAAAGCCTCCAGAACAATGTCAAATAATGGTTATGATTCTGGCTATTATATACTTCGTTTCTTACTTTAATAGTGATATCTGTAATATTTCATTGTTAAGTATAATAGCTCTAGGCTTAAAATAGATCATTAGAAATGAGCTGGGAATTTTATCTAATGTATATTCCGCGTATGTCATCATGATCTTACAGTTTACTTTTTATTGGCTTATTGATCTGTTACTTTTTTTCACTAATAATTTTTTGCATTTTGGGAATAATTTTATTTGGTCATGGTGGATTTTTCTTTGAAAGTTAAGCTGATTAAATTTGCTAATATTTTATTTAGAATTAGTATTGATATTGAAAAAAATGAGAATGATGTGTAGTTTTCTTGTTTAAAACTTTTTTTTGTCAGGTTTTGGGGTCAGAATTGGTTATGCTAGATTCCCAAAATGAATAGGGTCACTTTTAATCTTTTTCTATGCCCTAAAAATTATGTAACCTGGGAATTATCTCTTCCTTCAAGCATTTGGATATGTATCTATAAAATATTTTAACTTAGATCTATTATGACAAGCGATTATTTGATAACTTTTTCAGTTTCTTCTGGAGTTATTGGCCTCTTCAGGCTCATATTTTTAGGCTCAGTTTTGGAAGTTTTTTTTACCCTATCTTCACTTTCCCTCATGTCTATGATACTCTACTATTTAATATATTCGGTTCATGTTTATTGTAATGCTATTGTGAGTTATACTTTAATAAATGTAAAATGATCCACACTCCAATTTAATGACTCCTGCCTTGACTTTTTTCTTCCTTTCCTTTCTTTTCCTTTCCTTTCCTTCCTTCTCTTTCTCTCTTTCTTTCTCTCTTTTTCTTTCTTTTCCTTTCTTTTATTTTCTTTTCCTTTACTCTCCTCTCCCCTCCCCTCCCCTCTTTCTTTTCTTTTCTTTCTCCCTTACCCCTTTCCTTTCCTTCCTTCCTTCCTTCCTTCCTTCCTTCCTTCCTTCCTTCCTTCCTTCCTTCCTTCCTTCCTTCCTTCCTTCATCTTTCTCTTTCTTTCTCTTCCTTTCTTTTCTCTCTCTTTCTTCCCTTTCCCTCCCTCCCTCCCTCCCTTCCTTGCTTTCCTCTCTCTCTCTCTTTCTCTCTCTCTCTCTCGCTGCCTTGCCTTGCTTTGCCTTGACTTTCTCAAGGTCTCAATCTGGTGTCCAGGCTGGAGTGCAGTGGCATGATCTTGGCTTACTGCAACCTCCACCTCCCAGATTCAAGTGATTCTCCTGCCTTAGCCTCCCCAGTAGCTGGGATTCAGGTGTACATCACCACACTTGGCTAATTTTTGTATTTTTTAGTAGAGATGGGGTTCTATGATGTTGGCCAGGGTGGTCTCAAACACCTGACCTCAAGTGATCCACCCACCTTGGCCTCCCAAAGTGCTGGGATTACAGGCATGAGCCAATACGCCCGGCCACCTTGACTTCTTTCTAGTTTGTTAATTATATTGCTTTACCTGCTAACTTCTGTCTTTCATCCTTCCCTTTTTCCTTCTGTCTTTCCTCCTTCCTTAGCTTACTTTTTGGTATTGTTCTGGCATAGTAGTAACTGACTTACAATCTGAAGAGATTGATACACAATTATAAATAGGTTTTGTTTTGTTTTTTTTCCTCTTAGATCTCTGCCTTCAAAGGTACCCTGCATATTTCTCTTCCTTAGTTCCTGATGATATTTTGGATAAAAATGTCTGTTTCAGTCTGATATAAAACTCTAATATCTCATCGATTTGCACTTCCCCACCCTGTCCCCCTAACCCAAGCTCAGGACATTGATGAGGCAGGCAGGGTCTGTTTCTCACTGTTCCTTTTTCTTTTTGTGGCTCTTTTGGGGTGGTGGTGTGTATATAGGAGAAGCAATGAGAGAAAAACTCCTGAAACTTGAATAACATAGTAATCCTGTGTTGTAGTGATCTCTTGGCTCATATCATCTGGCCTTAGGTGGTTTCTGTGTGGTAGGACCCAATAGGATGTGTGTGTGTGTGTGTGTGTGTGTGTGTGTGAGAGAGAGAGACAGAGAGAGAAATTGATTGTAAGGAATTGGTTTACGTAATTGTAGAGAGCCAGTAAGTCCAAAGTCTGCAGGGTAGGCCAGTGGGCTGAAGAGCCAGGAGAAAGTAGATGTTACAGTTTGAGCTTGCAGGCAGTCACCTGGTAGAATTCTCTCTTTCTTGGGGGATATCAGTCTTTTCTCTCCTTAGGCCTTCAACTGATTGGATGAGGTCCATCCACATTATAAAGTGTCATTGGCTTTACTCAAAAGTACATTGATGGAAACACTAATCTAATCTAAAAATACTTCCACAAAAACATCTGGAATAGTGCTTGATTGAATACCTGAGCACTGTGGCCTGTCCAAATTGGCACATAAAATTGACTATCACAGGCCCAGTACACAATTCTTTTGTCTCTATGACCCTCTCCCCACAGCTCTCGCCCCTGCAGTACACTTCTTTCTGCTGGGTTTCCTCCGCCTGGTAAGTCATCTTCCTTGAAGGGGTATCTTCAAGAAGGCCCAAGCCTGCCTAACTTTCCTGGTGTCCTCCTGACCATAGGAAACTCTCCTGTTTTTGTCTCACTGTACTGTTGCCTCTTCTTTTCCATTCCATTCTACTCTAGCCAGGTTCCAGCTTTCATCATTCTCCAGAGAAGACATCTCCATTTTCACATAAGCCCCCCAACTCTCAAGAAGACGTGTCAAACTTCAAAGAACGTTTTTTACTATATGCTCCCATGCTCCGATGGCAACATCTGAACAGGTTTACAAGCTTCTGAAGTTCAGCACGTGAAAGGGTCAATGGGGGAACTGTGATGCAGATCCCCTTTTCTTGAGGACACCTCTAATTTGGGTTCACAGAGCTGGGGGATGGTGCTCCCTCCTCCCCTCCAGAAAGAGAAAAGCCACGGCACACTACCTCACCGAGGCCTCCTCTAAAACCTTTCTCTATTTAGCTAACGCTCTTTTGAGCTGTTTTCCTTTATGTGATCTGGTTGCCATACAGAGGGTGAAGCCCTCTTTTATAATATAAGCACTGGAGGGCCTGCATGGTAGGTTCTTAATGTTCTCTTTGGAATTTGATGCTACATAGCTTTTAATATACTGAATTTTGGGACTCTAAACAATATTCTAAAACGATAGGGAAAGTCTTTGTAATATCATGATGTGACCATTGCTGTTTCTTTTATTTTTAATATTTAATATTTAATATTTAAGTTTCACTTAACTTTTATAGATAGAGATTTGTATTTTAAAATATTCCAATGTGAGAAAATGTTTATTTTAATAAAAGGGAAGATTCCCTTTAATTTTTCTCATGCACTTATATTTGGTTTTTCCTCACTTAGTTTATGCTGTTTTTCTATCCCCTTGTACTTTCTACTGTTTTCTGCCTTTGACTACGTGTACCGAGTGATTATTTTGTTTTTTAAATCGTGGTTTTTAAAAAATTTTTTGTTTAAGTTCCAGGATACATGTGCAGAATGTGCAGGTTTGTTACATAGGTATACATGTGTCATGGTGGTTTGCTGCACCTATTGACCAGTCTAAATTGTATTTTAACAATTACATGATTTGCCTTTATTTGTAGCAGTGATTGCCTTTAATATTGTCAAATATCTAATTAAAATTTCTCTCTTTATTGAAATCAAGAACAGAATTGTCACTTTTTTTTTTTTTTTTCTTGAGACAGAGTTTCACTCTTGTTGTCCAGGCTGGAGTGCAATGGCATGATCTTGGCTCACTGCAGCCTCCGCCTCCTGGGTTCAAGTGATTCTCCTGCCTCAGCCTCCCAAATAGCTGGGATTACAGGTGCCTGCCACGATGCCTGGCTAATTTTTGTATTTTTAGTAGAGATAGGATTTCACATTGTTGGCCAGGCTGGTTTCGAACTCCTGGCCTCAGGTGATCTGCCCGCCTCGGCTTCCCAAAGTGTTGAGATTATAGGCGTGAACCACCATGGCTGGCCTGGAATTATAACCTCTGACTCCTTTCTTTGCCCAGTGAAGAATTTAGTCTGTTTCATGATTTTAAGTTCCCATCCTTTCCCCTTGAGTCCTTTAAGGGCTTGTTAATTTAAACTGATATAACAAAGCCACATTTTTTATTAAATATCATTTTTTGTTTTAACCATGGAAATTATTCTTTAAGACTTATTGGTACTTTGGATTTGGAATGAATTTTTCAAGCATTTTAACAAATTTTGTGCTTACTACCAGTATATTTATGTTATCATTTTTACTTTCTTGCATTTATAATTTTGATTCATCACTTATTTACTTACATTGTTTTTGATTAAGGTTCCAGGAAGGCTATTGTTATACTTTCACAATTTCTGTATAGCTAGATAAATCTTTTTACTATTTTCACGTCCAAATGAAGTTTTTCTATATTTTAAGTTCTTGAGTCAAAACAATAATTTCTCAAAATTCTGTAAACATTGTTTAATTGCAGTGATGTTTAGTATTTCTAAGAAATCTAAGGTGAGATGGACATTTTTCTGTTTGAAGGCTTCGCGTATATTTTCTCCTCCATTGACATTTAAAACTTTCAGTGGGTTAGACCTAAGTGTAGGTCTTTTAAATTAGCTTTCATAGAAATAATCTTTCTTAAAAAAAAAAAAAAAAACTTCAGATTGGGCATTCCGATTTCAGAGAATTTTACTAATCCAGGGATTTTACTGATAGTGTTCATTAAAATATTTTTGAATTTAAAGAGAACTCAAACTCGAGTTTGCTTAAACAACAAAGTGTTATGTTAGATAAAAAGCTGAGTGGTGCAGAGACAGGAAGGTGTTTAGGTGTTACATGCTCTAAATTCCTATTGTTATCAGGGCATCAATTCTCCTGGCTCTGCCCTTCTCTAATCCTTTGTAAGCTGCATTCTCAGGATACTTTCCCTCATTTAAGTGATATGGTTGCCATCAGTTTCCAGGGCTACAGGCTTCTTTATTCATACCTAGAAGGAGAGACAGCATCTGTTCTCACATTTGTTGATTAAAAGCTCTGTGTTTCACTCTGATTGGGTAATTGCAGGTCATATGCCCACTTGGAACCAATCACTATGAGACCAAGGCAGAGCTTCCTTGATTGGCTTAGACCAGTCAACTTTCTTTCACTTCTGTTCTCATCTCTGTTATGGTTTGCATTTCTTACATCTTTCTTTTTGGTTCTGGTTGAATTTTAAGTTTATCCTCTACATTGCTGAATAGATTTTTGTCAGTTTTGCTTTTTACTGCCTCTAATGTGAATTTTAATGCAATTTCATTAAAACATATTGCATCTTAGTTTTTAGTGTTCTTCCCTTTATTTCTGCTTTTATTGCAATCTGTTCTCTTCTACTAGTCTCCTGTATTATTTTTTTTCCTGAGAAACTATCTCTTTGTATTTTGGTGGAGATTGTAAAGAAATTTTGAAAACATTCTGGGATGTACAACAATGTGAATGTCTTTAATGCCATTAAACTGTACACTTAAAAATGGTTAAAAATGTATATGTATATTTTAACACAATAAAAATTCTTCTTTTAAAGAAAATAATTCTCAATATATATTCTTCCTCCAGCTGTTCAAATATTTCCTTTCCCTTTGTAATAAAACATTTTATTAGTCCACATGTTTTGTTTATTTGCATGCATTTTTATTAATTTATCTCTAGCCTTAGCAGGTTTTACCTAAGTTCGGTTTGCTAAATGTCAAGGTATAGGCAGTGATAGTAGTAACTTTTTGAGTGAATATGACTTTTCTTCTCTGGTCTAGACCTTGAATGGTTCATATTTCCAGAATCCCCAGAACCAATTCTAATTTTTGGTAGAAATTTACTAGGATATTTTGTTCTTTCAATTCTTGTTTCTTTGTGTTTTGCTTTATAGGATATGAGGCAATATTTTTCTTTTTTGGGTGTGTAATTGTTATATGTGAGAGATTATACCCTTAGCATATGCTGCTTCCAGAAACTCTTAACTCTGCTTTACATCTATGAAGTGTTTCTGAAGGTGCCTACACATCCAGGATGAAATATGCTACAGTCAGTTTCCTCTACCTGTTGGCATGTTGGGAAATGAGATTTAGAGTTTTTCATACAAGTGAGAGAAAAGTGACTTTTAGAGGTGGTAGAAGCACAGAAGCACAGGTCTGGTCAGACAGTAGTTCTTAGGCACTGTGTGTGTGTGTGTGTGTGTGTGTGTGTGTGTGTGTGTGTGTGTAAAGGGGCAATAATTTACTGTTTCAGTTTCTGGTCATTGTAGCTACTCTATATGAGTACATTTTTTTTTTTTTCCCTAAAAATGGATCCTGCCCTGAGGATTCCTTTTCAGATATTTTAATTTGTTTTGATCCATAGTAATAATTGATTCTGCAACTAGTGCAAATTGCCCTGACTTTTGTCAAGTTTTCTCCAATGTCAGGAAACAACATCTTCCAACTGTTGAAGAGAGCGACCTCCTGTTCTTTCTTGCTCTAAATTAAGAAAATCTGACCAACATGAATCAGGTGCTGTGCTGGTTATTAAGATAGCATCTCTCAGTTCCAAATAAATCTTCTCAAGTTGGCTTTGTGATGCTGGGTCTGGGACATTCTAACCTACATTCTTCTTTCCTCCTCTGCCATCTGGTTCTCTATTAGGCTCTACCCCTAGAGAGCCCCAGAAGAAGATGGAAAGGCAGGATGAAGGGGAGAAGGACCCTCCTCTCTCTTGCTTGTTGGTCCATCAGCATCATCCTGTAGCATTTTGCCTCAGCAGGGGCAGTTGGTTCCAGCCTCCTGCTTCTTTTGGCACCCCCAGATCTGGAAACGGCTGTCAGTGTCCTTCCTTGGAGGTCTGAGCTGGGTCCGTGGGCTTGTCCTCTGAGCTCCCAGGTCTTAGTGATTCCAACCTTTTCTCTTTGTCCTATAGCCCTAAGGGTGGAAGATGTTTCCTGCACTTCATACCTCTGGTCTACCTAAGTGTTTTCATTTGTTCATTTTACTCTCTAATTCCAATGTTGAAATTGCGTGTATGGGTTCGTTTTCCTGTTGAATCCTAAGTGATGCTGGTGCTTAGTACTTACGGGACCTAGGGATCTGGGGCAAGAGAACAAATGGCAGTTGCTATGAGGACCATGAGGTGGGTATTGATGTGAGAATTCCCCCCCTAAAAAAGAGGGGAAAGAACAAATATCTATTTTTACATGTATAGGAACAATATCTATTTCTACATGTAACAAAATAAGAATGGTATTTTAGGGCAAATAAAAGGAGGTACCACTCTACACACCCCATAAGTACCATGTATAACTTATGTCCTTAGTTTTGTAGAATGTATAGTTTTCAACTAAGTGAAGCTTTAGAGAGTTAGACGTGCAAAATATAGATAGTTGGCTTCTTGAGAGCACTTTTCCACCAAACATCCTTTGGAACCCTTGTCCAAGATGTTCCCTGAGTTAGCTCTCTCCTATCTCTGTTTTTGTAAATTAAAGTAAGATAAGGAAAACAGAAAGTGAGGTAGAAAGCAAAGTATTTTGACAAAATTCAAACATTTCAGATATTCAGATCATCCTGTACAGGAGAGTACACTTAGCTGGGTAGGGTGCACAGCTCTGGGAACCCACACTGCTGGAGAGTGATCTCAAAGCCACCGTTCAGAGCCTGACCTTTTCCTATTTCTATCGGCTTTCTTCTGATGTCTCTTTTCTGCCTCTTCCTCTTACTATTCTTTAACAGCTCCTGAAATTAATCCTTATTTGGCACTGGGGTACAAATGATATGCACTGATGAAGGGCTGCATCTTAGGAATGATCATTTGTCAGTCTTAGAAGAACCTTGACAGAATGGTGGGTTTTGTTCTCAGATCCACAGATGCAGGAATATGATTGAGTTCCAGTCCCAGAATTGCTTGGCCTGATGGAGTCGTACCAACCAAATTTCCAAAAGATTAATACAAAATTTCTAAAAGATTAATGAGGGTTTAAATATACTCATTTACAATAGAAAATATGTGTCACTCAGCAACGATGACCATGCCTTTAAATACTTATTTGTTGTTATCTCCCACATGCTGTAAAGGTCATGGTTGTAGGGAAGGAAAGAAAGGATACAAGCTTATGCTTAAAAATAGCAAAAGGACTCTCAAGACTTCACAAGCCTTAACAGAAAGGAGCCAAGGTAAGATGAGGCTAACAATGTGAAGTAATTGTTATAGTTCTATGGAATAGCCACATAGTTTTGCATCACACTTGTTAGCTTCTCTTACCCGGACTGCCCATTTGTGATTTTGTGCATTCATCTACTTGTCTCTGAAAAATATCTTATTGAATGAAATCAGTTAATACAACCAGAAGAAAAAAGTTGAAACGTCCAATTGATGTTAGGGGCTGAGGACAAGGGAACAATTCCTAAATTTCAGTGTAATCAAGGCAAATACTAAAATACTGATTAATATTTAGTGTGGGGATTTAAAATTCAATTGGCTTATGCTTTTATTGGGGTTGGGGTAGCCAGGCAGTTGTTTCTGAGCTCTTCCATACACTATCAATGCCAAGGAGTATGAATGTCCAAGTATTGAACATTTATTGAGGTTTCCCTATTTGAAGACGATAAAGAATAATATGCAGTCATTACATATATCCTTTAGAACAGAGGTTGGCATACTGTAGCTGTGAGTTGGCTGCCTGTTTTTTGTTTTTTGGTCACACAGGCTGGGGTACAATGGCATGATCTCAGCTCACTGCAACCTCCACCTCTTGGGTTCAAGAGATTCTCCTGCCTCAGCCTCCTGAGTAACTGGGATTACCGGTGCCCACCACCACCATGCCTGGCTAATTTTGTAATTTTAGTAGAGGCGGGGTTTTACCATGTTGACTGGGCTCGTTTTGAACTCCTGACCTCAGACGATACACCCACCTCGGCCTCCCAAAGCGATGGGATTATGGGCATGAGCCAGCACGCCCAGCCTTGGCTGCCTGTTTTTGCAAATGAAGTTATACTGGAACACATCTGCGGGCATTTGTGTATGCATCATCTAAGGCTGCTTTCCTGAAACAATGGCAGAGTTGAGTCATCGACACAGAGACTATATGGCCCACAAAGTCTTAAATATTTACCATCTGGTTCTTTATAGAAACAAATTGCTGCCTTCTGCTTTATAAGCTTTTAAGTTAGGGAACAATACTTACACATAGGAAACAATAGCAAAGAAAACAACAGTAGATCAGTAAGTACTAAATGGTTACACCAAGTTATAAATGCTACAGAACTGCAGAGAAAGGATCATATTGCTCTTTTAGGAGGACAAGTCTGGCAGCCATTAACATCACCTTAAAGGCCATTGCGGTAGTCTTGGAGGAAACCAGGGGCAACTTGTATAGTAGCACAGTGTGGTGTGTGGCCACTAGACATTTCAGGTCAGTTGGGAACCAATTACACCAGACCTACAGAGAATGAGTAGAATGAGTAGAGTGTAATTACTTAGAGGAAGGTCAAGTTAGAATCGGGGGTGCAGGTGAAAATTGGAAATGATAAAGTCAGATGTCCAAATAGAAGGGTGGGGCGGTGTTAAAGCCATGTGGCAAGGATGTTTAAGTGTTGTTTAGAGCTGTGGTTTGAGCTGGATGGCAGAGGCAAGAGCCAGATCATGAAAGCCATTGTTATGGATGCTGAATTTAGTGGCACATGTGAAAGAACAAGGAAAGGTGTGAAAGACATGTGTTACTAATGCTGTTAATGAGATTGTTACTAATGCTGTTAATGAGATTGTTACTGACGTGAGATTGTTACTAATGCCCACTCTCTTTTCCTTTTTAGGAGAAAGTGGGGGCAGTTTTAGAAAATCTGCCAGCTTGTGACTGCTGAAGCCAGTCAGAATCCAAATAGAGCTTATAACTACAGCAGAAGCCAGAACAAGGGATAGGTGCAGTTGAGATGATCCTAAGTGGTGTATAAGAGGTGCCTGGTGGTGTATAAAAGGGCAGAATGGCAATTTTCGCAGGACAGACAAAGACAGTGTCCCAAATATCCCACTACAAATACATAAAAGTACTAGATAAAACAGTTTTGAATACAGGATGTTGGAGCTGTCCTTTACATGTGTAAAGGTGAGGATGGGGGTTTCTGTCTTAGTGACCTTGAGCCTGATTGAAATGCTATGCTGTAAATAAGACCTTTGCATAAAGCTAAGTCCGTCAAAGGACAGTTGTCTTAAAGCAAGAAGTGACTAGAAAAGCAATCCACCATTGCAGGGAGATGAAGAGACAATTATGTCTCTTGGTCTGAGCTTTTGATAAAATATATATGTACATATCCTCAGAGGAACCTGTAAGTCTGATTTATATCTCTCCCAAGTTTGGATTTCTAAACACTCTTTAGGCATCCCAGAAATCCCTAACTGAAAAATAATTAAAGCGCATCACTGTGTTTGGTATTCCTTGGGTACCAGGCAGCAGCAAATGCAAAACCACTTTGAAAATACATTTCCATAACCAGGCCCATGGGTCTCTCACAGAAAAAATAAACCACTAGAATTATTATCTCACAATCAAACTCATAAATCATGTGAGAAAATAATCCATCATGAGAGAAAGAGAGAGAGTCAGCACATGCAGGGAGGTTGGAGTCCTTGAACTCAGTGAAATCATCTGAATGAGGATACAAAGTAAATGTTTGTAAGGATTAAAGAGAGAGAAAAATAACAGTGTACAAATAAGTAGCATAACCTTCTGAAAAAAAATTTAAAAGTCTTTGAGTAAGAACCAAATAAAACTTCCAGAAACAAAATTTTAACCAATAAAGTTAAAAACTCAATGGGTGATATGGCTTGGCTGTGCCTTCACCCAAATCTCAACTTGAATTGTGTCTCCCAGAATTCCCACATGTTGTGGGAGGGACCCAGGGGGAGGTAATTGAATCATGGGGGGTGGTTTTTCCCATGCTGTTCTCATGACAGTGAATGAGTCTCACAAGATCTGATGAGTTTATCAGGGGTTTCCACTTTTGCTTCTTCCTCATTCTCTCTTGCTGCCACAATGTAAGAATTGTTTTGCACCCTCTGCCATGATCGTGAGACCTTCCCCAGCCATGTGAAACTGTAAGTCCAATTAAACCTCTTTCTTTTGTAAATTGCCCAGTCTGGGGTATGTTGGACAAATACAATGGGTTAAACCTCAGATTCAATATCATTGAAATTATACCTATGTATCTGGAAGATAGGGCTGGGGAAATTATCCAGAATGAAAAGCAGAAAGAGTAGAGGTAGAAAAGTCTGAGGGATAGGCCAGGCGTGGTGGCTCAAGCCTGTAATCCCATCACTTTGGGAGGCCAAGACGGGCGGATCACGAGGTCAGGAGATGGAGACCATCCTGGTGAACACTGTGAAACCCCGTCTCTACTAAAAAATACAAAAAAAAAAAAAAAAAAAAAAAAAAATTAGCCAGGCATGGTGATGGGCACCTGTAGTCCCAGCTACTTGGGAGGCTGAGGCAGGAGAATGGCGTGAACCCAGGAAGCGGAGCTTGCAGTGAACTGAGATCCGGCCACAGCACTCCAGCCTGGGCCACAGAGCGAGACTCCGTCTCAAAAAAAAAAAAAAAAAGTCTGAGGGATAAAGAATTGTATGGAATAGAGTGAGAAAAGACAGAGTATCTGTTTTATCTTGGGTTGCTAAACAAAGTTTCATAAACTGGGTGACTTATAAGCCACAGAAATGTATTTATTACAGCTCTGGAGACTGGAAGTCTAAGAGCAAAGTACTAGCACATCGAGTGTCTGGTGAGGGCCTGTCTCCTGGTTTGCAGATGGCTGTCTACTCATTGTATCTTCATCTGGTGGAGAGCAGAGAGGAAACAGACAAACTAGCCAAAACCCTCATGTCTTCTTATAAGGGCACTAATCCCATTTAAGAGGTCTCTATCCTCATGATCTAATTATCTCCAAAAGGACCCACTTCCTAATACCATCAAATTGGGGGTTAGTATTTCAACATATGAATTTTGGGGGAACAAAGACATTAGGTTCATGGCAATATCTAACAGGAATTCTAAAGTAAGACGAGGCTGGGCGCGGTGGCTCATGCCTGTAATCCCAGCACTTTGGGAGGTTGAGGTGGGTGCATCACCAGGTCAGGAGATCGAGGCCATCCCGGCTAACACGGTGAAACCACATCTCTGCTAAAAATACAAAAAAATTAGTTGGGCATGGTGGCTGGCGCCTGTAGTCCCAGCTACTCAGGAGGCTGAGGCAGGGGAATGGCATGAACCTGGGAGGCGGAGCTTGCAGTGAGCCGAGATTGTGCCACTGCACTCCAGCCTGGGGCACAGAGCAAGACTCCGTCTCAAAAAAAAAAAAAAAAAAAAAAAAAAAAAAAAAAAAAAAAAATTAATAAATAAATAAGATGAGATGTTTAAGGATTGGTTAAAATTTTTCCAAAATTGAAAGATATGAAATCTTTATATTCAGTAGTATAACCAGTCCTGAATAGAATGAACAGAAAATAAATTTATAAAGCAACACTGTGGATAGACTACCAAAGAGAAAATCTTACAAGCAGCCAGAGAGAAATAATAGGTTATCCTCAAAGAAACAAAATTTAGCACACAAAAGTTTTCTCAGAAGCACAGCTAGACGTCAGAAGACGATGATATTTTTAATACTGGTAAGCGCAAAGAAATGGAACATAACAGAGGGTGATCAACCATGACATTTTGCTAGAAACTGTCCTGGTTTTAGCACTGAAAGTTCCAAGTTCTGGGAAATCCCTCAGTCCAAAGCAGATCATTGATCCCCCTACACTGTTCTATGTGGTTAAGCTGTCATTAAAGAGTGAGAACAAAAAAAAAAAATGTTGTTAAAATGTATAAGTGAAATAATGCCATCTGAAAAAAGGCAAAAAGTTCATCTCTTGTAGGCTGTTGTTGAAAGGACTACTGAAGAATATAGTTTAGGAAAAACAAAATCAATCTAGATGGAAGGAGTTTGATATAATGGGCAATGGGGAATAAAACAGGTAAAATATTGATTAGTATAAGGAAGCATTGACGATACAAAATAATAATGATAATAACTAACAATTTTAGAGCTATATAAAGGAAAAAAAGAGAGAAAAACCAACTGACAACAATAACATTTAAGACGCTGGGGTGTTCAGATGTAGTGGTGCCAGGAATTGTCGTTTCCAAGTCCTTGAAATGATAGGGATGGAGATAGGACTATTGGCTAAGTGTATACTTTAAATATGCATGTTAAAAACTCTAGTGTCGGCCGGGCGCGGTGGCTCAAGCCTGTAATCCCAGCACTTTGGGAGGCCGAGACGGGTGGATCACGAGGTCAGGAGATCGAGACCATCCTGGCTAACATGGTGAAACCCCGTCTCTACTAAAAATACAAAAAACTAGCCGGGCGAGGTGGCGGGCGCCTGTAGTCCCAGCTACTCGGGAGGCTGAGGCAGGAGAAAGGCGTAAATCCAGGAGGCGGAGCTTGCAGTGAGCTGAGGTCCGGCCACTGCACTCCAGCCCGGGCGACAGAGCAAGACTCCGTCTCAAAAAAACAAAACAAAACAAAACAAAAAAACTCTAGTGTCCCTTCTACTTCCCCCCACTCTTTCTGAACAATTCATTTTTAAAGCCATTAGGGCAAGATACAGGCATCCGTGCTGGGGTGGGCAGGTGCCAGCCATTGTGGCCCAGAGTGGGGTGATGGAGTCCAAGCTGAGTGAGGAGGGTGTTCATGTAGGGGTGCACCTGGTGCAGGTGTCAGAGCAAGAATGGAGTAAGAAGGGTATTTGCACAGCAGGCCTGCCCAGCACAGGGTGTCAGAAGCTAAGAGGGGTAAATCAAGCATCCACACAATAGGTGATATAGTGCAGGGTGGTGAAGCCAATAGGGTGAGGAGGGTGTCCATGCAGTAGTGTGTGAGGGAGGCATCTCCATAGGGCTGCCTGGCATGGGGTATCAGAGCTCCAGCCTGAAGAGGAGGAAGTCCAGTAGGGCTGCCTGGCATGGGGTATCAGAGCCCCGGCCTGAAGAGGAGGAAGTCCAGGTGACAGGGGTGGCTGCTTGGCATGGTGGGTGGAGTTGAGTGGGGTGAGAAGTGTGTATACACTCAGTGGGTTATGAAATGTTACAAGTTGTCTTAGTCCATTCAGCTGCTGTAACAGAGTACGTTAGACTAAGCAATGTACAAACCACAGAAATTTACAGTTCTGGAGGCTGGGAAAACCAAGATCAAGGTGCTAGCAGATTCGGTGTCTGATGAGAGCCCATTCCTCATAGATGGCGCCTTCCTGCTGAGTTTTGGAGAGAGGAGTGCAGGAGAGATTGGAAATTGGTTACAGTTGCAGATGTTGTTCAACTAAGTATATTAAGAATAATTGGGAGCCAGATATCTCATGGTCAGAGAGGGAGAGTTATAAAGTATAAGGGGATAAAACTGTAATGGTTGGATTGAAATTGGTATCGTGTAAACTTTGGATTCTCAATATATGTAGGCAGGTATATGAATAAATATGAATTTAAGGGTATGTATATACATGTATTTATGTATATGCATACATATTCATACATGCATATGTATGTTTCTTAGTTTACTCCACTGATTGCCTGGGAACCAAATAAAGGATAATTTGAACATCATATTGAGGATCACTATCACAGCAAATAGTGCTATGGTCTGAATGTTGGTGTACCCCCGTCAATTCCTATGTTGAAAATTAATCTGTGACAGTATTAAGAGGTGGAGCCCTTTGGGAAGTGATTAAATCATGAAGACTCCACCCTTATGTATGGGATTAGTATCCTTATAAAAGAGATTTAAGGGAGCATATTTGCCCTTTTTGCCACTGAAAAAAAACTCAGCAGGAAGGCGCCGTCTACGAGGAATGGGCTCTCATCAGACACCGAATCTGCTAGCACCTTGATCTTGGTTTTCCCAGCCTCCAGAACTGTAAATTTCTGTGGTCTGTACATTGCTTAGTCTAACGTACTCTGTTATAGCAGCTGAATGGACTAAGACAACTTGTAACATTTTATAACCCACTGAGTGTATACTAATATACGTTACCAAATAAATAAATTGACATTTTGATGAGCAATGGGAAATTTACATAATTGCAAAATACCCAGAAAATATTCATTAATTTTGAAACAGAAAAGAGAAACTTTGCAGTGGAATGGCTTGATAGACATAAACTGCCTTAAGTGAACATCCTCAGTGTTGGGACGAAACAAAGATAACACAGCCTCGCTTCTATGACATTTCTGCCAAATATGCATACTCGTGGGGAGACATCAGACAACGCCAAATCAAGGGGCATATTACGACATAACTATTCTTTAATCATCACAGTTGCCAAGTTTGTGAAAGTCAAGGCCAGACAGAGGAACCATTTCAGATTAAAAGAGAATAAAAAGACATGACAACAAAATGAAGCACATAATTCTGAATTAGATCCTTTTCTGATGAAGGTGGCTGTTAGAACAAATGGCAAGACTTGTACAGATCTGGGGATTAGGATATAAATGTCAATTTCTTGATTTTGGTCATTGTATGAGGTTTTGTAGAATTATCCTTTTTTTGGGCAAGAAACATATGCTAAAGTATTGAAGGGTAGGTGGATTACGGGCATCATGTTGGGAATTTATCTCAAATGATTCTGGAAAAAATGTTCTTTGTACTATACTTGCAACTTTGCTGTAAATTTCAGATTGTTTCAATATAAAAAATATGTTCTCCAAAATTATTTTTTTCATGCAACACTGTGGACTAGATGTCCCAAGAAAACCCTTGTAGTATAAGATACCTAAAATGCAGAATATGAAACAAAAGGAAACAACTTCTAAAAAGCATGGCTGAGCAGGAAGTATAAAGGAGAAGCAGAGACCAGAATGTCAAGAAGGCGTGATTCCCCAGGAGTAAGTGAGCTCTGGATCTTTAGTTTGCTCTAAGATTACCTTGTGCCTTAGAGCCTTGGCTTTCTATGGCCATGCATAGGAAAGAAAACAAAGATAGCTTAGTGACCAGAAAGATAAGAGGTCTGATTAGAGACTTGAACCTGCTAAGGGTGAAAGAAAACTTCCCTACAGAACGAGACTGGCATGTTTCGGTTTTGGCTAAGTGTACAATGGAACAGTCCTTGAAAAATAAAAATCTCCTGAGAATTCTTAATCACCACCTATAGGTTTGAGGCTGGGACTCACAGCATCTGTGTGATCTGAAAAACTCCAAGCTGAACACTGAATTGAGAGTGATCCTGGTTGAAGTGTTATGTCTTAAGCCAGGTTTTCTAAAATATAGAACCTGTAGCAAGGATTTAAAGAGCTAAGACTTTATTTGGGAAGTGCAACCCAGGGCGGCTGGAATGAGGGAGAGGGAGCTGAGGCAGGGGAGGAGGGAAGCCACGCAGTGAACTCTCACTGCTCTGCCCGCTGCCCCACGGTGAAGGTGGCAAGCCCCAGCAGGTGTTCAGCATGTCAGATGCCTCCAGTTAGGCTGTGCAGAGTAGTTGACTCAGAGCAGTTAAAGGGAAGGAGGAAGGGACAAAGATCTATGCACCTGGCTCCTCCTAGACCCACTTCCTATTGGTCAAAGTTAGCCTATGGGAAGGTAATTCTACCACACTTTCAGATTAAGTCATCCGGCCCCCATCAGCAGCTGTTTGGGATGCTGGGCCTGCGCTCTACATTGTAGTGTTTCCTTTGCATCTGGAAGTGGTGGGAAAAGCCAGAAGCTCTACATGTGTGACTGATGGTCTACGCTATGCGACAGTAATGAAAGGGAGGCCCTGGCACACAACAGGCAAGTACTGGTCCAGCCCTACATGTGGCAGCATGGTCCAGGAGGCAGACAAGGGAATCTGAGAAGGTACGAACAATCTGGGTCAGATGCCGTCTCCTCCTGGCAACCACTCCAATCTAATCATGATCTCATTTTAGGTTCTGTTATGATAATAAGGAGTCTTCCTTTTTATTTTCATGTGAACAGGGCATACTAATTTCTTTTCAGAGAGGAGAGGAATAAACCCAGTTAGATGCAGAGTTCTCTTCAAACTGGTATCCCATTGTGATGTCTGGGAGGATACAAGACATGTGTAATGGTCCAGCTACTGTGTTGGGTTTTGATGTTGTACTTTATATTCTCCATCTTCGCTTCACCTCCACCACCACTCCTCGTGGATTCCCCTTGTGCTTGGTCAGCAATTAAGCTGGTTTGGATTGCATGCCTAATGTATGGGTCCAGACTTTCATGTAAACTTTTAGCTGCTCTGCCCTTCTTGGGTTGTGGTTTGTAGCAGACAGTGTTGGTGTCCTCTTTAGGTAACCTCAGCATTCACCTCCATTTTCTGAAGGCTGCATACTGTGAACATCTGCGTGCTCTGTGACTGAAGGCTTTTTTTCTCTGGATGCAGGCAAAGAACAAGCTACAGTATTAGACAGTGAACCCCCTGGAAGCAGCCCTGAACCACCGGTGTACCTGGAGATGATGTATAATTACCCAGCTTCCTCACCTTTGGGCTTATTTTTTTTTTTTTTTTTTTTTTTACAGGTAATTCACTATAATATTTATTAAGTAGATGACTTACAAGGATATTGATGAATGTAAAAATTTTCACTCACAGTGAACACAAAGCCTTTACACATGTAAGGTTTAGATTTTTTTTTCTTTAATCTGCCCCTTTCAGATTATATCATGGTGTATGAAGCATTGGTGAGGTCTATGTCACCAGAAATTCCCAGTTTGCTGATTTCATTGAGCTGTTTAACCCGATGATTGTACTGCAACAAGTGAGCATCATTTACCGCAACCTTGAAGTGGTCAGATTCAACCAGTACTTGTATTTTGAATGGTTTCCCACTTTCAAATGGGAAAACTGACTGTCTTTCTTCCCTTCCCCAGTTATTATCCAGCTTTGTATTGCAAACAATGACTCTCCTGTTGTTCTCATTGAAGCGTGGGTTAAAGTGGAAGGCAACATCATTCCCTCTCTTGAAATCTAAAGCAATTCTGTTTGCATTAGGCTTCACCGTGCCCAGAATTGTTATCAGCATGCGAGGCACCACTCCTCCAGGCAAAGGCAGGTTATAAGGCACCGACAGTGGCCCAGCAGGGGCGCCATAGGGGCCAGTGGCAGGGTAGGCTCCGGGAGCACTTGGCTGTCCAGGAGATGGGTAGGCCCCAGGGCCACTGGGTGGCCCTGGGTAGACTCCAGATGCTCCAGAATAAGCTCCAGGTGCTCCAGGGTAGGCGCCTGGAGGTGCCTGTCCAGGATAAACCCCTGGGGGTGCCTGCCTGGGGTAGGCCCCAGAATAGGAGGCCCCTGGGTAGCCCCCTGCCCCAGCAGGCTGGTTCCCCCATGGGCCAGGCCATCCTTGAGGGTTTGGGTTTCCAGACCCAGATAAGGCATCATGGAGCGAAAAATTGTCTGCCATTTTCCGCTGGTTGGCTGGCTCCGGACGGCTGCTAGCGAGGAGGTACGGGCCACCTTTGGGCTTATTATGTTCTACACTTACTGCCAGAGTTGCCCAGCAGGAGTGAGCTCCAGTTGCCTACAGTGATAAATTGGTTGATAATACTGGCTTTCTCCACCTCCTACCTTGCTACTCACTTCCCTATTGGTGTTTTCTGGGCTTATTCCCAAATAAACTAATTGCACTCAGATCCTTGTCAGGGTTTGTTCCTGCTTTACCCAAGTTCAGACACATTTGCTATAATTGCTCCTGAATAGTTAATACTAGGCTTAGTAGCACTGTGAGACACCCCAGTGAATCCCCAGCATTCAGACCTACTCATTCCTGCTCCCACTGTGGAGTGCAGCCCTAGTTCTTCATGGATATCAGTAACAATGACCACCAACCTTACAGTGACTCCTTTGCCTGCTGAACACTAAGGAGTTCATTGGCTACGTGGTAGTTGCAGCTTTCAGCTCAGTGCAGCTCTTACTGACTCTACTCCCCCTCCCTAAGAAAGCCAGTACCTCTAACCCTTCAGAGTCCAAATTTGGAGGCCAAATTCCTCAAATGGGTTATTGGTTGTAATTATGAGAAGGCTGCTACTTTTTTCTTTTTTTTGAGACGGCGTCTCGCTCTGTTACCCAGGTTAGAGTGCAGTGACATGATCTCAGCTCACTGAAACCTCCACCTCCTGGGTTCAAGTGATTCTCCTGCCTCAGCCTCCTGAGTAGCTGGGATTACAGGCACCCACCACCACGCCCAGCTAATTTTTGTATTTTTAGTAGAGACAGGGTTTCTCCATGTTGGCCAGGCTGGTCTTGAACTCCTGACCTCAAATCATTCACCCACCTCGGCCTCCGAAAGTGCTGGCATTACAGGCGTGAGCCACCATGGAGGGCTGCTTTTAGTTCCACTCTTTGGTTACTGGATTGGACTGGTTTACTTGTGATCAGAGACTGAAATATATTGGACTTTTGGTTTAATTCTAGCCACTGGAAACTAGGTTATATAATTTGTTGACTCAATGCATGTGTTTCATTCTGTTTCTGAGAAATAGGTTCAGGGGTTACATGTGCAGGTTTGTCATATGGGCATATTGTGGAATGCTGGGGTTTGGAATTCCATTGAGCCTATCACCCAAATAGTGAACATAGTACTCAATAGGTGGTTTTGGACTCCTTTTGGAGTCTCCAGTGTCTATTGTTTCCATCTTTATATACACGTGTACCCTTTGTTTAACCCCTACCTGTAATAACGTGGTATTTGATTTTCTGTTTCTGCATTAATTCATTTAGAATAATGGCCTCCAGCTGCATCCAGGTTGCTGTGAAGGAAATGATTTCATTCCTTTTTATGGCTGTGTAGTATTCCATGGTGTAGATGTACCACATTTTCTTTATCCAGTCCACCATTGATGGACACTTAGGTTGATTCCTTGACTTTGCTGTTGTGAAGTGCTGCAATAAACATACAAGTGCTTTTTTTGGTAAAACAACTTCTTTTCCTTTGGGCGTGTACCCAGTAGTGGGGTTGCTGGATTGAGTGGTGGTTCTGTTTTTATGTTCTTTGAGAAATCTCCATACTGTTTTCCATAGGGGTTGAACTAATTTACATTTCCACCAACATCCTCAACAGCATTTGTTACTTTTTTACTGTTTAATAATAGTTTTCACTGGTCTGAGATGGTATGTCATTGTGGTTGTAATTTGCATTTCCTCTGATTAATGATGTTGAGCATTTTTTCCTATGTTTGTTGGCTGCCTTGTATGTCTTCTTATGAGAAATGTCTGTTCATGTCCTTTGCCCACTTTTTAGTGTTATTTTTTTCTTGCTGATTTATTTAAGTTCCTTATAGATTCTGAATATTAGGCCTTTGTCAGAAGCATAGTTTGCAAATATTTTCTCCCCTTTGGTATGTGTTCTGTTTACTCTGTTGATAATTGCTTTAGCTGTGCAGAAGTTCTTTAGTTTAATTAGGTTCCATTTGTTAATTTTTGTTTTAATTGCATTTGCTTTTGAGGACTTAGTCATAAATTATTTGCCTAGGCCAATGTCTAGGAGAATTTTTCCTAGGTTTTCTTTTAGGATTTTTATAGTTTGAGGCCTTACATTTAAGTCTGTAATTTATTTTGAGTTAATTTTTTGTGTATGCTGAGAGGAAGGGGTATAGTTTCATCCTTCTGTATATGGCTAGCCAGCTTTCTCAGCACCATTTATCAAATAGAGTGTCCTTTCCACATAGTATATTATTGTTTTCTTTGTCAAAGATCAGTTGGTTGTAACGTGTGTGGCTTTGTTTCTGGATTCTCTATTCTGTTCCATTGGTCTGTGTGTCTGTTTTTGCACCAGTACCATGCTGTTTTGGTTGCCATATCCTTGTAGTATAGTTTAAATTTGGGTAATGAGATGTCTCTAACTTTGTTCTTTTTGCTTACAATTGCTTTGAATATTCAGGCTCCTTTTTTGGTTCCGTATGAATTTTAGAATAGGTCTTTCAAATTCTGTAAAAAATGACATTGGTAATTTGATAGGAATTACATTGAATCTGTAGATTGCTCTGGGTAGTATGGTCATTTAAACAATATTCTTCCAATACATGAGCATGGAATGTTTTTCCATTTGATTGTGTCATGTATGGTTTATTTCATCAGTGTTTGCTAGTTCTCCACATAGAGATCTTTTGCTTGCATGGTAAAATGTATTCCTAGGTGTTTTATTTTTTGTTATTGTAAATGAAAGTGTATTCTTAATGTTCTCAACTTGAACATCATTGGTATACAGAAATGCTACTGATTTTTTTACTTAGATTTTTTATCCTGAAATTTTACCGAAGTCGTTTATCAGGCCTAGTAGTCTTTTGGAGGAGTCTTTAGAATTTTCTAGGTGTAGAATTGTGTTCTTGGTGAATAGAGATAATTTGACTTCGTTTCCTATTTGGATGCCTTTTCTTTCTTTCTCTTGCCTGATTGCTCTTACTAGGATTTCACTTCTATACTGAATAGAACTGGTGAAAGTGGACACCCTTGTCTTGCTCTAGTTCTTGGGATTAATGCTTTCAACTTTTGCCCATTCAGTATGATGTTGGTGTGGGTTTGTCATAGATGGCTCTTATTATTTTGAAGTATGTTCTTTTGATGCCTAGTTTGTTTAGGTTTTTATCATGAAGAAATTTTATCAAATGCTTTTTCTGCATCATTTAGATGATCATATGGTTTTTGTTTTCAATTGAGTTTATATGGTGAATTACATTTATTAATTTGTATATGTTGAACCATCCTTGCATCCCATAAGAAAACCCACTTGATAGTGATGAATTATCTTTTTAATGTGCTGATGGATTTGGTTTGCTAGTATTTTGTTGAGGATTTTTACATCTATGTTTATTAGGAGTATAGGTCTGTAGTTTTCTTTTTTGTTGTGTCCTTGACAGATGTTGGTATCAGGATGATACTGGTTTTGTAGAATGAGTTAGGGAGGAATCCCTCCTCTTTGATTTTTTTAGAATAGTTTCAGTAAGATTGGTATCAGCTCTCCTTTGTGTTTCTGGTAGAATTTGGCTGTGAATACATCTGGTTTGGAGCGTTTTCTAGTTGGTAATTTTTAAGTACTGATTGAATTTTGTAACTTGTATTGGTGTGTTCAAGATTTCAATTTCTTCCTGGTTCAATCTTGGTAGGGTGTACATTTCTGGGAATTTATCCTGCTCCTCTAGGTTTTCTAGCTTGTGCACTTAGAGATGTTCATAGTAGTCTGTGAGGATCTTTTGTATTTGTCTGGTATCAGTTGTAATGTCACTTTTGTCATTTCTGATTGTACTTATTTGGATCTTCTCTCTCTTTTTTTTTGTTAATCTAGATAGCAGTCTATCAATTTTATTTACCTGTTCAAAGACTCAACTTTTCGTTTTCATTGTTAATCCTTTGTATGTTTTCTTTGGGTTTCAGTTTTATTTAGTTCTTCTCTGATCTTAGTTGTTTATTTTCTTTTTTTTTATTATCACCAGTCATTTATTATCATTTTCAAGTATTATGTACTGTACATAATTGTATTTTATATATATACATATATAGTAAAATTTAAGTTCTGGGGTACATGCGCAGAATGTGCAGGTTTGTTACATAGCTATACACGTGCCATGGTGGTTTGCTGCATCCATCAACCTGTCGTCTACATTAGGTATTTCTTCTAATGCTATCCCTCCCCCAACCCCCCCACCTCCTGGCAGGCCCCAGTGTGTGATGACCCCCCGTTCCTGTGTCCATGTGTTCTCATTGTTCAACTCCCACTTATGAATGAGAACATGAGGTGTTTGGTTTTTCTGTTCTTGTGTTAGTTTGCTGAGAATGATGGTTTCCAGCTTCATCCATGTCCCCGCAAAGACATGAACTCATCGTTTTTTATGGCTGCATAGTATTCCATGGTGTATATGTGCTACATTTTCTTTATCCAGTCTATCATTGGTGGGCATTTGGGTTGGTTCCAAGTCTTCATTATGAACAGCGCCACAATAAACATACGTGTGCATGTGTCTTTATATTAGAATGATTTATAATCCTTTGGATATATATCTAGTAATGGGGTTGCTGGGTCAAATGGTATTTCTAGTTCTAGAACCTTGAGGAATTGCCACACTGTCTTCCACAATGGTTGAACTAGTTTGCACTCCCACTAACACTGTAATAGTGTTCCTATTTCTCCACATCCTCTCCAGCATGTGTTGTTTCCTGACTTTTTAAGGATCACCATTCTAACTGGCATGAGATGGTATCTCATTGTGGTTTTGGTTTGCATTTTTCTAATGACCAGTGAAGATGAGCATTTTTTCATATGTTTTTTGGCTGCATAAATGTCTTCTTTTGAGAAGTGTCTGTTCATATTCTTTGCCCTCTTTTTAATGGGGTTGTTTTTCTTTCTTGTAAATTTGTTTAAGTTCTTTGTAGATTCTAGATATTAGCCCTTTGCCAGATGAATAGATGGAAAAAATTTTCTCCCATTCTGTAGGTTGCCTGTTCACTCTGATGATAATTTCTTTTGCTGTGCAGAAGCTCTTTAGTTTAATTAGATCTCATTTGTCAATTTTGGCTTTTGTTGCCATTGCTTTTGATGTTTTAGACATGAAGTCTTTGCTCATGCACATGTCCTGAATGGTATTGCCTAGGTTTTCTTCTAGAGTTTTTATGGTTTTAGGTCTTACATTTAAGTCTTTAATCCATCTTGAATTAATTTTTGTATAAGATGTAAGAAAGGGATCCAGTTTCAGCTTTCTGCATATGGTTAGCCACTTTTCCCAACACCGTTTGTTAAATAGGGAATCCTTTCTCCATTGCTTGTTTTTGTCAGGTTTGTCAAAGATCAGATGATTGTAGATGTGTGGTGTTATTTCTGAGGCCTCTTCTGTTCCATTGGTCTATATATCTTTTTTGATACTGGTACCATGCTATTTTGGTTACTGTAGCCTTGTAGTATAGTTTGAAGTCAGGTAGCATGATGCCTGCAGCTTTGCCCTTTTTGCTATGAAATTTAAGGCAGTGTTTTCCAATTCTGTGAAGAAAGTCAATGGTAGCTTGATGGGGATAGCATTGAATCTATAAATTACTTTGGGTAGTATGGCCATTTTCACGATATTGATTCTTCCTATTCATGAGCATGGAATGTTTTTCCATTTGTTTATGTCCTCTCTTATTTCCTTGAGCAGTGGTTTGTAGTTCTCCTTGAAGAGGTCCTTCACATCCCTTGTAAGCTGGATTCCTAGGTATTTTATTCTCTTTGAAGCAATTGTAAATGGGACTTCACTCGTGATTGGGCTCTCTGTTTGTTTGTTATTGGTGTATAGGAATGCTTGTGATTTTTGCACATTGATTTTGTATGCTGAGATTTGCTGAAGTTGCTTATCAGCTTAAGGAGATTTTGGGCTGAGACGATGGGATTTTCTAAATATACAATCATGTCATCTGCAAACAGAGGCATTTTGACTTCCTCTTTTCCTAATTGAATACCCTTTATTTCTTTCTCTTGCCTGATTACCCTGGCCAGAACTTCCAATACTATGTTGAATAGGAGTGGTGAGAGAGTGCATCCTTGTCTTGTGCTGGTTTTCAAAGGGAAAACTTCCAGCTTTTGCCCATTCAGTATGATATTGGCTGTGGATTTGTTATAAATAGCCCTTATTATTTTGAGCTATGTTCCATCAATACCTAGTTTATTGAGAGGTTTTAGCATGAAGGGCTGTTGAATTTTTTTGAAGACCTTTTCTGCATCTATTGAGATAATCATATGGTTTTTGTCATTGGTTCTGTTTATGTGATGGATTACCTTTATTGATTTGCATATGTTGAACCAGCCTTGGATCCCAGGGATGAAGCCAACTTGATTGTGGTGAATAAGCTTTTTCATGTGCTGCTGGATTTGGTTTGCCAGTATTTTATTGAGGATTTTTGCATTGATGTTCATCAGGGATATTTGCCTGAAATTTTCTTTTTTTATTGTGTCTCTGCCAGGTTTTGATATCACAATGATACTGGCCTCATAAAATGAGTTAGGGAGAATTCACTCTTTTTCTATTGTTTGTAATAGTTCCAGAAGGAATGCTACCAGCTCCTCTTTGTACCTCTGGTAGAATTTGGCTGTGAATCCATCTGGTCCTGGACTTTCTTTGGTTGGTAGGCTATTAATTACTGCCTCAATTTCAGAACTTGTTATTTGTCTGTTCAGGGATTCGAGTTCTTCCTGCTTTAGTCTTGGGAGGGTGTATGTGTCCAGGAATTTTCCATTTCTTCTAGATTTTCTAGTTTATTTGCATAGAGGTGTTTATGGTATTCTCTGATGGTAGTTTGTATTTCTGTGGGAGTGGTGATATCCCCTTTATCATTTTTTATTCCATCTATTTGATTTGTCTCTCTTTTCTTCTTTATTAGTCTTGCTAGTGGTCTATTTTGTTGATCTTTTCAAAAAACCAGCTCCTGGATTCATTTATTTTTTTTGAAGGGCTTTTAGTATCCCTATTTCCTTCAGTTCTGCTCTGATCTTAGTTATTTCTTGCCTTCTGCTAGCTTTTGAATGTGTTTGCTCTTGCTTCTCTAGTTCTTTCAATTGTGATGTTAGGGTGTCGATTTTAGATATTTCCTGCTTTCTCTTGTTGGCATTTGGTGCTATAAATTTCCGTCTACACACTGCTTTAAATGTGTCCCAGAGTTTCTGGCACATTGTCTCTTTGTTCTCGTTGTTTTCAAAGAACATCTTCATTTCTGCCTTAATTTAATTATTTACCCAGTAGTCATTCAGTAGCAGGTTGTTCAGTTTCCGTGCAGTTGTGTGGTGTTGACTGAGTTCCTTAATCCTGACTTCTAATTTCACTGCGCTGTGGTCTGAGAGAGTGTTTGTTATGATTTCTGTTCTTTTGGATTTGTTGAAGAGTGTTTTACTCTTGCCCTCTAAAATTATGTGGTCAATTTTAGAATAAGTGCAACATGGTGCTGAGAAGAATGTATATTCTGTTGATTTGGGGTGGAGAGTTCTGTAGATGTCTATTAGGTCCACTTGGTCTAGAGCTGAGTTCAAGTCCTGGATATCCTTGTTAATTTTCTGTCTCATTGATCTGTTTAATATTGACAGTGGGTTGTTCAAGTCTCCTGCTGTTATTGTGTGGGAGTCTAAGTCTCTTTGTAGGTCTCTAAGAACTTGCTTTATGAATCTGGGTGTTCCTGTATTGGGTGCATATATATTTAGAATAGTTAACTCTTCTTGTTGAATTGATACCTTTACCATTATGTAATGGCCTTCTTTGTTTCTTTTGATCTCTGTTGGTTTAAAGTCTGTTTTATCAGAGACTAGGATTGCAACCCTTGCTTCTTTTTTCTTTCCATTTGCTTGGCAAATATTCCTCCATTCCTTTATTTTGAGCCTATATGTGTCTTTTCACATGAGATGGGTCTCTTGAATACACCACACTGATGGGTCTTCACTCTATCCAATCTGCCAGTCTGAGTCTTTAATTGGGGCAGTTAGCCTGTTTACATTTAAGGTTAATATTGTTATGTGTGAATTTGATGCTGTCATTATGATGCTAGCTGGTTATTTTGCCCGTTAGTTGATGCAGTTTCTTCATAGTGTCGATGGTCTTTACAATTTGGTATGTTTTTGCAGTGTCTGGTACTGGTTTTTCCTTTCCGTGTTTAGTGCAGGCTGGCCTGGTGGTGACAAAATCTCTCAGCATTTGTTTGTCTGTAAATGACTTTATTTCTCCTTCACTTATGAAGGTTAGTTTGGCTGGGTATGAAATTCTGGGTTGCAAATTCTTTTCTTTAAGATTGTTGAATATTGGCCCCCACTCTCTTCTGGCTTATAGAGTTTCTGCCGAGAGATCTGCTGTTAGTCTGATGGGCTTCCCTTTGTGGGTAACCTGACCTTTCTCTCTGGCTGCTCTTAACATTTTTTCCTTCGTTCCAACCTTTGTGAATCTGACAATTATGAGTCTTGGGGTTGCTCTTCTTGAGGAGTATCTTTGTGGTGTTCTCTGTATTTCCTGAATTTGAATGTTGACCTGCCTTGCTAGGTGGGGGAAGTTCTCCTGAATAATATCCTGCAGAGTGTTTTCCAAATTGGTTTCATTCTCCCTGTCACTTTCAGGTACACCAATCAAATGTAGATGTAGTCTTTTCACATAGTCCCATATTTCTAGGAGGCTTTGTTCATTTCTTTTCACCCTTTTTTCTCTATCTTGTCTTCTCACTTTATTTCATTGAGTTGATCTTCAATTTCTGATATCCTTTCTTGCACTTGAACGATTCAGCTATTGATACTTGTGTATGCTTCACAAAGTTCTCGCAGCTCCATCAGGTCATTTATGTTCTTCTCTAAACTAGTTATTCTGGTTAGCAATTCATCTAAGCTTCTTCCACATTTCTTAGATTCCTTGCATTCAGTTAAAACATGCTCCTTTTGCTCGGAGGAGTTTATTACCCACCTTCTGAAGCCTACTTCTGTCAATTCATCAAACTCATTCTCTATCTAGTTTTGTTCTCTTGCTGGTGAGGAGTTGTGATCCTTTGGAAGAGAAAAGGCGTTCTGATTTTTGGAATTTTCAGCCTTTTTGTGCTCGTTTCTCCCCATCTTCGTGGATTCATCTTCCTTTGGTCTTTGGTGTTGGTGACCTTCGGATTGGATCTCTGAGTGGACGTCCTTTTTGTTGATGTTGATACTATTCCTTTCTGTTTATTCATTTTCCTTCTAACAGTCAGGCCCCTCTGCTGCAGGTCTGCTGGAGGTCCCTCCAGGCCCTGTTTGCCTGGGTATCACCCGTGGAGGCTGCAGAACAGCAGATTGCTGCCTGTTCCTTCCTCTGGAAGCTTTGTCCCAGAGGAGCATCTGCCAGATGCCCACCAGAGCTCTCCTGCATGAGGTGTCTGTTGGCCCCTACTGGGAGGTGTCTCCCAGTCAGGATACATGGGGGTCAGGGACCAACTTAAGGAGGCAGTCT
This sequence comes from Rhinopithecus roxellana, assembly GCF_007565055.1. Classification (NCBI taxonomy): domain Eukaryota; kingdom Metazoa; phylum Chordata; class Mammalia; order Primates; family Cercopithecidae; genus Rhinopithecus; species Rhinopithecus roxellana. The sequence continues at coordinate 57,080,816 of NC_044554.1, read as the reverse complement.
TTCCCTTAGCAGAGCTCAAATGCTGTGCTGGGAGATCCGCTGCTCTCTTCAGAGCCAGCAGGCAGGGATGTTTAAGTCTGGTGAAGCTGCACCCATAGCCGTGCCTTCCCCCAGGTGCTCTGTCCCAGGGAGATGGAGATTTTATCTATAAGTCCCTTACTGGGGCTGCTGCCTTATTTTCAGAGATGCCCTGCCCAGAGAGGAGGAATATAGAGAGGCAGTCTGGCTGCAGCAGCCTTGCTGGGCTGTGATTGCCTCTACCCAGTTTAAACTTCCCAGTGGCTTTATTTACACTGTAAGGATAAAATTGCCTACTGAAGCCTCAGTAATGGCAGACACCCATCCACCCACCAAGTTCCAGTGTCCCAGGTCGACTTCAGACTGCTGTGCAGTGGTGCAATCTTGGCTCAGTGCAACCTTTCCTGCCCAGGTTCAAGTGATTCTCCTGCCTCAGCCTCCCAAGTAGCTGGGATTACAGGTGCTTGCTACTGCCCCTGGCTAATATTTGTAGTTTTAGCAGAAATGGGGTTTCACCATCTTGACCAGGCTGGTTTTGAACTCCTGACCTCATGACCCATCCATCTCTGCCTCCCAAAGTGCTGGGATTACAGGCATGAGCCACCACGCCCGGCCTGGCAGTAAGAATTTCAAGCCAGTGAATCTTAGCTTGCTGGGCTCCATGGGAGTGGGATCCGCTGAGCAAGACCACTTGGCTCCCTGGCTTCAGCCCCCTTTCCAGGGGAGTGACAGTTCTGTCTTGCTGGTGTTCCAGGTGCCACTGGTGTATGAAAAAAACCTCCTGCAGCTAACTCAGTGTCTGCCCAAAAGGCCGCCTGGTTTTGTGTTTGAAACCCAGGTCCCTGGTGGTGTATACACCCAAGGGAATCTCCTGGTCTACAGGTTGCAAAGACTGGGAAAAGCGTAGTATCTGGGCTGGATAGCTCCACCCCTCACGGCAGGTCTCAGGAGGTTTTATCTCTTTCCCCAGTGCTGTGCTCTTCTGTCGCAGAAATTATATTGGGTTGTGCAGTTTACTCTACTGGCCAGTAGGTGGCACTTATGAGTGTGAACCAGCTGAGCCCTGTACTATGCTGTCTGCCGAAGTTGTGATGGGCCCAGCAGTTGTAGGTTGACTTCCTGGCCTGTAGGTAGTGCTTGCAGGTGAGAGGCAATTGCAGTGATGGCAGTAGAATTTTTTCTTGGCCTTGGTTGAACAGGGGAAGTACTGGGCTGTCCTTGGTGATGGGAGGGGTGTGGGGCGCCCAGGGATACCGTTCTGCGCTCTCCTGAGAGCAGCTGGAAGGGGCAAAGCTGGGTATGGCTGGGTTGGGCAAGCCCATGACCAGACTCTCTAAAGCCGGTGTGAGTGCTGACCTTGGTGGAGACATAGGGGTAGCTCTCGGGCTGGTGGGACAACCTTTCAGGAAGGGACGAAGAAGCCCCTCCCGTGCCACAGAGCTTGCTTAGTGGAAGAGAAGTGGACTGGCGTTTTCAGCCCAGCAGGCAGCCGTGGGGCCCACCCAATTTATACTCTCCTGACCCAGTGAGTCTCCCTCTCACATCTGGTCCAGCCAGCAAGCCTGACCAGCTAAGTTCATCCCAAGCTGTCTGCGCCCAGATCGCTGAACCCTACTGGGCATTCCGGACTGCCAGACTCCCTGAGGGGAAACTGCAGCTATCAGGCCATGCCGTTCCCCACCTGACCTTGCAAAGGAAGGGGTGCCCAGCTCCCACACCACCGCATGAAGCAGCACCACACTCTGTGTTCTGATAGTGGGGGCTCCTCCCCTACTCAAGATCTGGCCACAACTGTTAACTCAATGCCCTTGAGCGATGTGCTCGAATCCTAGAGAGTTGGGACCTGGCCCTTGGATTTGTCCTCTGGTCCCTCAGAGCCAAGTTGAAGTTGGGATGGGGGAAGTGAGCTGCTGGCAGGCTGCCAACACAACGCTTAGCTGGGGCAGTGGATGCTGTGCTGGGGGTACACTCCTGTGGGAGTGTCCAGGCAGATGGTCTTGGGAGGGCCAGCAGGCAAGGAGGAGTTTAGTTCATGAGTTCAGGAGATGAGTTGCACCTCATTGGCAACAGTGGCGGTGGGGTGTTTCTTGGGCCTGTGAGTGAGGTCGTACCTGTTCTTTACTGGCCCAGCAGACAGCAGGACCTGCAGTTGCTTAGTGCAGGATGGATGTTCAGAGCCTTAGTGGATATGCGTCCAGAGCCTTACTAGATAGGCTCACCCTGGCCTCATGTTTTGCCACAAGCTGCCCAGCACAGCCTTCGGGGCTCCATGCAGGTTCTCGCTGTGCCTCTCCATTTGTTTAGGCAACTCGCCTGCCAATCCAAAGATCTGTGGGGGTCATGGGAACTCCTGTAGGTAGGACTCACGGTTCCATGGTGGGCATGTGGTGCCCTGGAGTGCCTTCATTTACCCCTTCCTTGGGTCCAGTCTGGGCTGAGAGGCAGGTCCTGGCACCTGGTAACAGAGCAGGCTGTCCCACTTCCTTCCTCTTCAACCACAGTGTCTGCATCACCTCTCTTGACTTTCAGTGTTTTCTTTCAAAAGATCTGTTGGAGGTGTGAAGGCTTACTTGATATTTTGCTTCCTCTTTGTGGAAGAGGTGCTTCTAGCTGCATCTAGTTGACCATCTTGTCTAATTATGTGTTACTTTTTCTTTTTTTGGAGACAGAGTCTCGCTCTGTCACCCAGGCTACAGTACAGTGGTACGATTATGGCTCACCGCAGCATTGACCTTCCAGGCTCAAGCAATCCTTTCACCTCAGCTTCCTAAGTAGATAGGACCACAGGTGAGTGTCATCATGCCTGGCTAATTTTTGTATTTTTTATAGAGACAGGATTTTGCCATGTTGCTCAGGCTGGTCTCAAACTCCTGGACTCCAGGGATCTGCCTGCCATGGCCTCCCAAAGTACTGGGATTACAGGCTTGAGCCACCACGCCCGACATGTTACATCCTTGAGACTAGCATGCTAACTTCACGTGTCTTGACTCCCAGTTGGCTCTTCAGCCAGCCTTGGGCATTCCATCAGTTTGGCTGCTTCTGAGTATGTTGTAAAGCCAAAGAATCCTGTGGCCACAAGCCCTCTTACACACCTCTATTCCTGTCATATGAATCCCTTGTTCTTTGGTGAGGTCCTGCAGGCTGCCATATTGATAGAGAAGATGTGTGTGAACTCTCAGATGCACTGTGGTCAAGGAGGGCATGCACAGATGTAAAATGTGTCTCAATTCTAATGAACACATTGCTGCCCCCTTCCCCCCACCACCCAGGTGTGAGAGATGTTATGTAATCAACCCATCACCAGGTGGGTGGCTGACCTCCTCAGGGAATGAAGGCTCATCATGGGCCCATGGTATTCTCGCTCTCTTTTGCCAACAGTGGGGCATTTAGCCAGCAGTGACATGGTTAGAACAGGTTAATGCAGGAGCAAGCTGTTTATATTATGTAGATGGGACTTGGCCCCAGCCCACTCTGTCCTACACACTGCAAGTCACAAATTAAGCCTTTCAAGATCCACTTATTGGCTTTATGTGAGAAGTAAGTAGCTCCATATCCTACTCTCTCCTTGATAGGAATCAGGGACCAGATGAGACTTACAGCATGGTTCTCTATAAGAAATTCTTATTGCAAATTCTCTCTCCTTCATTTTCAACAGTCTGATCCTTTTTAATATTCAATATGGGTGGAGAGTGTAAGAGCAGTGAAACTACTTTTTAGTACCATGATATTTTTTCTTGGTCTGGCATCTTACTTTGATAACTGTTATCTATCATCTTAGGATCTCAGGCAAAACTTCTATTTTAATACTCTGTTAAATGTGCATACTCTCACATCTATCAACTCAGTCTTTAGATTTTCAAATATGCACAAGATATGCAAGGAACTTCATTGCAGTGCTGTTTGCAATAGAAAAAAAATTAGAAGAAAACAACCTAAGTCACACTAGATTAAAAAATGGACGAATAAACTCTAGTTATTCAAACAGTGGAGTACTATACAGCAGTGAAATTGAATGACTAGCCCTTAAAAACATAATACAGAGTACAAAAAGCAGTGTAGATCCATATAGTAAAATATCATTTATTTAAGCATTAGAAGCCCCACAGAAAACAATATATAGTGGTTTTGAATATATATATGTAAACTATTAAATATAAACATTGAAATATTATCAATTTTCAGGAAAAGGAGAGAAGAATAAAGAGTGGGTAAAAAAAACCCTTTAAAGAAGACAGAATGTGATTTTTGAACAATATTACAAAATCTTTACATTTAATTATTTAAATTTAATAAATTAATAACAATACAATTAATATAAATTAATATAATTTCATAAATTAATTTCTTTAAATATTAAAGGATTGAATGTAATATTTAATCTTGATGGTATTAAAAAATAATTTTACAGTACTTTTGAAATTATTCACAATTCATACACTTTAGAAAAAATAATGAATTGGATATTGTTAAAAGCCATAAACTATAGCTTCCTAAATATATTAGTATGAGTACTACATTTTAGTGTAAGCATTTCATTCCTTATTATAGCAGCACCCCCATACATTTGAATAATAGTGGTACTGTCGTACAAAGTAATGTTCCTTTCGTTTCTGAACAATGAATGATGTTAACAATTAGGAGGCTGGGCGCGGTGGCTCACGCTTGTAATCCCAGCACTTTGGGAGGCCGAGGCGGACGGATCACGAAGTCAGGAGATGGAAACCATCCTGGCTAACACGGTGAAACCCCGTCTCTACTAAAAATACAAAAAAATTAGTCGGGCGTGGTGGCGGGCGCCTGTAGTCCCAACTACTCGGGAGGCTGAGGCAGGAGAAAGGCGTGAACCCGGAAGGCAGAGCTTGCGGTGAGCCGAGATTGCGCCACTGCACTCCAGCCTGGGCGACAGAGTGAGACTCCATCTCAAAAAAACAAAAAACAAAAAACAAAAAACAAACCACAACAACAACAAAAAACCAATTAGGAGCCGTTTGTCCTAGAGTTATCAAATATTTAACCTTTTCACTATGTAGTAGTAAAAAATAGTAGTGTAAGAGCTTTTTCACTCTCAACCGTTCTTCTAAGTGGGACATATTTTGAGTTCTATTCAAAACTTAATTTTCTACTCTGAGTTTATTCTAATTCATTCTATCTGTAGAGATTCCCCATCAGCTCCTTAGGAGTCAAGTCCTGGGAATATAAATTACTGGGTCACAGTCGGTTCTTTCTCACGGGCTGCACTGCCAGGACACCTGGGCAGCTGGCCCCTCCCTCCTCTGCCAGTCTCTGCATCAGTGAGCCTGTGGTTCCCACTTGTCTCTAAGGCAGGGTGTTCTGTGTATTCATGTGCCTCTTTCTATTTGTCTTCATACCATTGGGCAAACAGGGACGATCTTAGCCAAAACTATGACTTTGGCAAACATTATTTGTACAGTCTCCAACTGTTTCCTTTTAATACACTTCAGCCTCAGCTTAACAAGCAATAGATGGTAAGCTGATACGTAATAGATGTTCATTTATTGATAGATAAATGATACATAATAGATGTTCATTCATTTATTGCACATCTATTATGTATCAGGAACTTTTCCAGGTTCTGACAATAAAAAAGGTGACTAAGATGTAGCTCCTACCAGAGTCTGGCGACTGCTGACCTGTTTCTAAATTTTCCTTTAACTTTGAGAAGAAGAAAAATCTGATATTGGTTCACCTTGTCTTCTGAGCTTCAGGCTCATATTTTTGGCTACCTAGTAAACCTTTTTCCTAGACTAAGCATGCCATTTTTTTCTCTTATTTTTTAATTATTTCTCTTCCTGACTTCTCTATTTCATTACAACTTGACGTCAAACCTTCATTTTGAATCTTCCCCTTTTATGTCCTCCATAACTAGGTAAGGGTTGCAGTCATTTTCCATTCCCACTGCTGGTATTGGTACTCAGACTCCTGCACCCTTCAATTCTGGACCACCCCAATTGCCTCTTAATTGGTTTCCTTGACTTTTTTTTTCTTCACTGATTCATCCTATTATTGCTGGCAGACTGGTGTTCCTAAAATATCGTCTTAATCTCTTCACCTCACTGCACCCAAACCTTCAATGATTTCCTGGTGACTAAAGGGTGAAGTCCATAATTCTACTCCAGTATTCGTTGTGCTTCATTTTAGGGTCCAATCTTCTTTTTTTTTTTTTTTTTTTTTTTGAGACGGAGTCTTGCTCTGTCGCCGGTCTGGAGTGCAGTGGCCGGATCTCAGCTCACTGCAAGCTCCGCCTCCCGGGTTTACGCCATTCTCCTGCCTCAGCCTCCCGAGTAGCTGGGACTACAGGCGCCCGCCACCTCGCCCGGCTAGTTTTTTGCATTTAGTAGAGACGGGGTTTCACCGTGTTAGCCAGGATGATCTCGATCTCCTGACCTCGTGATCCGCCCGTCTCGGCCTCCCAAAGTGCTGGGATTACAGGCTTGAGCCACCACGCCCGGCCAGGGGTCCAATCTTCTTTTCCAACTGGATTCATCTGTTCTCATGCTGCTAATAAAGACATACATAAAGACTGAATAATTTATAATGGAAAGAGGGTTAATGGACTCACAGTTCCACCTGGTCGGGGAGGCCTCAAAATCATGGTGGAAGCCAAAGAAAGAGCAAAGGGACTTCTTAAATGGTGGTGGGCAAAAAGAGAGCTTGTGCAGGGAAACTCCCCTTTGTAAAACCGTCGGATCTTGTGAGACTTATTCACTGTCAGGAGGACAGCACAAGAAAGACCTTACCCCATGATTCAATTGTCTCCCACTGGGTTCTTCCCATGACATGTGGGAATTGTGGGAGTGGCAATTCAAGATCAGATTTGGGTGGGGACACAGCCAAACCATATCACCAATCTTATTTCTGTATACTCATTTCCTTCAGGTACTCAGTGCTACTGTTTATGGTTATAGGAAGAGGAAGAAAGACTATTGCAAATTTTATTTGATTACAATTTTGAACTGTCTACACTTTAGTAGTCAACATTTTTTCGCTTTTGTATCCCACTTCTCTGCACACATTCAGTATGGTTGTCTCACAGCAGTGGTTCCCAATCCAGGGTGCACACTGACATGCTCTGGGGTCTGTAACAAATACTGATACTTGTGTCTCACTCTCAGAGATTCTGAATTACTTGGCTTGGATATCAGGATTTTCAAAGTTCCCAGGTGATATGGTTTGGTGGTTTCCCCACCCAAATCTTGTCTTGAATTGTAACTCCCATAATTCCCATGTGTTATGGGAGGGACTTGGTGGGAGATAATTGAATCATGGGTGTAGTTTCCTCCATACTGTTCTTGTGGTAGTGAATAAGTCTCACTTCATGAGATCTGATGGTTTTGTAAGGGGAAACCCCTTTATCTTGGTTCTCACGTTCTCTTACTGCCTGCCATGTATCAAGTGACTTTCACCTTCTGCCATGATTATGAAGCCTCCCCAGCCACGTGGAACTGTGAGTCTATTAAACCTATTTTTCTTCCCAGTCTTCGGTAAGTCTCTATCAGCAGCATGAAAATGGAATAATATACCAGGTGATTCTCATGTGCTTCCTAGATTGAGAACCTCTGGCTTCTACGGATGGTTGGTGTGCATCAGACTTGGCCAGTGTTGTAGCCCAAGACAAGTAACAACAACAACAGCAACACAAGTTGGTGGAATGTTTGTTGGCTACTTGTGTGCTGCAGCTTAGGGAGTGACCTGGCATTTAGCTTGCTTTTCTATGTTGTGGGCCTGGAAATCTTACTGGTAACTGCCTTCATTAGTGTACAATTTGAAGTAAAAAAATCTAGGCTTCTAAAAGCATCCTCTGAGGGGGTGGGTTTATAGTCTAATTTGGATGCTGCATTTTTCCATCACCATAGGAAGCCTCTAAGAAAAAGACAAATAGGGGCTCTCACATTATAGTCACGGGCAAATGAATCATGTTCTAATTGCATATTTTCAACAGGATGGCTACAAGTGTATCAGAAAAGCTAAGAAAATTATTTGCTATAGACAAAAAAAAAAGGTTCTGATCTTTTATGTTTATTTTTAGATAAACAAGAGGCCTATTTTGTGTTTGTAACTGACTTGGTGCTTGAAATATTTTAGACGCTCACACACTTTTTTATGTGCCACATTATGCCAGAATATAAAATTCCCAAAGATGATGTATTTAAAATGGAAGAACATTCCAGGGAAGAGTGCCATACCCTGTGTAATGAGCTGTAACTTAACAAATGGTCATTTACACTCATGGCCAGAATGTATCAAGCTTATCATTAGCATGAAATTTCTTTCTGACTTATAGAACGAGATCAGATTTCTTTCAATAACCTTTATTATTAGCAAGAAATGTCATTGAGAAGGTAGTTTAAGACTTTCACTTAGGAATAGAAACACATTGTTCTTTACTGAGCTATGGAGTAACTTGAAGCTATTTTAAGTCTTCAGTGATGATTTTGACTCTATTCTGTGTGATTTTGGAGTTTATGGATCTCAATTTCCCAATGGATGAGATGATATTATTAAGAACAAAATAGTAAGGGGTGAGGGTATGAGTCATGCTGCTGTTTGGGTACATGTTCTTATTGTGCCTTGATGTCTAAGTTATTATACAAAAAAGTATGTTACATCAGCTTACAAGCCAATGATGGCAAGCCAATGATGATAAATCTCCTTCCCTAATGGTTGGAAGTCTCACTGTATTTCTGCCACTTGGCTATGGATGAGGTTTATCCTTAAGTGGGAAGGTTCTTACAGGTGGATGGTTGGGATGTGGCTGTTTGACTATGCAGAGGGTACAGGTACCATGCTAGAATGTTTGTTTGTATTTTTTTTTTTTAATACAATTACTCTTACTAATTCCTTGAATCTTGTAACAGGATATTCAGAATGATTTTGTCCTTTAGTGCAAGAGTTCTAGCAAAGACATAAAGCTGAGGAGGATAAGAAAAGCTAAGACCTAAAGATAGTTACCATCCTAAAGATATCCTAAAGATAGTTACCAAAGAGTCACCACCACTGGGGACTTCCAGATTTATTTACTAAGTGGTATTTAAACCTTCCTGTTACCATAATTCCCTGTCCCACCCCTGCCTGCAAGAGGAATCAGGGTGCAGGGTGTTATTAGAGCCCAGACAGGAGGTTTTTCCTTTACTTCCTGATGGGTGGGCTGCTCTCCTCCCTAAGAAGCCAAGTGAAGGGCTTCCAATGGGAATCAGTCATAGAGGTTAGGGGTATCTACAAGAAGGAGAGACTTTATCTTCTTTATGACAGGTGTATACTAAGCTCTAGAACCTGCAGGCTCACTCTACTGACTTTGGAGTGGTACAGAGCAGGGCAAGAAAGTTCTAGGAGAGCCTAATATGTTCTTCCTTCAGTGTGTGGGACATAGAGACCCGGTGTGCTACCAGTCTGGAGATTTCTGAGCAGAGAAGTTTGTTGCAACAACTGTCACCAGCAGAGTAAGAAGGATGCCATAGTGTTAGGTACTGAAGAACAGGATGTGGCCACCCTTCGCTAGTCTCCTGTGACCTTTTGAGGGCACAGAGGAAACCACACAAAGATGAGGGGAGCAACAGATGATGAGGCTCACTGGGATAAGCAAGAGGCTACCTAACCCAGAGAAAGGGCTTAAGGCTTGTGCTGTAGATGGGAATAGGTAAGTTGTAGGGGATATTCCTTGTTCTGAGGGTCCTCAGGACTGGGTAAGGGGCAAGGTAAAAATGTATCATTGCCTCTACAAAAATCATGCACAGTGTCTAGGCAGAGATCACTACTTCAGCAGAGGTGACCATCATCAAAGGGAAAGAGTCTACAACAGAGGGATGCCAGGACATCTGCCTTCATTGACATGATCTCTGCGTTTGCTTATTTCTTCCCCTGCCCATGAGGGGCTGGAGGATCCAGACTTTGAAAAGAGAGAGGGGAGGATTTGTTTCTGAGCTACACTGTATTCATTCTTCACTCCAAGAACCTAGGATCTTGCGCCTAGCTATTTTGAAGAAGAGAAGATGAACTTTTTTTAATCAATCAGCTATGATATTTTATTAGGAGTCATATTAGTAATAAAAAGTGTCTGGTAAGCTATGGAATGTGCCAAGAGGTCATTGCTAGGGAGTAGGACAGGGTTATGTGACAGACCATGAATAAAAGAAGGATTTAAAGGAATAGCAGTTTCATGTTAATAACCTCATGCAGTTGAAACTCCTCCATTAGCTGTCTACATTTGAAATGTTGAAACATTCAGTAATGTTGAACCTGAATGTGGCGCTTTCAGGGACCAGGTTAAAGGAAGATCGGAAGCACTCTACATCTGCTTTTCCATGAAATTAGCTGGAGTGAGATTTGGAGGCTCAAAAGGAGATTGGAGCCTTTTCTTGGAATCTTATGCTCTATAGGGATGTCCATGGAAGATGTGGGAGGTGAGGGGTCAAGGAGGCAGGAGTCTGGGGAAAAGACCTCTGTATAAGAGGGGAGGAATGGGCAGGAGGACCACGAGGATCATCACAAGGAGGAGGGAGGAGTGTCCTGTTTAGCAGTGGCTGCTTTTGTTCCTGTCTTCTGGAGATTTAACTTGCTCTTGATGAGGATTGAAGCCAAAGAGGTTTGGGAGAAAGGGGTGGGATGGGGGAGAACATTTCTTTTCCCCAGCATTAACTAGTTGGAATCATATAATTATTCAAAGTCAGAGCTGGAAGGTATTCAGAGGTCATCCAATACCCTCATTTCATCTCTAATTCCTGTTTTGCTAGTACCCAACATAAAATCACTGCCCTTGCACTTTTTCCTTCCTATACAGGTATTTTGGAGAGTCTCCAGACACTGAAAACCAAGGGTCTGATAAAGGTTCTGGCCATATTGGCCATATGGTTCTTGCCATTCCACCCTTTTACCTTGCTTCAGCCCCCCTGCCTTGAGGTGCTTCGAAGATCCACCGGACACCACACCTCACTCTGTGCCAGGGCATTGATGGGACTGTAGTCACATCTGCTGTCTCCTGGCAGGCACGGCCACTACTGCCTATGCCCAGGACCCCTTCAAGAGCCAGGATGATTGCAACTTCTTCTTCTTCTTTCTTCTTCTTCCTTCTTCTTCTTCTTTCTTCTTCCTTCTTCTTCTTTCTTCTTCCTGGATGAAGATTGCTGGGGCTATGGTGACAACTTCTCCTTCTTCTTTATTCTTCTGCCTAGATGAAGATTGCTGTGGCTAGTGGCCTCTTATTCTCTTGGAATATGATCTCTCCTCAGAAATCTTTCTGATTTCTCTTGGATATTCTCTTGGAATATGCTCTCTGCTGTGTAATCTTTCTCTTCTCAATTATTTTTTTAGCAGATTCCCCCATTAGTTTATCTGGGCTCAAGTGATGTGTTAGTCTGTTTTCATGCTGCCAATAAAGACATACCTGAGACAGGGCAATTTATAAAGAAAAAGAGGTTTAATGACTCACAGTTCCACATGGCTGGTGAGGTCTCACAATCATGGTGAAAGGTGAAAGGCATGTCTTACATGGCAGCAGACAAGAGAGAATGAGAGAGTTTGTGTAAGGAAACTACCCTTTATAAAACCATCAGATCTCGTGAGACTTATTTACTATCATGAGAACAGCATGGGAAAGACCCACCCTCATGATTCAATTACCTCTCACTGGGTCCCTCCCATGACACACAGGAATTATGGGAACTACAGTTCAAGATGAGATTTGGGTGGGGACACAGCCAAACCTTATCAAGTGAGTACTCCTTTGTTCAAACCACAAGTGAATGTGAATTGGAAAGATGTTAAATTACTTACCCTGAAGCCACACAATGTGTGCTAGGAGCAGCACCAGGACTGGAACTAAAGAGTCTAGCATGCACAATTACTATCTATGCTTAGAGGGACTAGGCAGGAGTGAAAAGGAGAAAGAAGTGGAGCCAAGTCTGCTCTCTGAAGCCATCAGGAGATGGTGAGTGAACTGAGGGCTAGGTTGGGGAACATCTCTGGGAAACTCCATGTGGAATTTTGTCGATGTAAGGTCATGAGCTATCTTAGGTGATACTAGGTGACTGCCAAGATTCACTATGACTGATGTGCAAAACCTCAAATTATTTTTATTTTATGGCTATTATTTTTCTCCCTATGTGAACATTTTTCTTGGGAAAGAATGGAAATTGTTTTTAACATTGAGTAAATATGGAGATTAACGATCTTGGATCCCTTTCATATTAAATTAAGTCAGGACTTTATATTTTATTAAAACGATCTTATTTATAGCCAAAGTCTGGATACCTAGAGATATCTGGAGCTGCAAATGATGGTCTTGTTTTAAATTTTGAGTGAAGCATTGAATACTGTTTACAACTCTGAGCACTTAATTTTGATTGGATAGATTTATTGTTTCAGGGAATAGTTTCCTGGAACTGTTGTGGGGGTGATTGTGATGCCTGTGCTTGCTATAGAAAACTGTTTTTGTGTGTATCAGTGATACAATTCATCTTTTAAAATGCACTCTTAGGCACTTAATTAGATAAATTTAATTCTGAAGGTTAACAGACATATTCTGTGAGGTGTGGATGCCAGGTATTTAACACTGGAGAATTTGAAATCAAATTTAGAAGAAACATTATTCTCTTATTTGATTAACATCCCTCTAGAATTGTTCTAGATACTGTTTTCTTTTTAACCTAGAGGTGAGACATAGTCATTGCCTCTAATCTTAGCTCCTTCAGCTGTGGTGGGGACAGAAGGGACAAATATTTAAGGAATTCTTAATTTATGGTGGAGTGGGAGACAGGCAGGAATCAATGGTTTCAAGAGCTACACTTCTCTGTGGAAGTGGGCTTTAAAGGGTGGTTATTGAGCTCCTGCATGAAGTGGTAATTGAAATACACAGGAGTGGCTTATTTTATCTTCAGTTTAATGGTAGAGTTTTCAGTGAGTAGTTCTCAACCCAGTGAATGACATATGTTAGGTGAGTAGTAAACATTTGCTGGGTTGACCACCAAGCATCCATTCTTTCTTCTTTTGGCAAGTGTCTAATTTTTCCTGTTGAGAACCATCCTCCACCTTCTGTCAGATGAACAGCTACTGTTGGAGCTGATTCTATGACTAGCTTCAAGAGTGTATAACTCACTGGCTAAATGCCATGAATCTATTACCTAGGCATAGTGACTCCTTTAGGGGTGGACATGTGACTAAGTTGATCCAATCAAAGTACAATCCTACATGGAAGCTACTAGGGAGAGATACCTTTTCCCCTCTGAACTTGAACATAGGGAAGGGCTGAAGCTGTGGGCAGCCGTTTTATACCTGGGAACCTCAGAATTGAGCCAATATATGGTAGAGTGCAAAGCCAAGAGATGTTTCAGTTATATTAATCTATTCATTTTTACTGAAGTCATTTGCCTGCAATCAAAAGAATCCTAGCTGAGCAAGGTACATAATTAATATTAATTGATTCCTTTTCCTGCTCCTTATTTCTCAGAGGACTAGTCCCTGCAGGGGATGCGGGAGAGCAGCTGCACATTCTCCCAAGATTCCTACAGCACACACATAATGTAAGGAAAGGTTTTCCAGATTCTGCAATTTTACATCAAAAACAGCTTCCAAAATATATTTTTATTAAGCAACAAAATATACAAAACACCAACTACTGTGTACTCACTATTTTTTCATAAAAGAGATGGCATTTTTAATATTCTAAAATAGGAAGTACAGACTATAATTAAGGATAGTATTTAGACTAGAGTAAGTCTATCTTTAAGAAAAATGCATTGCACCCTCATTTTTTTTCATTTTACTATAGTGCAGTAAAAATGTGAGTGGTTTATAAGGTCTAGGTCTGAAAGACAACTTTCTGGAATCAGATCCTGCCTCCACCACTCACTGGCTATTCTGTAATTACTCCGAGTTGCAGTTTCCTCATCTGTGAAGTAGAAGTAATAATTATCCCTGTCTCAGAAGATTGCAGTAAAGGTTAAAGGAATTAATACATGTAAGTTTTTAGAATAGTTTCTGGCACACAGGAAGTACTCAACAAACATTAACTATTATTATTGTTGTTGTTATATTAATCAATACTCACTGTAAATGTCTGGGATGAAATCAGATTCTAATTTCAGCCTTTATACTAGTTAATTATGTGACCTTGGACAGGTCAGTTTAGCTTTCTGGGCTTCAGCATGCTCAACTGTAAAATGTAGAAATTTGATTAGATACTTTTGGAGCATGCAGGAAACCACATTCATCCGCTGACTCTGCTTATCTGCAAGGGGCATGAGGCACCATTATTGGTCACCTGATGCTCACCTGGCACTGGATTGGCTCCACAGTGGGGAGGTGGTCAGTCCCTCATCCCCCACAGTGCTCTTGTGTGGTGGTTGCTTCTCTTTCTGGTTGGCAGAGAGACATGCAGAAGAAAAAGCCCTTTGAAGGAGTAAGTGGAAGGATTCAGGGTAGGATGTTTCCAAAAATGAAGGTGAGGAAATTCCAGTGATGCCAGACACAGTGGGCAACAGTTTTGGGGATGACCGAGCATTCTTTCATCTAACCACTCCACTACCCTCTATTGGCAAAGTCTGGAGATTGGTGAGGAAGACTCCATCTTGGGTGTGGAGCCTGTCTGTGAGTGCAGTCCTATCTTTGAATGAAAGCAGAGCACACTTCTGTGTGGGAGTAAAGATGATGTGGTGAAACATGGATGTTTGAACATTAACACCAAGGAAACACTCAAGGCAAAAATAGTTCAAGCAACTTAAATAGCAGTGAAGGGCTTTATTCAGCTTATGTGTATGAGGGAGCATGTCAAGGTTAGATAACTTCCTCAGCAGAAGCAGGGTTGCATCTTTACAGGTAAGGAAAGAGGATGGGATTGTGACGATGGTCTTGTCTTGGGGTATACAGATGTTCCTCAACTTATTACGGAGTTACGTCCTGAAAAACTCATCATACGTTAAAAATATTCTAAGTTGAAAGTGCATTAATCCAGCCTACTGAATATCAAAACTTAGCTTAGCCTAACTTAAACATACTCGGAACAATTGTATTAGCCTAAAGTTGGGCAAAATCATCTAACACAAAGCCTATTTTATAACAGAGTGTTGGATATCTCATGTGCAAAAGGAAAATATCTTGGGCTGCTTTAAGCTGGGAACTGCTCAGGGCAAATCTGTCTCTCATTCTATTCAAAGTCTTCCCTGTGCTCACTGAGATGGATGCGTATTCTGACTGCCTCCTTTGGAAAGGCTTATCAGAAACTCAAAATAATGCAGCCATTTGTTTCTCACCTACCTGTGACCTGGAAGCTCCCTCCCTGCTTCGAGTGGTCCCCACTTTTTTGGACGGAACCAATGTACTTCTTACATAAATTGATTGATGTCTCATGTCTACCTAAGATGTATAAAACCAAGCTGTGGCCTGACTACTTAGGGCTCATGTCTTCAGGAGTTCCTGAGGCTGTGTCATGGGCGCACGTCCTTAACTTTGACAAACCTTCTAAAATGATTGAGACGTGTCTCATCATTTTTCTCAATTGACATGTACGCTTCATTGAATACTGTACCAAAAGTGGAAAACAGAATCGTTGTAGGGGTACTTGAAGTATGGTCTCTGCTGTATGCCTATTGCTTTTGAACCATTGTAAAGTTGGAAAAACTAAGTCAAACCATCGTGTAAGTCAGAGGCTGTCTGGCTTTACTTTGTTGAAACTTCTGTAAGATGTGAGGTTGGAATGGTTGGAAACAGTTTCATACTTTCATACCTTTTTCTTGGAATCATTGGTCCAATCTCATGTTAGCAGCTGTCTGAACCATTCTTTAGAGAACTATCTGCTTTGTAGCTTGTTTATTAATTGTCTAATGACAAAGTTCAGGGAAAGGGGAAATAGAAAAGTTGGGGAGGTTAAAGAAGAGAGAACTTTTTTTTTTTTTTTTAAAGGGAGTAAACGTCAATACAGGAAATTGGTGTTTTAATTCTTTTTCAACTTAAAAACTTTCTCTAGTCTCATGTATTTTTTTCTTTTTTAAAGGCTAGTCAAGTGAAGCAGTGGGAGTGAAGATGTGACAAAGAAATCTGTAACTGGTTGTGATCAATCCATTGTAAACACTATAGCACTCAGGCTAACCCTATGTATTTTTCTTAATTTATTTCTTGGGAGGCTTTAAAATGTATTTTTTTCTTTGGACTTAATGTTTTCATTTTTGTTTTCTAAGTAGTCCAATAGACGTTTTAAAAATTCCTTTAAGAGAAGAAGAAAGCTAAAGCACACGGGTACGTATCATATATTTTTTCAACTGTTGATCTATGTATAAACATTATGTCCACTTCTTTATTCATGATATATTTAATAATAAAAAATGTCAGAATAAGGGAGGAAGAAATGTTTAAGAAAAGAGGGAAAAACAAAATCCATATCTTACAATAACTCATCCTCATTCATATCAGTTATATGTTTTTATGCAATGTGTCAGATAGGGGAAGAAAATATAGGAGGCAACAAAGAATTTCAAGAACTTCTAAGCTCTGGAAATCATTCCATAGAAGCATTCTGTAAGATTTTGTTTACATAAAGACAGTTTTAGCAGTCTATAGAGCTAATAAACTTCTATCAAACACTGGTGAGGAGCAATTTGGAGTACATCAAAGAGCTAAGTGGTTCCAGCACTAAGATGAATGTAACATTTTGCTGCTGATGGACTTTAGTTTATGAGTCAAATCCACATTAACAAACATGCACTGCTCCTTGCTCCAAACTGCTTTACTATTCTGTTTTAAGATTCGCACTCATTGTGCTGCTTACGTAACCATGAATAGATGCTTTCTTGAGAAACCTGCTCTGTGGGTATATATCTTAATGAAAATGGATTAAACTGGAAATTTTAAACCCCTACTCTTAAAGTTTACCTGATAAGATCGAATAGAGATATAAACTGGGAGCAGAGCATAAATGAGAGGACAATGTTGAGATATTGTGGAAATAGCCAATAATTACACCTTCTTCAGCCTAGGATTGAAACCTGAACAGGAATGAAAAAGAGGCATAGCTGGCATAGAGTCATTATCTTTTGCCTTTTAGGTAATGACTTCTTTCATTATGAAAATGTTGCTTACGTGAAAAGAAAACAATTCAGTCAACTGAAACAACTTGACAAACAATTCTGAAAAATCAACAATGCCAATGTAGTGTGAAAAAATGGTTTTTTTCACAACATGAATCTTGTTCCAATAAATACCAAGCTATATTATACAAAATGCAAATGATTGAATCTTATACTCTCTATTTTTTGGCTTATTTTTGGAGGTACCTCCTCCAGTGTCCATGCATCTCCCCATGTTATTATTTTCTGTGTTCTACTGCAGCTCTTTTTGTGTTTGTCACCTGTCTGGGATTCTGTAACCATCCCACTTTATCCTCCTTTGCTCTCTCTCTCTTTCTCTCCATCCCCATCCCACACCCATCCCACCTCGTTTGTCTGTCTTTTTAGTAACAAATAGCAAGTTTCTCCAGAAGTAGTAGTCATAACACAACATATCTAGTAATGAGTCAAGTTTTGTAGCTTGAAGAACTTTAACAGTTTATTAGCTTTGGTATTCACATTTCAAGTCAATTAAATCCAACCAACATTCTTGAAAACACAAGATTTGTAGATATTGGGAAAAGCAATTTATAGATACTAGGAACAACAATAAAAGGCATGACTTCTGCCCTTAAAAAATGCACAGTTGGTTGTGCTTTGGGGTCATTCCTATTACCATTGGCAAGTCCTCTGAATAGAGTGACTTCTATTGTACACTGTGCTTTGTTGGATAAATTAAATCCATTTTAATAATATAATTGATGCTCATTGTTATCTACTAACACTTATTGAGAGACAGTAAAAGACATTGACTATTTTAATTACTTTTTTGGTTATAGAAAAGGAAGTTGTGTTTTAGAAACCTGGCCATAGAAAAGTCGGTCTCGAAAATGTGGAGAGTAGGGAGGGTGGAAACCAAAAGGGCCAGTGAGCTGCTGTGGGGATGATGGTGTGCTTCTGAATAGCATGGCTGCTTAAAAACACAGACCCTTTCCTGAAAGACCTACAAGTGCTAACAAGAAACAAGAAGGAAGATGAAACATGATGCCTTACCTTACGGAGATTTATGAATAATTCTGATATAAGAAATGGATTTTTTCCCCAATGACTTATTATGTGTCCAATTCAAATCTTTATCTTTTATTTTCTTATTCTGGAAACTGGATTTTTTTCACAACATGAATCTTATTACAATAAATACTGAGCTGTGTTATACAAAATGCAAATGATTGAATCTTAAACTTTCCATTATTTAGCTGAACTTCAGTGATCAAGAAATGAAAAATGAGTCAATTTGCAAAATGTGTGGAATTTTTTTATGTTTTGCCTTTTAGGTAATGACTTTGTTCATTATAACAAAGTTGTTTACGTCGAAGAAAACAATTCAGTCTTCTGAAATAACTTCAGAGTTCTGAAAAACTAGCAATGCCAATGTAGTAGATTAAACTTTTTATTTTTGATCGAAATGTTGTCATGTTGCTAACCTTAACATTGGATTTCTGTGTTGGAAGTCTGGCTCCTCAACTTACTACAATACCCTGACAAGTTTTTTAGACCTTTCCATGTCTTATTTTTCTTATCTATAAAATGCAAGTAATAATAGTACTTATTTCCTTGGGTTGCTGTAAGGATTAAATGAGTTAAAGCAAATTTTAGAAAATTGCCTGGTGCAGAGTAAGTGTTTCCTCCTCCTCTACTCCTCCATCGTGATTATTCTATCTTAGGCAGGTTGGTTGACTCATCAAATACTTTTTTCAATGATTAAGAGTTAATTTACATTGTTATTTAAAAAATTTTTTTGTTGTTGTTTTGTTTTTTTTTGAGACAGAGTCTTGCTCTATCACCCAGGCTGGAGTGCAGTGGCGCCATCTCGGCTCACTGCAAGCTCTGTCTCCCAGTTCACGCCATTCTCCTGCCTCAGCCTCTCCAGTAGCTGGGACTACAGGTGCCCGCCACCACGCCTGGCTAATTTTTTGTATTTTCAGTAGAGATGGGGTTTCACCATGTTAGCCAGGATGGTCTCGATCTCCTGACCTTGTGATCCGTCTGCCTTGGCCTCCCAGAGTTCTGGGATTACAGGCGTGAGCCACCATGCTAAAAATTTTTTTTAGAGATAGAGTCTCACTCTGTTACCCAGGCTGGAGTGCAGTGGTGCAATCCTAGCTCACTGCAGCCTCAAACTCCTGGTCTCAAGTGATCCTCGAGACTTAACCTCTGGAGTAGCTAGGGCTACAGGTATGTGTTACCAAGCCCAGCTAATTTTTAAATTTTTATATAGAGACAAGGTCTCGCTATATTGCCCAGGCTGGTGCAAACTCCTGGCCTCAAATGGTACTTCCATCTTGTCCTCCCAAAGCACTGGGGTCACAGGTGTGAGCTACCACACTTGGCCTGAATTAACATTATCTTTCAGAGAAGTTCAACTAAAATTGTCTGTGGTAAGACAAGTATACCCTGTGGATACAGTCATTGTACAAATGTTCAATTCATGATGCTTGTCATTTAATATATTCTCCTAACTTACCATTTAATTCACGGATGACTCAAATGACTGAAAAAACATTAGCTCTCTGTCTTCTTATTTGCAGAGAGTTGAAGCAAGTGGTAGTTTTCTTTTAAAAAGATAAATTGTACGTGGGTTTATTTTAGATATAGTCTGTTCTATTCTCTCTCTCTGGATTTACAGGATGTAACAATAAACTTCCTAGTGGGTGGGATGAAAGGAAGCCTCACTCTGACTCTGACCTGGTGCCCCTCAGTGGCCAGACACCAGGGAGAGGAATGTTTAAATTCATTCCAGAGGAAATGGCTTTGGGGTTGGCTTCAGAAAAGGCAAAAGGCATTAGATTTATTTAATAGGGATTAAAGACCATTCCTTCTTCATACATAATACATAATAATTACAGAGAGAATTCTGTAACCATTTCTTAACTACTGAAGGCAAACAAAGCATATTTATGGGTTGTCGGGAATAAAGTTTTATGTAACTTGTATGAGGAGGAAACTTCTAGAAGGGGCTTCCCCTGGCCAAGGGATTTTCCCTCTTGTAAGTCCGTGTTTCTTCTTTCCACTTGTTAATGTAGGACTTCTATCAGCAAAATATCTCTTACCCATATCCACTGCTAACACCCTCCCTGCCCCTCACCCCACCATCCCCACCGACCCAGCCTTGTTTATCTCACATTTAGTTACAAGCTATGAGGTGCTTCCTCTCCTGATCTGGAAACTGTTGACAGAGTCTTCACTGTTTTTAAAACTGCCTTTGGTGAATAGCTCCTACCCTGCAATGCCCTAATTTGAGCTGTCATTACCTTGAGGTGACTCCAGTAAGGTGCATAGGAGGTCCCCACATGCCAAGGTACAGGAGTGTTTTCCAGGCCTCAGTGTACCAAAGCCACACTGGATTCTGTCCGGAAGTGGATTTTGTAGCTTTTCTGCTAAATTTCTCACAGGAATCCCAAAGCAGAGCTACTTTTTACCCAATGCCTGATAGAAGTTTTGGTGAACATTACTTTTATTTGCATTTAATCTGTAGTCCTACTTGCTTCCTAGGATGCAGAGCACAGATCTATGAGAAATGAACAGGAAGGCAAATCTGAGCTGCAGACACTAGGATGAGTCAGAATGACATCTCCCTCTACAGCCCGGGGCCCTGCTATTGAATCATGTCTCTGTGTCTGACATCTTGGGATGAGTTTTCCTCTCAGGCTCCTGCTAGGCCATCCATCAGCATCCTAGGGGTAACTAAGGGAAGATACCACTTAGGCTTAGGCTAGACTTGGACTCTGAGGACTTTTGTGAATCTTAATAGAGTTTCTTCTCAATGGGATGGTTATGAGTTGGGGAAAGATCAAGACTTTAAAATATGAAAACTAGCAGTCAAGGAAATTTGAATTACAATGTCAATGGGTTACTAGTGTTAGACTCTGGTATACCTAATCACATACACATTTAAAGATAGGAAGGAAATATACTAAATTATAATAGTGATTATCTCTGGGGTGTGGGATCATGGATGATTTTTATTATTTTTAATGTTCTTATATTTTCCACTTTTATAAAATTATAAAATTATCGCATGTGGTTTTCATATTTAAAAAACATTAACTTTCCCTTTTTTTAATTATACTTTAAGTTCTAGGGTACATGTGCATAAATTGCAGGTTTGTTACATATGTATACTTGTGCCATGTTGGTGTGCTGCACCCATCAACTCGTCAGCACCCATCAATTCGTCATTTATATCAGGTGTAACTCCCAATGCAATCCCTCCCCCCTCCCCCTCCCCATGATAGGCCCCGATGTGTGATGTTCCCCTTCCCGAGTCCAAGTGATGTCATTGTTCAGTTCCCACCTATGAGTGAGAACATGCGGTGTTTGGTTTTCTGTTCTTGTGATAGTTTGCTAAGAATAATGGTTTCCAGCTGCATCCATGTCCCTACAAAGGGAGCAAACTCATCCTTTTTTAAACTTTCCCTTTAAGGAGAATAAATATCAGTGATTTGAAGCTGGCCAATAGATGATGGAGGTAGAACTGACAGATAATGATGACAACGTAATACAAATTACTGAACTTTTTAACCTTCATTCTTTGGTCTTTTGTCAGTCCCAGAAAATTGAGGCAACTTAGCAGGACCAATAAGAACAGTAAGGTTTCGTTCTCATTGTTGAATTCAGATTTTGGGTTTGGTATTTGCAAGGTCTTAAAGCATACAGAAGCAAGGTGAAACATCACCAGTCATCTAGTGGTTTACATTTAGTATACAGCTGACCCTTGAACAACGTGGGTGTGAACTATACGGGTCTACTAACATGCAGATTTTTTTCAACCAAAGGTGGATCAAAAATACAGTATTTAGGCCGGGTGCGGTGGCTCACGCCTGTAATCCGAGCACTTTGGGAGGCCGAGGGGGGTAGATCAAGAAGTCAGGAGATTGAGACCATCCTGGCTAACTTGGTGAAACCCCGTCTCTACTAAAAATACAAACAAATTAGCTGGTGTGGCAGCGTGCACCTGTAGTCCCAGCTACTTGGGAGGCTCAGGCAGGAGAATGGCGTGAACCCAGGATGCGGAGCTTGCAGTGAGCCGAGATCATGCCACTGCACTCCAGCCTGGGTGACAGAGCGAGACTCCATCTCAAAAAAAAAAAAAAAAATATATATATATATATATATATATATATATATATACACACATACATATATATATATATACGTATATATATATATGTATATATATGTACATATATATATGTGTATATTATATATGTATGTGTGTATATATATATATATGTATATATATATATAGTATTCATAGGATGTGTAACCTGAGGATATGGAGGCTGGATTTCTTGTTTATATGTGTGATCTGCAGGGCTGATTGTGGGACTTGAGTGTGCTTGGATTTCGGTATATGTGGGGTCCTGGAACCAATCCCACTCATGCACCAAGGGACAACTGTATACAGCCCACATATTCAGATCATTTCAGTTTTGGCTTTCTGATTTGGTGCTTGGGCATGGTAATGAGGGGAGTGGTTTAGAGGAAATACTATGGCATATGAATGAACCATATCTCCTAAAATGAGTTTTCCCCCATATTAGGGATAAGCAGCTGTCTGGAAGGAAATCTGTAGGAGAGAAATAGGAACCAATATTCTCTATTTTCTTTTTCACATAATTCTGTTTAAGACACAAATCCTTGATTTAGGCCAAAGCAGTTCAACTAAAATAGAATTGATCTTGCTTAGTGTTAAGTGTTTATTGCATATATGTCCTTCAAGTGATACTGTAGTTTGAATAAACCCACTAAGAGTTTGCCCTCTTAGTCTTTTGGAAAGAAAAGAGACTATCAGTAGAAGATAAGTTAAAAGCATCCAGAAATGAAAATGTTATGTTTTCTCAAAAGTAAATGCTTTTTCAGGGCAAGGCCCCTGATGCAGGTTCATCTTCCTTAAGCATAGTTCTAGTTACTTTCCTGATTTCAAGCCTCCAGTGACCCCACTGAGTTATTCAAATTGTATTATTATTTTTTAGAATGAAGACTCCTTTGTTTAAACAACAATTATTGTAGAATCTGATAAATGCAGAGTGTACAGGGAAAAACCTGTAACTATTGTAGCAAAATGTTGACTCCAAGTGTCCCCACATTTTAAGAATTGTGTCAGAATTCATCCTAGGAGCAGGAATGTGCTTCTGTTTGGGAAAACAATAGGTTATGCAAAGACATGAAGGGAAGGCATGAGGACAAAGAGGATCATAATAAAGTAAAAGGATGCTTTCCTGCCTTGGTTTGATGGGTTCCCAAGGTGTTAGTTAATTGATGCTTCAGCTTGGACTGGTGGCAGATGTGATGTGGGGCAGGCCGAGGCCTGGGGATGGGCTTGAATCTGGAATCTGGAATCTGGCGCATTAGTATTGATTTTGAGTTTTGTTTTCCTCTTCTGCATTATCATTCCCTTAGGACAGCCTCAGATTTCAGTAAAGCTGATTAGCTTAACAGTCTAAAGCCTGTTTAGTGTATCAGCCACCTTGGGGAATGCAGGAGCAGACAGCTCATGGAGGAGCAGAGATTTATCCAGGGGTGATCAGAGTGAAACGGGGGCAACCCTTTGGATTTAGAGGAGAGAAGAATCAACTCAGACATGTTAGTCCTCCCAGAGAATCCCCAGAAATATTTGGCAAGTAACTAGATTTTCTGCTCCTAAGATAGAAGTTTGGCCTATTTTATTTGGATATTAGGGAAAGGGCAAGCTTTAGGCTAGAAGATTTGGAAGCACTCAGATTCTAAATTAAATGGATAAAGGTAAAGATGCTCTAGGATTCTTAATTTTCCTGAAGAGGTTCTCAGAGCCCACAGAATATTAAGTATTGTCCTTGATACATGGCAGATAATCAATAAAGAATGGCTGAATGAATGATTAAATAAACGAATGGTCAATAACCAATAACACAGGGTCTCTAGCTTAAAAGATGGCCACGGAAAGAGGTTTTGTCAGAGTTAAAGTACCTGCAAAAATGAAAAATATCCACCACTGTGCCATAGATAAATTGTTTGGGTAGAAACGAAAATTATGATTTTTTTCTAGATAATAGCAAAATAATCATCTTATTTCATGGTTTATGAAAAAAAATCAAGCTGGTGACATTTACTAGAAAAGGATCAATTGAAAATCTGGATAGCTTTCTTTATCCAGTGTAACCAGAATTTTAACAAATTTATATTACCATCCAGTTTTGAATTAGCGAAGAAATGAGTTGTCTACATCAGTCTGTGTAGCTGAATAAATAAAATTTGCCAATTTTACAAGAACATAGTCCTTTTGTACACATCATCTATTAAATCCTCATGGTTTAAAAAAAGTATGTATGTATGTATGCGGTGTGTGTTTATTATAGGAGCAGAAGAGAGGGAGAGACATATACAGCGTTGAAGACAGAATTGTAAGGGCGAATTAGAGCTCCTCTTTTCCATTTTGGGACAAGTGAAAGAAAGTCTTTTTAGAACTAAAATTCATAAACTTTGATTGTTTTTGAAAGGAAAATAATAAATAAACAGTGAGTCCTGAAGGATGTAAGATAGGCAGTGCCAGCTCGGATGCCTCCCGTGTGACACTGCTCAGCATAGAGGCCATAATAACCGAGTTGGGTTGACCAAGGGATTTGGGCAATGTCCATTTTCTCCATGATATGAACTCAAGAAAGAAGAAGAAAAGAACTGGTTCTCCAATTGTGTCTTTATCAGGACTCTAAATACAGATTGAGCTTCCCAAATCTGAAAATCCAAAATTGGAAATGCCCTAAAATCTGATGCTTTTTGAACGCTGACATGGTGCTCAAAGGAAATGCTCACTGGAGCATTTTGGATTTCAGATTTTCAGATTTGGATGTTTCGTTGGTAAGTATAATGCACATATCCCAAAGTCTGAAAAAATCTGGCATCCAAAACATGTCTGGTTCCAAGCATTTTGCATAAGGGATACTCGACTTGTGTCCTTTTCTCCAGATCTAAGGTTTAAAAAATCATTTAATTCATGATTTGTGGGCAACCTACTAATATGCCAAACATTGTGCTGGGAGTGTGGATAAGATATAACAGTAAACAGAGAGTAGTCCCTGCCTTTATGGAGTATACACTAGAGGCACACAGTAGGCCAATATGAAACTGTAAGCCATGCTATGTGCTATGAAAGAAAGGAGGTGATGCTCCAGGTGTGCTGTGGGCAGAAGTTGGCTGGGATGAGGTGTGGACAAAGACTGATAGTCAGGAAAGTCTTTTCCAAAGATTTGACAGCTGACCTGAGATCTTAAGGATGACTGCCTTTACTTTAAGGAATTTATTACCTCTTAATAGCTTCCCAGCAATCTTCATGGTTAAATGCCCCTTTATGGATGGAAACATGGAGTACATATAAGGTAAGTGATTGAATTAAGATCAAGCAAGTAAATGGTTTCTTTGTTATGAAAACCTGTCTCTTGGTTTGGTCTGGTTAATCTCACTAGAGAAAGCAGTCTTCTTCAATAAGTAAAAACAGCCTGGTTTCATTACAACTCCAGGTGGACGTCTCCAGGGATGTTGTACTTGTAAGCCTACATCAGAATGCTGCCCAGGAAGACAGAAGTCAATTTTCATATAAACAGCATTGAATTTATAAGATGAGGATGAATTTCTTTTTAAAGATGATTTTCTGGTAGAGCATATAGTCAAGATGGTACAAGGTTATTTTCACATATCATTTGAGTAGCTCCGACTGTTTTTAAACGCCACGCTGACTTTTTTTTCTTTTTCCAGAGCCCCTCTATGATTGAGTAAAGCCAGACTGACAGCAGCTATAATGACTCTGAAATCTTTATTATTCCTTTCCACTGTTTTCATTCTCCTCGTGTGTGTCACTCTCATTTCGCACTGAGATATTTTAATGAGTTTCTGGAATGATTGTTTTCTACTCCTCTTAATATCCCTGCTCAGGTCACTAAATTAGAGGAAAGCATTTTAGCAAATGGGAACAAAAACAAAAAGTATCATTAGCAGGAGGCCTGCTGAAGTCACAGCTATTAGGAATGTGAAATGTCTCTTGACTCGACGTATGGAAAAGATGCTGGCAGATGGAAGGGTTGATTACTAGACACTGGCTTCAAAGGAGACAGGGCAGCTTATAAGATCCATTTTTCAGTGGTGGTAAAACATATTTTTTTTTCTCCTATTGCATTCTGCAATGACTAAATTCCATCTCTTGGAATTTGTTAGGTGGGATAAACAGTTGCACGGATCTTAATTTTCTAACCTTTTTGTGGGATTTCATCATCAGTAGACTAGCAATCTGGCTACTAGAAACAAAATGTCAGAGTTTTCACTTTTAAAACACAGGACAAACAAACTGCAAGTACTCAAGACTTGCTATGTTTTTAAATGTTTTCCCATTTCTCTTTACCTGTGGCCACTCATATGGCATCTGAATTTCTTCCCATCCAAGGAGTTAATTTAGATGAAAACTCTAATCTTTTTTTAAGCGCAATACATCAATCTGAAAAAGTATGTATTATTACAAAAAGATACGGAATTCTAGTTTTTAGGTACCTTTTCCATCCATCTCTATGATAGGAAGTTGGTTCTGGAGCAGAAAGATTGTTCTCATTGTGCAAATCACTGATGGGAATTAGAGAAGTAGCTCTTGTTCTTAAATTCATTCTCTGTGGGACTAGTAAGCATATTGGCACACCAAATGAATTTCCTTGGTGGCTCATAGCTAACCACTATATCTTATGCATGGTAGGTATTCAATAGATATTTTTAAAAATCAAATTAAATTGTTTGGGCCAGTCTACTAAACAAAACTGTGGATCAAGCGTGTTTGAAAGTAGAAGAGTTCCTCTATTTGCATATCTCTGACAGTGGAACCAAATGACTTCTTTCCCCACTTAAGAAATGTCACAATTGATTGATGATAGAAAAGGCAGAGCCTCAATGATACCTGCAAATTTACAAGTAGATAACTACCCACTCACTGCATAAAATGAACTCTGTTTAAGTTATATGGATAGCTTCGGTTTATGTCCACATGTCTGTATGGAAAGGCCTGTTCTGAATGCCTGATAATTGTATGTGTAAGAACTGGTTGTTTTGTTTATATGAATGTGGTTTTTGCCAAAAATGTCATAACAAGCATTGACAAGTGAAGATGCTTAGAAAGAAGTAATTACAAATGGTAAACATTAGGTCAATATTTTAAAGAAATATCATTGGATGTCAATACAGAAGAATTAAGGCATTTGAGAAAAATCTTATGTTAATTCTGAAGATCTATGTGTCCACACACAGCAACAGACCAATGAGTTAGTTACCAGGACTTCTGGTTCTGGACTAAGTTATTCCTTGGTCCCTTCTATTTGATAGCATTTTTTTTTTTTTTAATTTAGAACAAATATTATCAACAAGAATGCAGTCTTCAAAGTCTAGGGGATCTTTTCATAATTCTGGCTAGGAAATATTTTTATAATGTGACTTCATTGTAGTAACACATTTATCTTCCCCCTCTGACTAAATCCTTGAGGGCAGGAACTCTGTCTATTCCCTTGGTTTCTGTATCCTCAGAGTCTAGCACAGTATATTTGGTGACATTAAAAATAATTGTGCATACCTCTTAATGCTATTGTATCATTAATTCTAGATTGCTCTGTACCAAATAGAATGTTTGCCTTTAAATGAAATTGTTTGCTACATTTTATGATGTGATTTTATTATATTCATGTCCAACTCTTAAATATATAGTATTTTAGCTTTTAAAGTAGAAGTCAAAGGGAAATAAGGTAAAAACCCTTGCTGAAACGCTGGTTCTGTGCCTGAAATATATCAAGGTTGAGTTAAGTGATGGGGCTTCTATAAGGGAGGTACATTTTCATTTGAATCATTGGCAATACGGCTTGTCTTCAGGTCAGCAGCTTGAAGACCTATCTCTTAAATGGTGATGCATTCTTAAAAATATTATTTTCTCAAGTATATTCAAGTGGGAATCTAATAACTTTAGTTCTTATGTCATCATGTTAATACTGAGTGACCCAGGATAAGAATGTCATGGTGTTTTAGTTTCCCTGTCTTTTAAAGAACATTAGTAGTGTCTGTACTTATGATTTAGAACACAGGTGCCAACAGTTGTGCCTAGGTTGATAAGCCTGAATCACATGCACCAATAATCGAAAGGTCAGCTTCGTTGAATGTTTCATTCAACGAAGCTGCGGAAAATTAATTCATCCTTCAAATATTTCTGAAGCAGCAGTTAGGAACCAAGTAAACTCTATGAAATGAAGGAGGGGAATAGACAGATGGCAGCTCTGTGCTCCTGGACCAGGGCTCTTATGTAAGACCCAGTGAAGTGGGATTCGGTCCCGGGATGGCCAGACCGTGCTCTGAGGAAGCAGGAAATTGGAAGCATCTGGTTGAGGTGATGAATATGTGGGGAGGAGAAAATAGAAGCTTCTGGATGGCAGATTTTGAAGCACAGGTGCTACCAAATACATTATCACCCAAACCTGAAAATTCAAAGCTAAGTATGTATAGAGCTTTGGTACTTGACATATGGTGTTTCAAATATAAAAATTATAGACCATCTGTCAAGTCTAGTGGAGCTTATCTCTGAAAGGATCACTGAAGACTGGAGAGTCTGCTACATTTTCACACCTAGAAGTGACTAGACAATCAATACATATTAATTGAGTAGTCATTATGGATACAGGTCTAGTTGCTGTAGAGAGTTATAGAAATGTAGAAAATATGGTCTTGTCCTTCAAAACCTGAGGTAAGACAAAAGCAGAGGGGCAGATGATGACCTACATGCATGGCTTTGGCTTACTCTAAGTCTTAAGCTTCAATTTTAGGTCCATCATTATAATTACTCTTGTGCATTCACCACAAATCCCTTGCTTTTCTCTGGCTTCTTTTTACTTGGTGTTGGCAAAGCCACAACCCTGGATAAATAGAATCTATTTGCCTTTCCAAGCCTGCACTCATGCAACTGAATAGCTCTAGATAAAACACACACTCATGCTGTCTTATCTCACCTTAAACTCATGGCCATAAACCTCAAGTGGATTCTTGATGTGGCTAGTTCACTGTGCTATTCATCTTGTCTCCCTCCTCTGCTCACCTAGAAGACTCTTTCCCATCTTCTCCACTTTGCTTCCGTGTTCTCGTTCTCATATGATAAACTTCTATTTCACTGAGCAGACTGAAGCAATCAGACAAGAATTTATACAAGCTCACATCCCATTTACCTCCCTACACCTGCATCCACACCCTGTGCATTCTTGCCTGTTCCCGTATAAAGCAACTTTGCTTCTGTGTAAAGTTAGGTGTTCCACTTGTTCACAAGATCTCATTTCTTTTTGCCTACTCAAGAATATTGCTCTAGCAATTCTTCATTCTCTTCTTTAGGCATCACTCTCTCCTCTCTTTACTAGACTATTTCCACCAGCATTTAAACATGCTGTTATTTTAAAATCATAAAATATTCTCTTGACTCCACTTCCTCCATCAGTTGGTGTATTTGTTTGCTCTCTTTTGTAGCAAAATTTATGGCTTCCAATCTTTTTCTTTCCATTAATTCTTAAACGACGCTAACCAGGCTTCCATTTCCATAAACTCCATCAAAACTGCCCTCAGTAAGGCCAATGACCTATATTTTGCCAATTTTACTTGTCAGTCTTCTGGCTTCTTCCCATTAGCAGCATTTTGTCCCTCTCTCTTCCTTGATACATCTCAAGTTACTCTTGGCAAGTCCTGGCTTGACTCTTAGCCCCCCTGGCTGCTCCTTCTCAGTCTCCTCTGTTGCTATCTTCTCTTCTCTCCAGCCTCTTGATGTTGGAGAGTCCTAGAGCTCAGACCTTGGTCCTCTTCTTTGCTTACACACTCGCTTGGTGATTTCATTCAGATCCTTAGCTTTAAATAAGGTCTATATGCTGATGACACTTAAATTTGCACCCCTATCTCAGAACTCTTTCTTAAATTCTATACTTACCTAACTACCTACTCAGTGTTTCTACTTTGAGGTCTAATAAACATCTCAAAACTCAGTTTGTGTGAA